>NC_133371.1:27101195-27165267 GCF_049309525.1 Garra rufa | reverse complement strand
TAGAAATCTTTCTAATATGCCGATTCGCTGCTCAAGAAACATTTATTATTATTATCAATGTTAAAAACATTTTGTTCAGGATTCTTGATGAATATAAAGTTCAAAATTAAAGCATTTATTTGAAATATAAATCAAAATTAAGTGAGTTTTTGCTTGAAACAAGTTAAATAATCTGCCAATGGGGTAAGAAAAACAATCTTGTTTTCTATTTGAAATAAGATTTATTTGCTAAACCCATTGGCAGATTGTTTTTCTTGTTCTAAGCAAAAACTCTCTTCATTTTGACTCGTTTTTTCTGAAAACAAGAAAATAACTTTTACTCGTCTAGAAAATCCTTCTTGATTTAAGCATGTTTAGATATTTTGGCTGGAAACAAGACAAAAAATCTAAGTAAGAAAAACATTTTTTGCAGTGTTTGTAACATTATAAATGTTAAATATGAAAGCCTGTTTCTGCCACTGAATAAAACAATTTTAAAAAGCTAATTGCGACTTTTTATCTTACAATTCTGACTTCATTTCATGACTTTGGAACTCGCAATTGCTAGTGTACATCTCACAGTTCTCACCTTTTTCATCAGTTGTGAGATATAAACTAGCAATTGCGAGTTCCAAAGTCATGAAATGAAGTCAGAATTGCATTATATAAACTACATATAAAATAAAATTTAGTTGTAAAGTCAGAATTGTTAGATATAAACTCGCAAATCTAACTTTTTCTTAGAATTGCATGATATAAACTCCCAATTCTGACCTTTTGCGCAGAGTTATAAACTCGCAATTGTGAGTTATAAAGTCAGAATCTGACTTTTTTTCTCAAAATTGTGCGATATAAACAAAACTGAGTTATAAAGTCAAAATTACGATATATAAACTCACAATTCTTTTTTCTCAGAATTGCGAGTATGTGTGTGTATATATATTTTACAATTGTGACTTTTTTTCTCAGAATGGCGTGGTTGTCTTGCAATTCTGCCTTTATAACATGTTTACAAGAAAAAAATCAGAATTGCAAAATACAAAACTCGCATTTACAAAAGAAAAAAAGTCAGAATTGTAAGATAAAAATTTGCATTTACTAGAAAGAAGTCAGAATTGTGAGATATAATCTCGCAATTGCAAGAAAAAAAGTCAGAATTGCGAGATACAAACTCACAATTGCAAGAAAAAAGTAAATTGCTAAAACAACCTTGCATTTATAAATTAAAAAATCAGAATTGCGAGATATAAACTCACAACTGCAAGAAAAAAGTCTGAATTGCGAAATATAAACTTGCATTTATGAGAAAAAAGTCAGAATTGCTAGATATAAACTCACATTTGCGAGAAAAAAAGTTCGAATTTTGAGATGCAAACTTGAATTTACGAGAAAGAAGTCAGAATTGCAAGATATAAACTCACAATTGTGGAAAAAGTCTGAATTGTGAGTTACAAACTCGCATTTATGAAAAAAAAAATCAGAATTGCGAGATATATACTCACACTTGCAGGAAAAAAAGTCAGAATTTCGAGATACAAACTCACAATTGCAAGAAAAAAGTAAATTGCTAAAACAGCCTTGCATTTATAAATTAAAAAATCAGAATTGCGAGATATAAACTCACAACTGCAAGAAAAAAGTCTGAATTGCGAAATATAAACTTGCATTTATGAGAAAAAAGTCAGAATTGCGAGATATAAACTCACATTTGCAAGAAAAAAAGTTAGAATTTTGAGATGCAAACTTGAATTTACGAGAAAGAAGTCAGAATTGCAAGATATAAACTCACAATTGTGGAAAAAGTCCGAATTGTGAGTTACAAACTCGCATTTATGAAAAAAAAAATCAGAATTGCGAGATATATACTCACACTTGCAGGAAAAAAAGTCAGAATTTCGAGATACAAACTTGAATTTAAGAGAAAGAAGTCAGAATTGCAGGATATAAACTCACAATTTTGGAAAAAGTCCGAATTGTGAGTTACAAACTCTCATTTAAGACAAAAAAATCTGAATTGCAAAATACAAACTCGCATTTACAAGAGAAAAAAAGTCTGAATAGCGAGATACAAATTTGCAATTGCGAGAAAAGTCCGAATTGTGAGATACAAACTCTCATTTAAGACAAAAAAAGGTCAGAATTGCGAGATACACTCGCAATTATGAGAAAAAAAAGTCTGAATTGCAAAATACAAACTCGCATTTATGAGAAAAAAGTCAGAATTGCGAGATACAAACTCGCATTTATGAGAAAAAAGTCAGAATTGCAAGATACAAACTCACACTTGCAGGAAAAAAAGGCAGAATTTCGAGATACAAACTTGAATTTAAGAGAAAGAAGTCAGAATTGCAAGATATAAACTCACAATTGTGGAAAAAGTCCGAATTGTGAGTTACAAACTCTCATTTAAGACAAAAAAAGGTCAGAATTGCGAGATACACTCGCAATTACGAGAAAAAAAAGTCTGAATTGCAAAATACAAACTCGCATTTATAAGAAAAAAGTCAGAATTGCGAGATACAAACTCGCATTTATGAGAAAAAAGTCAGAATTGCGAGATACAAACTCACACTTGCAAGAAAAAAAGTCAGAATTGCGAGATACAAACTCACTTGCGAGAAAAAAGTCTGAATTTCAAGATACAAACGTCAATTTACGAAAAGAAGTCAGAATTGTGAGATATAAACTCACAATTGTGAGAAAAAAAAGTCAGAATTAAAAGATACAAACTTGCATTTATTAGAAAAAAAGGCAAAATTGTGAGTTAAAAACTCAATTGTGAGTTTATATCTTGCAATTCTGAGGAAAAAAAGTCAGAGTTGTGAGATGCAAACTTGCGTTGATGAGAAAAAAGTCAGAATTGCGAGTAAAAATCTCAATTCTGAGAATTCTCTCTCTCTCAGTCTTGAACATTTTAACCATATATTTGCCACATCTCAAATGAGGTATTGTGTTTATTGGCATTCTGTGAAAATTGCATTTGACGTTTTCACATGATTTGACTAAATTACAGGTTGATTGGAAATGATGGAACAATCAAGTATTCTGTTTACAAATGCTACTCACCTTGTTTTTCCTGTGACTTCTCCATAAATCACATATCACATGCTGAAGTTTTACAGTTGTAGTGTGATCTTCACTTTAAAAAAAGAAAAAGAATCTGTTAACAATTTAGATAGATTAAATGTAAATAAAAAGAAACATCTTTGGGTCATAAAAGCGCCTGAAGTTAAGAAAACACCCATCTACAACCATAAATAGTAATTACAGCGTGTTTGCCTTTTCTGACACATTTATGTCCATAAAGATACCGAAGCCATAATATCTTGTTAAGTACAGATTATATTACAATGCCCTAGCGAGATATTGTTTGTGAGCAGTCTGTAATCGTGTCATTAAGTGCCGGCTCTTCAGATGTTGGGGTGTGTTTGCTTTCCTGCGATGTGTTGCTAGAGATCTGTATCTCTTGGAAACAACTTAAGAGAACAAATCCACAGGAGTCGGCAGATGCTGTCAAAGTGACTGCTTGTTAAACTGAAATGTGGAAAGTGACCTGAAGGAGGCAAGCTCTATGATGGTCCATAAACTCTGATTGCCCCTGCAGAGAATACTTTCCCTTTCTATTTTGAATGGCAACATCCATTCCTCTCTGTCACTTTGATAATGTGAGGCATGTCGCTCAAACCCTGACAAGCATTGGACAGGTTCACTTCAAAATTAAAGACCTGTTGTGTTCCAGTTTCATGTTTTGAGGCAATTACCTCGTGTCACATGCTTTAGTTGCATAATCATATAATCATAATCATTATTGTCTTCCGTGTTCATTTGTGTTTGTTATTTATAGTTGGCTGACTCATAAGTCTTAAAGCATCAAACAGCCTGGGTAGTTTAAAATAGAAATCCATTTTCCGATAAAACCAGAATGTGTGGTTCAAGCAGGTTGTGAATTATATAATCCGAGAGACTGCTTATGCCCTTTTTTCGCCTCATGTTCCAGATGCCAGACGGAGTAAAGTTCTTAGACGGGGAATTTGAGAAAATTCCTCCCACGCCCTGGGAAAACCAAACAGTCCTAAACTACTTGGACAGGAATCAAAAGCCTCCTGGCCTCTAAACGTCCCTGCATCAGTCTGGGTGCATTTGTGTGTGCATAATTCATTGTAGGGAAAGCATATATTTGCATTGGTTTCACCTTAAAATGATTTGTTTGCACTGGGTTGATTTGACCAGTTTTGCTATGACACGCCTGTGGCTCCATTACATAAAAGATTTTCTGTATTTAGACACATAGGATTAGGTTTTTGATATTTGAAATCATGTTTGAGATTAAGGCTGCAATATTTGAAAAACTATTTCTAGTACAATCTTTGTTTTGTCAAAAACACTGCGTCAACATCCGAGTTTAGATTCAGACTGACATGCCTCTGGTCAGTGGCGTGTAGCATTAGTCTGTGAGTGACAGACAGTTTGATGGGTTTGAACAGCAAGGGAGAAATGAAGAGAAGGGACACATACATTTATTTGATCAGGATTTTCTATCAGGATTTCATATCACACTTTTAAAAATGTATATATGAAAGTTGTGATGCAAAAGCCTATAGATGCGGTTAAAAATTAAAATTGGGCATTTTTCTAAGGCTTCTACGCGTAGGTTTAGTCATTTCAGGTTGTTTTCGTTGGCTTGTGAAATAACTGAACATAAACATAAAAGCCTGAAAAAAAATGCTCATTTTAGAAGAAAATTTCAAATGGCACTTAGAGGCTTTTGCATCTGAACTCTTTATATATAAATAAATCCACATTCACAATCAAATATAATTAATTAAATGTGACTTATGAGACTTGATAGCTTGTAATTAACTGATATTAAACCTAATGTGTTGCATCTACCAGTGCCATATTCGGTTTGAGAGCAAGGCTCTCAGTTTTTCAGAGAGTGATGGCATACATATGGATTTATTTATTGAACAAAGCTATTCTATAAGTTTTTACAAATTATTTTAAATAGAATGTACACATCATATGGCTAAATGTATGACTTTTTTGTTTGATTCTTAATTAATTTATTTGTTTGTTTGGCGCAAAGCAGCATTCATCCCCATTCACTTTCTTTACCTCAAAATAAGTGTCCAGACTATTTTTCTGTATTCTTCTGAATTACAGAGTACAACAGTATTTTTATAATACTTTTTAGTATTCTATATTTTTTATTCATTCATTCATTTATTCGGCAGCATCCGCTAGGGGTGGGCGATATGACCTAAAATTAATATCACGGTATTTTTCATCTTTTGAACGGTGACGGTATAATATCACGGTATTTCTTTTTTTGGTACATTTTGGGAGGAGTAGCCTGTCCTGTCCCTTTAGTATGTAAATAAAGTTAATATTTTTATATTATAATAAGTAAATGGTAGGTATCCTTATCAAAAAGAGACATGGGAGAGTATTATGCATTCTCAACATATTTATTTTGCAAAAAACCTAAAGATCTTACTTAACAGTGTACAACAAAACAAAAATTATTTTTTTATTGAAATTTAATTTCTGCAATATTTAAAACCTTTAAATAACTGGGGGAAATCAACCCATGGCAATTAGTTTATAAGTAGACCAATTCTGTGGGGAAAAACGCGGACTTGGCAACCCTGCATCCAACACGAGCTGCTGGAGTTTGTCTTTGCACACATGAGTACGAAATTTTCGTCCGACATTTTTGCACGTTAAAAAAAATACAGGTTATGTTAATCGAGTTTACACACTGCCTCTGAAACTTTCGTCCGTCATAAAAAAATTCGGATCGTGTTTGATTTTATGCATTTTCGCATCCATAATAAGCATTTTGATAAGGACGGCGAATATGAGAAAACAAAAACAAAAAACGCATGCGAAAATCGGACTCAGTGTACAATGACCTTTAGATTTGAATGATCACGGGTCGAAAGTAAAGAGAGATGACAAAAATAGACTGGAGGATTTGTTGCAATCTTGTACTCACTGACAAATATCTATTATAAGATGTGCTGCTCCCTTTACAAAATCGAAAGTAAAAGTAAACAGGCCGGTCGCGTTCGCCTCGCGCCGCTCAATTTGTGATCCGCTGTGTAAATCCTTTGGCCGGCCGACCGGGAAAAGTCCCGGTCGTCCCGATTGCCACTCCGCCCCTGGTATAGGCTACAGGCCCGACCTTTCTTCACGATGTTTCACCAGTCGTTTAATGGCCACTCCCCTTTTACCTACCACCTGCAAAGCTGATACGAATATGTTTTACTTTTTTATTTACAACAAGATATATAGTATAAGGACAGGTATTCAGACCACAACTGAACGTTTGAAGAAAATTTATTGTTTTAAATATACCGGTATTGACGGTATTAGAAAATCCATGTCGTGGCGCAATCTCACACCGGTGATGACTATGACACCGGTGTACCGCCCACCCCTAGCATCCGCTCCCATTTTTGGAAATAAGTGGCCAGGACATTCTTTAAAAAATCAGATATATGTTTTGTGGAAGAAAGAAAGTAAAATGGTTTTAGAACTATACTTTTTCTAATTATAATTATAGGATAGTTCACCCAAAAATGAAAATTTGATGTTTATCTGCTTACACTATCTGCTTCTTCACAGCGATGCCATAGAGGAACCATTTTTGGTTTCACAAAGAACCATTCAGTCAAAGTTTCTTTAAAGAACCATCTCTTTCTCACCTTTTTATAATATAAAGAACCTTCTTTCGCCACAAAGAACCTTTTGTGAAACAGAAAGGTTCTTCAGATGTTAAAGGTTCTTTATGGAACCATTTAGACAATAAGGTTCTTCTATGGCATCGTGAAGCACCTTTATTTTTCAAGAGTGTACCCCCAGGGCATCCAAGATGTACAGTAGGTGACTTTGTTTCTTTAGTAGAACACAAATGAAGATTTTTAACTCAAACCGTTAGAGTCTGTCAGTCATATAATGGCAGTCAATGGGACCCACAGCTTTGAGAGTCAAAAAAACATACACAGACAAAACCAAATTAAACCCTGCATCTTTTGATGATAAATTGAGGTGTTAAGACACAAAACGATCGGTCTGTGCAAGAAACTGAACAGTATTTATATAATTTTTTACATTTGATTCACTGCTATGTCCAACTGTCCTGAGCGTGTTCACAACAGCCGGCACATGACGCGTCAACGTGCTCTTGCATAGTAGATGCACACACATAGTAGATGCAACTCATCCGGGAGTGTTGACTTTTCACAGACTACTATGCCAGAGTACAGTACATTGACTCAACATTACTAACGGGAATGTTTTTCATCGGTCACTCGCACGAATAAAACATTGCACATGCTCTCCTCCATTTTCTGAGATGTGTCAATAAGCTCTTCGCTGTTTGGCATGTGCGACAAATCGTCATGCAAACTTTTAGCTGAAGTTGGATTTTTTCTTTTTTTTTTACGTAGAAGATGCGATTGAGGCGAATATCACGTGTTTATAGCAATCAAGTTTATTCACATCTTTGCATTGACTTAGTATGTAATCTACTTGCGCAAATACTACTTGCTGTAGATAACTCACGGAAATGCTTTTCACGTCACTCGATTGGATAAAAACGTTTTAATAAGCTCTTCAATGTTTGGCTTGCGAGACAATGCATCATGCAAATTTTCAACTTGAGTTTGAATTTTTCAACTTGCGCAGAATACGTGATTGAGGCGAAAGCCCAGTGCAAATTTGTGTCGATTCACCTTTTTGCATTGACTTTGTAATCTACTTGCACAAATAATTAAATTCGCTTTTAGTGTGAACACACCTTTACTCTGTGTGAATACCCAAAGCGGAGCAAATATTCGCATCGCGTTATTACTTTAGATTACTTGCGGGAATGTTTTCCATGTCACTTTCGCGAATAAAAACATTGTGCATACTTTCCTTCATTTTGTAAAACATGTCAATAAGCTCTTCACTTGTTTTGGCTTGGAATTTTTTAACTCGTGTGGAAGATGTGATTGAGGCGCAAATTTGCGTCAAATCACATCTTTGCATTGACTTTGTATGTACCCACGTGAATAATTAAATTAAACAAATATTCTCATCACATTGGTGCTCTAGATTACTTGTGGGCATTTATTTTTTTTTTGCGTCAGTCACATCACACTGCGTATACCCTCCTTCATTTTCGGAGATGTGTCAATAAGCTCTTTGCTGTTTGGCTTGCGTGACAGTGCATCATGCAAATTTCCCGCATGAGTTGAAATTTTTCAACTTGCATGAAAGGCGCGATTGAGGTGAATATCGCTCGTTCACAGCAATTGTGCCGCTCGGCACGATTACGCATCTATTCACATCTTTGCGTTGACTTTGTATGTAATCTACTTGCTTGAATAATTAAATTTGCTTTCGCTAGGAACACACCATTACTCTGTTTGAATACCAAAAGTGAAGTGAATATTTGCATCACGTTATTGCTCTAGATTACACGCAGGAAAGTTTTTCACATCACTCACGTGCAACAAAACATTGCACATGCTATGCTCCATTTTCTGAGATATGTCAATAAGCTCTTCGCTACTGGGCTTGTGCAACAATGCATCATGCAAATTTCCCACTTGAGTTGGAATTTTTTAACTTGCGCAGAAGACACGATTGAGGCAAATATCATGCATTCTTCAGCAAACGTGTCAATTTGCGACGATTCACTTTTTATGTTATCTACTCGCACAAATAATTAAATTCGCTTTTGGTGTGAACACACCAGTACTCTGTGTGAATGCCAAAAGCGAAGTGTATATTCGTATTGCGTTGTCACTCTAGATTACTTGCAGGAATGTTTTTCACGTCACTTTCGCGAATAAAAACATTGCGCAATCTTTCCTCCATTTTCTGAGACGTGTCAAAAATGGTTTGGCTTGCGTGACAATGCAAATTTTTCAACCTGTGCAGAAGACGTGATTGAGGCGCGAACTCGTGTCGATTCACATATTTGCATTGACTTTGTATGTAATCTACTCACATGAATAATTAAATTAGCTTTTGACATCAACACACTGAATTTAGATTTCTATGTAGATTTATGATGCATGTGCCCATGTCAGTCTTACTTAAAAATAGTGTCTGTCTTTGGTAAAATAAAAAAAATATATATATATATATCATATCAAGCTTATCGGACACTCTTGCCATCTGCTGTTATCCTGCTGTTTGATTTTGAAACTGCTAGACATAGTTTCTTACTGTCAGATTTCTTCTGCCCTGCTGTTATGAGACTGACTGACTCTCCTTCAGCATTTACCACTGTCATTTCATCAGTCAAGTGCTTTAAAATATATAGCCTAATAATGGTGGTCATGTTTGAATAATTTCATCCCTGTATACTGTAGCAACTGATGGTGTTACAAATCACCCCGTGTTACAAAACTCATGATCTCCCCTACAGAAAACGAAAGTATTGCACCTTCACATTGTAAAACAGGAAGGGAGGAACAAAAAGTGAAAATTTTAGTCTGACAACATGAGTAAGTCCCTGACCTGACTTTATGTTTGTGGAATTCTTGCATTCCTTAGCTGCGTAAATGTCTAGTCCAATCGCTTTAGTGTCACTGCAGATGTTTTTCGCTGTCAGTCTGTCAGCAGGCTCTAAAGGTCACACGTTACTCGAAAGATGAACAGGAAAGCACTCGTTCTGTCACTGTGTCTAAAACAGCCTGGTTTACTAGGTCTGACACTGCAACATCTGAGATCTCGACTATCTTATTTCATGCCACTCAGTTCAGACTATTGTTTGAGTCTTTGATTTATAGTAAAACAGTGCAGACACATCTGTTAACCGAAAGATTTTTAGCACTGAGGCACATTAGAAGTAACTGTACACTACAGTATGTGCATGCTTGCCCATGCAATTTTGTGGGAGTGTGTGTGTGTTTATGTCACATAAGCTCCAGTGGAATTACATACACAGGTGGAGTTGCTTTGTAAGCTCTGTCTGGATTATGACAGGTAAAAAATATATAAATTATAATAACCACAAAGCACTAGTCTGAAGCTCAACTACAAATTCTTTGTACTTGTGAGGAAACATATTAATCATGACTGCTCTGGTTTTGGTTAAATCCAAAGTATAGCTTATACAGTGCCTTGCAGAAGTATTCATACCCCTTCATTTTTTTTCACATTTTGTTTTGTTACAGCATTATGTTAAACTGCTTTAAATTATTTTTCCCCACATCAGTTTACACTCCATACACCATAATGACAAAGCAAAAACCAGATGTGCAAATTTTACATAGTTGAAACACCTTTACAGCCTCAGGTCTTTTTGGGCATGATGTGACAAGCTTTACGCATCTGCATTTGGCAATTATCTGCCATTCTTTGCCTCACCTTTTCACCTCTCAAGCTCTGTCAGCTTGGATGGGGGCTGGAAGACATTTTCTAGAGTCCTAGTTGTTCCAATCGTCTTCCATTATGGATAATGGAGGCTACATGCTTCTGTGAACCTTCAATGCAGCAGATTTTTTTCTGAACTCTTCCCTAGATCATTGCCTTAACGCAAGTCTGTCACTGAGCTCTCCAGGCAGTTATCTTAACCTCAGGATTTGGTTTTTGCTCTGATGTGCATTTTCAGCTGTTAGACCTTTTCTGAGAGGTGTGTGCCTTTCTAAATCATACTCATTCAAATGAATTTGCCACAGTTTAACTTCACCCAAAGTGTAATAACATCTAGAAGCAATATGAATGCTCCTGAGCTAAATTTTGAGTGTCCCAGAAAAGGGTATGAATACTTATGCAACGGGATCTTTTCAGTTTTTTATTTCTAATAAATTTGCAAAGTTGTTACAAACCTGTTTTGTGCTTTGTCAGGTTTTTTTGTGGGGAAAAAAGTAATTTAAAGCAGTTTAACATAATGCTGCAACAAAACAAAATGTGAAAAAAATGAAGGGTTATGAATACTTTTGTAAGGCACTGTATCAATAAACAATATGTTTATGTTAGGGTTGCAATGATATTAAAATTGTGGGCAAAATACATTTTTGATGGAATCCGAGTGCTGACCCTGCAACTACAGTACCACGTTTAAGGCCCAGAAAGGTAGCAAGGATATCATTAAAATAGACCATTTGACATTAGTTCAGCTGTAATTTTATGAAAATGCTTTCGTTGTACTTACGTTGCTGTCTATGCAGGGTCATGAAGCTCTCGGATTTCATCAAAAATATCTTAATTTGTGTTCCAAAAATGAAAGGTCTTACGAGTTTGGAACGACATGAGGTTGAGTAATTAATGACAAAAATTGGGTGAGCTATCGCTTTAAGAATTGCTAACCCAAAGAAAAGCATGAAATGTGTGAAACATGCAACCAGAGTATGCAGTAGATCTTGGGTTAACAATTTAACTGCTCTTTCTAACAGGGTTAGTGATATCATCAGTGTGAAGAGCCCATTATTTTCCCGCTCTTTCTGTAAGAACAATGTTAATTCTTTAAAATCTAATCTTTAAAACTGAGCAGTTGTTTTGGATATTGAATAAGAGTATTGAATATCATTTGTCTTATTAATTATCTTTAATGCAATCTACATACAGCGTTTTGTGATTTATCATAAAATGTAATACTATGTCACAAATCACAATAGTCTCGAATTATAATTTAACACACCATCATTTTTCTTGCAATCATTTTACACCTCATTAAAAGCATCTAACACCCACCGCCATATGCTTTCAATGCATCACTGACAAAAAAATGAAGTTATCACATTTTAAGTAGTTTTGTTGTCAAAATTATTTAATAGTTATTTGAATTTATTCTAAAGTATAAAAAGTAGACACAGTTTAACGCTTTTATAAAGATCTTCTCTTGAAGGGTTGTCAGAGTTCATGATCACAGATGCTTAGTTGATTCATGTGTATTTCTCAGTAAATGTCATTCTTTTCTGTCTTCCAAAAAGACATTTTCAGGCAATAAAAGGCTGCAGCATTATACCATTATATCAAGGCTGTGCTGAAAGCGGATGTTAAAGTGTGGCGGTGGAGAATAGGCCACACATAAATGTTTTTCCTTAGTATCCAAACAAAACTTCCTGGAAGAAAGACCAATTTCACCGGTATTTAAGTGAATCATGGGCCTTACCCAGCATGCCATTTTAAAACCCTGCTCTTTTCTTTAATGATGATTTAAGTCGTAAAGTTAAAAATGCTTACCACCGAATTTGTACCATGCAGTAAATTGGACATAATTACCTGCACGTTGATAATTAGAGGAGAGGATGTAGGAAGTAGCCCATTCCTCCAGCGACTAAAGGCCCAGTTTTGTGTTCATGAAAGTCATGAGGTTTATATTAACCCTATATATGTTACACATCCCCATGAGAAATAGATATGAAAGGACACTCAGGACAAACACAGGTTTGGAGAAGCAGCAGAAAGACAGAGTTAATGACTCAATGTATTGCCAACACGTAATACAACTTCATTCATCTTCGGAACACAAATTAAGATATTTTTGATGAAATCCGAGTTTTCTGACCCTGCATAGACAGCAACCCAATTGACACGTTCAGGCTTTCCAATACTTAATACCATTTTTTGACCTTAAATCATCATATTATGAGGCAAAATCACTTAAGGACTTCATTTTCTGGTTATGGTTAAATATGACGTTTGGCGAATTATAAGCAAGGCAAGGCAAGGCAAGTTTATTTATATAGCACATTTCATACACAATGGTAATTCAAAGTGCTGTGCATAAAAGGAATTAAAATCATAATAGCATAAAAATCATACAAATTTATAATAATCACAACAATAAAAACAAAATTTAAGAACATTTAAGATGATTAAAAAATGATTTAAAATTAATTAATACAGTAAAATGATTATACATAAAATAATGCAATCTGTTCGGACGTAGCACAGTGCTCATTCAATAAATGCACAACTGAACAGATGAGTTTTGAGTCTGCATTAAGCGGTGCTTATCAATCACTTGAAACCTTTTATTTTGCTTTACATAGAAAGTCATCGCACTCTGAAGAAGTGGATGGAAATTTTTTCTGTTCTCACTGTGGTAAGGTCCTTAGCCAAAACCAACCTTCTCAATTCTTAAAAGGTGATTGCAAGATTTCTGCTGCTTTTTTGAGGTTTCCTGTGAGGGTAGTCAGTGCTAAAGCGTTGCTATGAGCAATCGGCATACATAGATGCAAACATACACATACAGTCTCTAAGGCAACATACAGTAAAAACACCACAGTGCCTTCCACTGGTCAGGACAACAGTTGGGATGGAAACTCTGCAGCTGTTTCTTGTGAATCCAACACCATTCCTTTACTGCTTTCATGCACAGCCACCCACCCAGATCACTGTGAAACTTGCAGACTTTTAATAAAATGTATAACATTTTAAAATTAAGATTTAAAATGTACAAATATATATTTTTTACATTTCTTATTATTATCAGTGGTGGTAAAAAAAAAAAATTGTGGAACACAGTTTCGTACCAGGTGCTGCTTGAAGTACTTGAATTTGACTTTTTGAAACGTAAGAACTGGAAAAAGGCTATATTCCTGAAGAGGCATTTGAAAAGTGCTTGAATTTTTTTAATAAGCACATATCTTTTAATACAATTTTTAAAACAAATATCATACTTTTATGTCATAAAACTGTCAACTAAACCAGAAGTTGTACTGGCAGTGTAGTGTAAACATGGCTGAAGATGCAAAAAGAGGAACAGATCAACCAAATAAATTGAGTAGGGCTGGGCGATTAATCGAAAAGTAATCGAAATCGGCATTCAGAACCTATAATCGATCAAATTTTTCCAGGTCAATTATTTCAATTACTTTCCCTTTAAAAACACTACCGCTTGTGGAGTCACGTGACCCCGCTCCGTTATGTTGCGTTATTCCGCAGAGAGCTTAAACAGTATTTATACAGTAAAAAGTATTTACGGGATATACAAGAGTAATTTTATTTAGAAGAGATACTGCTTATTTTCTACTTTTAATATGAAAAACATTAAAAATAATGTATTTTGTTTCCAAAAGTGCAAGTTATTTATTTTCACTAATTTAAGACAAATGTGACTTTTCGTTTTAATCAATGTGTGCTTTAATTTCAGTTGTTCAACACTGATGTTCAATAAATAATCATAGATAGTGTGTTTTATTTTAAAATCAAGTAATGCACCCTTCATTCAAAAATCTCTCACTTGTAATATGTGAACATATTTACTGTACAAAACTTGTCAGTGAACTATGAGGGCAAAAGAAATCAATATTATAAATATAATTAAATATAATTTTATTAATAAATAAAATAATCGTCCATTAATCGTAATCGAGGTAAAATGTTCAATTAAGCTGCTTAATATTGGAGCTGCTCCGATTGAAACTTGTGACTTCTTTTCATTTTAAGTTCACTAGCAAAAACTAGATGAAATTAAAAGAGCCGTAGATTTTTTAAATTTCGACATCACTTATGATTTTTAAAATTGCGTCGCAAAATGATTCACTGTTTTGAAGCGCTCCAATCGGATCACATTTTGCAAATCATTCGATTCAGATTGGGCCTTCAAATCATGTATCGCCAGTCATTTGATTTAGATCGAAACTTCACGAATCATTTGATTCAGATTGGGACTTCAGAGCGGGTTTTTGAATCATTCTTTAAATTGAATGATTCGTGATTCGTCCTGATCTGAAATGATGGTTTGCGAATTATTGTTAAGCTCGAGACTTTGGAGTGCAGATCAAGATTGGGACTTTGGAGCGGGTTCGCGAATCATTTGACTTAAAACAGAATTTTGCGTATTGTGAATCAATTGATTTAGATCGAAACTTTGTGTATCGTGATACATTTGATTCGGATCAGAACTTCAGATCAGGCTCTTGAATCATTCCACAAATTGAATGGTAATTAATTCGCGCTCCGAGTCCTGATCTGAAATTATATTTTGCGAATCATTACTCGGAATCATTACTCCGGGACTTCGGAGCGCAGATCGTGAATCATTTTATTCAGATCGAGACTTTGGAGCGGGTTTGCAAATCATTTGATTTGGATCGGAACTTTGCGTATCGCAAATTATTTGATTCAGATCTGGACTTCAGAGCAGATTTAATGATTCTCGATTCACACTCCGCTCGAAATCCTTATCTGAAATAATGCTTTGCAAATCATTATTTAGATCGGGACTTTGTAGTGCGGATCGCAAATCATTTGATTCAGATCGGGACTTTCGAGTGGGTTTGCAAATCATTTGATTTAGATCAGAACTTTGCGTATAGCGAATTATTTGATTCAGATCGGGACTTCAGAGCAGGTTCTTGAATCATTCTGCAGATTTAATGATTCTCGGTTCGCACTCTGCACTCTAAGTCCACATCTGAAATAATAGTTTTCAAATCATTATTTAGATCGGGACTTTGTAGCGCAGATCGCGAATCATTTGATTCGGATCAGGAATTTGGAGCGGGTTTGGGAATCACTTGATTTGGATCGGAACTTTGTGTATCATGAATCTTTTGATTCAGATATGGACTTCAGAGCAGGTTCTTTAATCATTCTGCAGATTTAATGATTCTCGATTCACACTCTGCGCTCTAAATCCTTATCTAAAATGATGGTTTGCAAATCATTATTTAAATCGCGACTTTGTGGCGCAGATCACGAATCATTTGATTCGGATCAGGACTTTGGAGCGGGTTTGCAAATCATTTGATTTAGATCAGAACTTTGCAAATCATTTTATTCAGATCGGGACTTTGGAGCGGGTTCGCGAATCATTTGTCTTGGATCACAACTTTACGTATCGCGAATCAATTGATTTAGAAACTTTGCATATCGCAAATCTTTTGATTCAGATTGAAAATTTAGAGCAGGTTTTGAATCATTCTGCGAATTGAATGATTTGTGCTTTGCGCTCTGCACCGTGAGTCCTGATCTTAAATGATAGTTTGCGAATCATTATTCAGATCGGGACTTCGGTTCACTGATCACAAATCATTTGATTCAGATCGGGACTTCAGAGCGGTTTTGTGAATCTTTTTTTCAATTTTATTTTTCTTAAACAGTAGAAAACAAAAGTCCTGGAATTTTATTTTGATAGATTTTTTTTTTTACTCAGGACTCTTTGATGAATAGAATATTCAAAAGAATCAACCTGATCCCATGACGAAAAAGTGCCTGTGGGAACTTTTTTGCAAGACGGAAATACGTCCCGCCATGTTTAAGATATGTTTGATGAAATCTGAAAGCTTTCTGAACCAGCACAGACAGCAATGCAACTGCCACATCAGATACTATTGTAAACGTGCCTTCAAGACTGACACGGAAATGGTTTGAAAAGTTGTTATATTTGTTTCCTTTGTGCACAAAACGCATCTCGTAGCTTCATAAAATTACAGTTGAACCACTGGCGTCACATGGACTATTTAAACGCTGTCCTTACTGCTTTGTCAGTTGCATTGCTGTCAATGCAGGCTCTTGAATTTCATCAAAAATCTTTTTTTGTGTCGCAAATGTTTGGAATAACATAAGGGTGAGTAATTAATGACTGAATTTTTATTTTGGGGTTTAACTAAGCCTTTAAGCAGCCCAACGCCTCTAACTGTCAGTAAGTGGTCATTTTTAATAAAACTGAAGGAAAACATTTCACAACAACCTGTTCCTATTTGATTCGTAGGAAACATGAAGATGTTCTGTAAATCGAGAACAGAGCTTGTGGTTGTGGTTTCTAACAGGACACGCGGCTTGCAGTTGTGTGCGTGTGTATGTGTGAGTACACTCCCTTAGATGGCCAGAAGCTCAGGAAAGAAACCTCACAAACAAGCATTCGTACACACATTTAAACTCCCGCTTTGATCCGAATCATTGTAGCGTAGGGACTGGTGAAAGTGACTCATTTTTTCCAGACAGACTCATTAATTGCTTGCTGGAGGATAGTGAGCCACATCTGTTGTGCTTCTGCCTTATAAGTGGTTCAAGCGTCGCTCTGGCTCAGTGATGTGAGGTCTCTTCCTCTGGGCCGACTGACCTTAGTATGGCTTCAGCTCTATCTATCTGATGCTGAAAGGAAAGCGCCAGCACTCAGATATGACGTGTGTCTCTATGTGGTTTTAATTGTGGGTTGGTGTGGGTCTATTAAAGGATGCCCTTTTGCATTCTAATCTGTGATCTGTAAGGTTTTCAGTGTAGAGATTGAGAATTGTCTCCGTATAAGGCACGTTAAGCAGTACTTGAGAAATTCCAGCTCACTGATCAAAGGTCGCAGTCTATCATGTAGCATTGCAGCTTTTGTTTCAACACAGGCATCAAAGTGATGTTTCTCAGAAGTTGATGAGTGTGGTTTTCAGTGGGTTTGGCTGGGTTTTCAGTCGAATTCATTTTACAGTTCACATGGTTCCCAGTTAAAGTATATAAAATTGTTATAATATTAATGATTTATTTGCAAGTGAAACACTTTTGCATTTATTTGATCCAAAATATAGCAAAACAGTACAATTTTTAAATATTTTTACTAGTTAAAATAACTGTTTTGATTTATTTTAAAATGTAATTTATTCCTGTGATCAAAGCTAAAGTGTCAGCATCATTACTCCAGTTTTCAGTGTCACCTGATCCTTCAGAAATCATTCTAATATGCTGATTTGCTGCCCAAGAAACATACTATTATTATAATTTAGAACAGTTGAGTATATTTTTTTTCAGGATTTTTCAATGAATAGAAAAATCCAAAAATCAGCATTTATATGAAATAAAAGCTTTTGTAACAGTATACACTATAGCATTCAAAAGCTTGGAGTTTATTAATTAATTAATACTTTTAATTAATTTATTAATTAAAAGTATTAATTAAATAAATTATTATTTTTTTATTTAGCAAGGATGCTTTAAATTAATCAAAAGTGGTGATGAATAAATTTATAATGTTACAAAAGATTTCTATTTCAGTTCTTCTTTTTATTCATCAAAGAAACCTGAAAAAAATTCCACTCTGCTCTTTAGAATAATAATAATAATAGGTGTTTTTTGAGCAGCAAATCAGAATATTAGAATATTAGAATATTGCGAATCATTATTCAGATCGGGACTTCGGTTCGCTGATCACAAATCTTTTGATTCAGATCGGGACTTCAGAGTGGTTTTGTGAATCTTTTTTTTTTTTTTTAAATGTCATTTTTCTTAAACAGTAGAAAGCATCAAATCATAAGCAAGATCTTTGATTGAAGTCCTTGAAAACTAAAAAGTAGTGCTTGAAAAGTCTTTGAAAGTCCTGGAATTTTATTTTACAATATCTGTACGAAACCTTGATAGATTTTATTTTTCTCAGGACTCAAAAGAATCAACCTGATCTCATGACGAAAAAGTGCCTGTGGGAACTTTTTTTGCAAGACGGAAATGCGTCCCGCCATGTTTAAGATATGTTTGATGAAATCTGAAAGCTTTCTGAACCAGCACAGACAGCAATGCAACTGCCACATCAGATACTATTGTAAACGTGCCTTCAAGACTGACACGGAAATGGTTTGAAAAGTTGTTATATTTGTTTCCTTTGTGCACAAAACGTATTCTCGTAGCTTCATGAAATTACAGTTGAACCACTGACCACTGATTTATATTTCATATAAATGCTGATTTTTGGATTTTTCTATTCATTGAAGAATCCTGAAAAAAATATACTCAACTGTTCTAAATTATAATAATTATATGTTTCTTGGGCAGCAAATCAGCATATTAGAATGATTTCTGAAGGATCATGTGACACTGAAGACTGGAGTAATGATGCTGACAATTTAGCTTTGATCACAGGAATAAATTACATTTTAAAATAAATCAAAACAGTCAAAACAATGATTCCTGAAGGATCATGTGAGTGGAGGAATGATACTAAAAATTCAGCTTTGAAATCACTGGAATAAAAACAATTTTAAAATATATTCAAATAGAAATCTGTTATTTTAAATAATACAAATATTTGTTTTTATTTTTGCTGTGTATTGGATTATATAAATCCAGGCTTGTTGAGCAGAAGAGACTTCTTTAAAAAAAAAAAAAAAACATTAAAATCTTACTGTTCAAAAACTTTTGACTGGTAGTGTATTTTAAATAAATTTGA
This sequence comes from Garra rufa, assembly GCF_049309525.1. Taxonomy (NCBI): domain Eukaryota; kingdom Metazoa; phylum Chordata; class Actinopteri; order Cypriniformes; family Cyprinidae; genus Garra; species Garra rufa. Next base: position 27,146,186 of record NC_133371.1, on the reverse strand, counting down.
TGTTTAACTTAAAAATATTTCGATTTTAAGGCCAAAATATTATCTAGTTTGTGAATCCCTAAAATGAATAAGGTTTTTAGCTATATAAATTCATGTTACAGTTTACAAGGTTTCCAGTTATATTTATAATTGTTACAATATCCGTAATTTAAAGGGATGTTTTCTCAAAGTTTTTTCATTCTGTCTCACCCTCATGTTGTTCCAAACTCATAAGACCTTCTTTCATCTGGAGAACTTAAATTAAGATATTTTTGATGAAATCTGGGAGCTTTCTGACACGAAAGAGAAAGAGATTTTTGTTTTCTTTGTGGTTGAACCACTGATGTCACATGGACTATTTTATCAATGTCCATACTTCCTTTCTGGGCCTTGAACATATAAGTTGCGTTGCTGTCTATGCAAGGTCAGAAAGCTTTCAGATTTAATCAGAGAAATCTTCCATTGTGTTTCGAAGATGTAAAAAGGGGGTTTACGAACGAAGCTGAGTACTTAATGACAAAATTTTCAATTTGTATGAACTATCCCTTTAAATGCTTTTTTTATGGGCAGTTCTTGTACTTCTAAACTCCCTATAATATTAGGTCTACTGCAGACATAAAAAGCTGACACAAGCAATGTCAAACACCTGTCAGTAACAGACTGGCCATTTGTGTTTTTTAGCTCTCTATCATTGTCCTTTCAGCCTGCTGCACCCCATTGACTCAGAGGTGTCATAAATTGCAACTAAATGTGAGAGTCAGTCCTGCTACCGTCAAATCGCAATTCTGCTTACACTCCGCGAGACGCATTTGGCACAATCACTGGAGCCTTTTATCTTTTTCTTTGCTGAATGATCATGGTGGGAACATTTTCAGAAGGGAAGTGCACTTTTTGTGACACATAGCTTGATGAAACAATATTGTGTGTGTTTTAATAAGAGAATGGCAGAGGATGAGGAAAGCTGATGAGAGTGCCTGGATAAAGGCTTCGTAATCTCAGAAGCTGCATGTGACCCGCAGAGGCTATTGCTGGGCCGCTGTCACACTTTTTGACAGCATATTAATAGGGATTTGTGCCCCAGATGTCTGCTGCTTCTAATAGATGCTTGCACAGCATCGTCTGCCACTCCATTCCGCTCAAAAGCAAATCCCCTTTTTTCTTGCATTGTATGCAAACCTGTCAAAACCTGGTGAATTAGTCTGACTGTGGAATTTAGTTCTCATTCTTCACTTGGGATATTCGTTCGGGCAGTTTGTGCTCATCGGTTGGGAAGGTTGTGTGTTATTATACTGTTGTTTTAGTATTACTATTCATATTGATCTTGGAATATGTAGTGTCAAAAAATTGCATTTGCAGTATGTAATTGTTTTATATGATTTCTGACATCTGTTAACCTAAGGAAAATAAATTGGGAAAAGGATGAAAACTTGACACTGCATACACACTGCAACATTTCTCATGCAAAAATGTTCCTTCATGTATTTCTGATGGCAAATCTGTCTTCTTTACATGACTTTTCCTTGGTTTGAGTGCGCCACCTTGTGGCTGAAAATATTGCTGTTGTATTATTGTGAAAAACTGATTACTGTTGATTTATATGTGACCCAGGACCACTAAACCAATCTTAAATAGCACAGGAATATTTGTAGCCATAGCCAAAAATAAACTGTATGGTTCAAAATGATATTTTTTTTTCTTTAATGCCAAAATCATTAGGATATTAAGTAAAGATAATCTTCCATTAAGGTATTTTGTAAATTTCCTACTGTAAATATATCAAAACTTAATTTTTTATTAGTAACATGCATTGCTAAGAACTTAATTTAGACCATTTTAAAGGTGATTTTCTCCAAATTTTGATTTTTGCACCGTTACCACTGCAGATTTCAAACAGTGGTAACAAACATTAATGGAAAACTTATGACTAGAACTTAATTAGAGGAAATGTACTTTTATTATATATAATATGCTTATATTATAAAATGTCATTTTAATTATAATAATAATCATAACAATGCCATACAGCTAGAATTTTATTGATATTTATTTTAGAGAATATTAATTGTGAAAAATTGATTGCTGTTGATTTATATTATAAACTTAATTACAGAACATTTACTTCTATTTGATATAATATCCTTATATTATAAAATGTCCTTTTAATAATAATACCATACAGCTAGAATTTTATTGATATTTATTTTAGAGAATATTAATTGTGAAAAACTGATCACTGTTGATTTATATTATAAACTTAATTACAGAACATTTACTTCTATTTGATATAATATCCTTATATTATAAAATGTTCTTTTAATAATAATACCATACAGCTAGAATTTTATTGATATTTATTTTAGAGAATATTAATTGTGAAAAATTGATTACTGTTTATTTATATCATAAACTTAGTTAGAAAATATTTACATGAATTTATATGATCTCCTTATGTTATAAAATGTCATTTTAATAATAATAATAATAACATACAGCTAGAATTTTATTTATATTCATTTTAGATAATATTAATTAGGGGTGGGAAAAAAATCGATATTGCAATATATTGTTGTGCTCTCTGTCGCAATAAATAATCGATACACTAACGGCCAATATCGATATTTTATTACAACACAAATGATTAATTTACCCGTCGTCAGTGTCACTGTCACTACCCAATATCTACCATTCTGTTTGCGGGGGGCGCTGTTCGAGTAAATAGGGGTAAAGTGGCGGAAGCAGCGGCCAGTGAAGAACACAAGTTATCTTACAACATCAGAGAAGAAGCGCGGAAAAAAAGAGAAGTGAGAAGAATGGCGGAAGATAACGAAAAACAAATCAAAGACGCACCCGCTAGTTGAGCATGCTGATCAGTTACGCCTGTTTCACACATACTCCGTCTGCAGTGCAGTATTTTTTTCCGCACCCATGTTAACGGATTAGAGCGTTCACACTGCACGCGGTTGCTGTGCAAGTGCATTGAATAATACGTTGTTTATTATAGGTTGAGTTTAAACGTGAATATATCTAGAATTGTATTAGTGTACTGTGATAAAAGAGTATCACAATGCTGAAAAAGCACGTTTGTATTTGAAATCAAAATAACGGATAAATGGTGTGTTTGTGGTAAACAGCCGCGGATCAGGAACGGACTGCAAACGTGTCCTGTGTGTAAGCAAAACGAGTCCGTGCTGCTTCTGCATCGCATACGTAACGCACACGGACTGCATACGCACTGCAGACGGAGTATGTGTGAAACAGGCGTTATATTTTCCTCAAGAAGAATATGCATTGATTGACTGTCCAGGTTAACATAAAGCACTTTACAGTAACTTACTACTGACGTTTCAGTATCATGGTTTACACATGTTAGTTAATGTTCATGTTGTTTTTTAATGTTCAGGCACTTTTATCTGTCTAGCTGTACAGTGTTTACATTTAAGACCAGGAGGCAGTGAGTTATTATGCAAATGCATATTTCTTTGCACAGTGTTGGAAATGTTGTCATTAATAAATGCATAAGATTTCCTTATTATGGGTATTTTTTTCTTTTTCAGTCACATATATCGTTGATGAAATTTCTTCCAATATATTGAATATCGTAGATATCGCGAATCGTGATATTATCGATATCGTGGGCCACATATCGCCACAGAATTGAATCGTGAGTAACCCGTATCGTCCCACCCCTAATATTAATTATGAAAAATTGATCACTGTGGAATTATATCATAAACTTGGTTAGAAAATATTTACATTTATTTTATATAATGTCATTATGTTATCAAATTTATTGTACAAATCTAAAATATAACTGTTGTAATATCGTATAATGAGCATCTTATAATTTTAAGGGGGACATCAGATGCAAAATCCCCAAAAAACCTAAACAGTCTCAGTTATCAAGCTTTTTGATTTTCTGAGCAGTGTGACGTCATGCTACTCAGGCCCCGCCCACGACCGCTGATGGACTTACTTGTATTTGCATATTTCCACCCTCAGCCAGTTGTACACTGTCCGCCATTTTCTCTGCACTCAAGCAGCTATAGCGACAACGTCTTGTAAGCAATGCAGGTGTTTTATATTTGTATGTGAAAGTGAACATAAGAGACATGATAGCTACTGAGGCGGCAGTGGGTTAGTTTTGTTTTTGATGGTAAAGCGCACAAAAACTGGAAGAGAGGGGTGGAGTGAGCAGTAGCTCATTATCATTTGAAGTTACATGCACCAAAACGGGTCGCTGTAAACAGAGCTGTTTTTGAAAAGGTGAAAAAGGTGTTGTTTTACACAACCATTAAGGAATTTTGATGACTGAAGACCCTAAAGAATCATATCAACTTGTGAAAAATGGACATCTGTCCTCTCAAATGTTCCCAAAATATGATTTCTGATCATTTTTATTGTTGTATTTCAGGTATACTCTTTTCCACACTGGTGTTTGGACCTGCTTGCGGTTTCATCCTGGGATCTGTCTGTACCAACTTTTACGTGGATGCTTTATTCATCGACACAAGTGAGTTTCAGTTCGTCCTTTGTGTTTCCAAATACGACCCAAACACTCAGTTTAGAACAACAGAAAACTGCTGCAAGGCATTTTGTTTCCCACCAACACGGCTCTTGCATCTGCTGAATAATTGAAAGCACAAGGCCTCATATTCTGTCTCATTGTCATGATCAATAATCAACAAGAGAATCAACTGAAACAGAAAAGGACAAAGAATTTTTCACACTTAGGATGCTCATTCTCACTTAGCGATACATTATGTTTGTTAAAAGTAAATTAAATCATTTTGTTTTTTAAATGGTTCAGTCATTTCAGCTACTTTGATTGCACCAAATAGCCACCTTGTTTTTTCCGTAAGAGTGGGAGTGTCCAGCTTTTTAGCTGTGAAGAACAACTCGTTTTGCTGCTTGATATTGTAAATTGCAAATCTTAATGTATAATCTTAAGTATGAACACATTAGTTTTTTATTTGAGATCCATCTTTTCATACTGAGGACAACTGAGGGGCTCATATGCAACTATTACAGAAGGTTCAAACACTCACTGATGCTCCAGAAGGAAAAACCATTAGGAGTCAGGGGGTGAAAACTTTTGAACAGAGTGGAGATGTGTACATTTTTCCTTATTTTGCCTAAATATCATATTATTTTTGTATTTAGTACTGCCCTTCAGAGGCTACAGAAGGTCCTTTCATGTTTGCCAGAAGACAAAATAAGTTAAATTTACCCTGATCTTCAAATTGAAGAAATGGTTTTTCCTTCTGGAGCATCAGTGAGCGTTTGAATCTTCTGTAATAGTTGCATATGAGTCTCTCAGTTGTCCTCAGTGTGAAAAGATGGATCTCAAAATCCTACAGTCATTGTTGTTAAGGGTTCAAATACAAAAAATTAGCTGGAAAACCAACGAATTTGTGGGAATCTGTTCTTTTCTGAAGAACAGCAGGCAGTTTAACTGTTAAGTACAAACAAGGGACTCATGAACAACTATCACTAAACAAAAAAACACACAGTTGTGGATCATTCAGGTAACAACATAGTATTAAAAAGGGTCATTTTTAAAAATTCAACTATTGTTTTCTTTTGTGGACTATATTTAAATGTCTTTTGTGTGAAATATCTTATTCAGGTTAGTACTAAATAAACAATAACATGCATTTTGTATGAACCCTCTTATTTTGGTAAAATAATTAACATTTTGCAGATTCTTAAAGGGGGGTGTAAACTTTTGACCTCAACTTTATATAACTGCTGTTCCATAAGCGCCACCTGCTGTCAGAGAGTGACTTTGCCTTTCAATCAGCCCGTTTGCTGTTTCAATTTCATTCAATTTTTTTATGTAGCATAATATCACAAAGCTACGATCAGACCATTCTGTTCTTGCTTTAAATTTTAAATTTACATCAAAAACTGCTAATGTGTTATTAAAATGTAGTGGTTCTGCAACTGTTTCATGCATCCTGATTCATAAAAAGGCTCACTCAGGGGGGAAAAAATGTAATAAACCGGCCGTGAAACTGCCAGAATCTTAAGAAAATCTGTGATACAGATTTTTGGTCAAACCTCCCAGCGCTATCAGTGACTTCAATGACTTTGAACAGCTCAGTGGTTTTGATGTCAGATGTCTGTGAATTGCATCATGTAATTTGCTTTGCTGTTTTAGAAGTGTTTTTTCTCTAATGTCTGCATATGTGAGAAACTTAGCATTCCTCTACACATCATTTATGTATTTACCATCCTCTATTTGCTTTTCTCAGCTAAGCTGGACCTCACTCCTGATGACCCCCGCTGGATAGGTGCATGGTGGGGCGGTTTTCTCCTCTGCGGTGCCTTACTCTTCTTCTCGTCTCTCTTCATGTTCGGTTTCCCCCAGTCTCTGCCCTGCAAGGAAGTGGAGGGAGGTCATGAGAGCGAACAGGCCATGCTTCCCCCATCTTTAACCCAGGACTATGAGAAATCCAAGCCCACCAATGGAGTCGTGCAGAACTACCAGCCCAACAACAACAACCTGTCCTGCTGCCAGCAGCTCCGAGGTATCAGTGCCAGTAACTGGCTGCATTCACTATACACAGTTACACAACCGCTAAATGCTTCCTTTTTACTGAATTGTAAGACCTCCAAATTTACCGTGTGATGTTCGACTTTAGCTGAATATGGTTACACTTGTATTTACAGAATAAAAAGGAATGCTAGATGCAAACACCTGATGTGGGACTATTTCTTGATTAAATCTGTGTAAACTGTACCGGACATCTTCCTCTAATCGCGAGTCTAATTATACTTAATGATACACTGAGGAGGCAATTAGACAATTAGAGTTAAGTCTTACTAATTAGCCGGCCCACACGGAATTTGTAGAAAGCTCAGCAGATTTACACAGAATGTCTACACATCCCCATCCACTTACGTTTTAGCATAAAATAAAAGACTCGAAAGAAAAATAAAACATTAACTGAAATATAAAAATATGTATGTATATGATTTTTATTTTAAAAAAATGCTGTTCTTTTTAACATTTTATTTATCAAAGAATCCTGAAAAATATTTGTTCACAGTAGTTTTCCACATTGATAATAGAGTATTGATGCTGAAAATTCAGCTTTGCATCACAGGAATAAATTCTATTTTATTATTTTTCTAAAATAGAAAACCACTATTTTAAATTGCAATAATATTTTACAATATTACTATTTTCTGTATTTTTAATCAAATAAATGCAGCCTTGATGAGCAGAAAGGACTTCTTAATCGTAGTGATCCCAAACTTTTTAATGGAAGTGTATTAAAAAATACTAATGAAACTAATAAAAACTAATATATATATATATATTATATATATATTATATATAATTTTTTTTAACTACTAAAACTTTTTTTCCCTTTTTTATTAAGTTCAAATATTATTTACTAAACTAAACTTGAACTAAAAACAAAACTTAATAAAACAATATATAGGCATGGTTGGAGCACTGTAAAAAAAAGACAGAGTAAAAAGTAAAAATATATCTATGTATTTTATATATTAAATATATATATATAGATATAGATATAGATATATTAAGAGGTATATATTAAGAACTACATTAAAAAATCTACAAAAAAATTACAAAAATGACTAAAGCTTAAATTTCAATTAAAACAAATAAAAAAATTCAAATAAATTCTAATTCAAAATATTAAAAATATCAAAACTATAATAGTATCCTCTAACTAACACATACAACTGTGGTGATACTAAAATTATGTATAAATATTGGATGAAAAACTACTAAAGTGCTAAAGTTTAGTACTTTAGTACTAAATTAAAGAAAAAAATATTTAATTAAAATGAAAGTTAGAATAATAAATATATAAAAGTAGTACTAAACTGACTAAAACTAGAACTGAAATGAAATAAATCTAAAATAGTAAATAAATAAAATAATTCAATTAAAAGCTCATAACAAAATGACTTAAAGTAAAATTAAAATGAAATCTTAAACTATAAAAAGATAAAAACTAATTGAAAATATGAATAAATGTCCTATAAACAATACTAAAATAGCTCTGTTATGTTTTGTCAGTAAAGTACATTGCATAATTTAATTTTGCTTTCACCAGTTAATAGAAGTGTAGTACTCTCATGTTTCTTATGAAAAGATGTTCTGTTAGACAAAGTGTAGGGTGGTGAATTTATTTATTTATTATATTTTCTTAAAACAAGATAAATTTACTTAAGACGCAACACTGTGCAAGATATTAAAACTAATGCATGAAGTTATATATCTTATGCGTGATTTGTTCTAGAGTAAATGATCTGGTTTCAAATATGTTTTTGACATTTTTGTTAAAAAAAAGCTAACAAAAAAGCTCTTAAGAAGTAAGGAGAGGGGGGTCAAAATATGATTGATTTGACTTAAAAGATTTAAAAAGATTCTGAAGAAAAGCTGATTTTCTTTGGAGTACCATGCAAAACAAAAAAATAAAAATCCATCTGAGTCTGCCTATTAGAGTTAAGGTTTTAAATATGATTCCAGCCATGAAGCACTAAAGCTTTCAGGCTGAAAGACTTTTTGCATGCTAACTGTCACTCTCGGGGTTCATACTGCCTGTATGTACGTCTGTTTGTCTGTAAATAGAGTAATTGTTATGCCGGCATTGTGCTATACTTGTAAGGCTCTCTTTTTGTACAACAGCATCCATCAATCATGTAAGATCTGATTACATACCAGCTAACGTGATGCATTACTAGAAGAAGCACAAGCTAAAGGCAAACACACAACACTGTGCAACTATAATGCAAGCTGCTGTTTTGTCCAACATGGTCGATGTATTTTGCAAGGTTTTGCCATCTGGTTATAAATGCGGTCTCCGTGGTGATGTTTCAGACGCATCTGTCAAATATATCAATCAAAATGAAGCCTCCTCAAACTGTATCCGCAGCTCTGCAGCACTTCAGAAAAGAAACTGGAAATTAGGGGGTGAATGTCTGTTGATTGCATCATAAATCATCTGTTTGTTCATTCGAGTTTAACAAACGTCAATCTTAACTTTTACTGAATGCTTCAGACTAGACTAGTCTGTCATTACTCACTGAACTCTCTTCTCTCCCCGTCTCTCCACTCTGTCGCTTCCTCTTTCACTCCAGTCATTCCCAAGGTGACCAAGCACCTGCTGTCAAACCCAGTGTTCACGTGTATTGTCTTAGCTGCCTGTATGGAGATTGCTGTTGTCGCTGGCTTTGCTGCCTTCCTGGGCAAATATCTGGAGCAGCAGTTCAACCTCACCACCTCCTCTGCTAACCAGCTCTTGGGTGTGTATGAAACACATATTGTAGACACGCACATACAGTAGAATACATACATACAGTAAGCTCCAAAAGTCTGTTAAAATGCACCTTTTTAATTTTTAATACAACTATTATTTTTTTTTACATTAAGATTTATTTGCAATTACAATTCATTTTACTATTTTTCCTAATACAAATTTTTATTGCAAATTATATAAAATAAAAATATATTTTTAGTATTATATACTAATTTAATAGAATTTTAATAGAATTTTTTTTTTTTTAAATGTGTATTTTATTAATTTAATAACATTTATTTCTTTCCAAACTATTAGAGGAAAATGTCTGTTTTTGCTTTTTTTATTTTTTCAAATGAAATTTTGCAGATTATAGCAGATTTGCTTATTTTATTATTTACTAATGCTTTACAAATTGTATTTACAAAAAAATAAAGAGACAAAAGTTTGTCTATTTTACTATTTTTACTGTTTTGCAAATTATATAAAATAAAAAATATATATTTTTAGTATTATATACTAATTTAATAGAATTTTAATAGAAAATCTATTTTTAAAATGTGTATTTTATTAATTTAATAACATTTATTTCTTTCCAAACTATTAGAGGAAAATGTCTGTTTTTGCTTTTTTTATTTTTTCAAGTGAAATTTTGCAAATTATAGCAGATTTCCTTATTTTATTATTTACTAATGCTTTACCAATTGTATTTACAAAAAAAATTAAAAGACAAAAGTTTGTCTATTTTACTATTATTACTGTTTTACAAATTATATAAAATAAAAAAATATATATTTTTAGTATTATATACTTTAATAGAATTTTAATAGAAAATCTATTTTTAAAATGTGTATTTTATTAATTTAATAACATTTATTTCTTTCCAAACTATTAGAGGAAAATGTCTGTTTTTGCCTTTTTTATTTTTTCAAATGAAATTTTGCAAATTATAGCAGATTTCCTTATTTTATTATTTACTAATGCTTTACAAATTGTATTTACAAAACAAAATAAAAAGACAAAAGTTTGTCTATTTTACTATTATTACTGTTTTACAAATTATATAAAATAAAAAATATAGATTTTTAGTATTATATACTTTAATAGAATTTTAATAGATAATCTATTTTTAAAATGTGTATTTTATTAATTTAATGACATTTCTTTCTTTCCAAACTATTAGAGGAAAATGTCTGTTTTTGCCTTTTTTATTTTTTCAAGTGAAATTTTGCAGATTATAGCAGATTTCCTTATTTTATTATTTACTAATGCTTTACAAATTGTATTTACAAAAAAATAAAGAGACAAAAGTTTGTCTATTTTACTATTTTTACTGTTTTGCAAATTATATAAAATAAAAAAATATATATTTTTAGTATTATATACTTTAATAGAATTTTAATAGATAATCTATTTTTAAAATGTGTATTTTATTAATTTAATGACATTTCTTTCTTTCCAAACTATTAGAGGAAAATGTCTGTTTTTGCTTTTTTTATTTTTTCAAGTGAAATTTTGCAAATTATAGCAGATTTCCTTATTTTATTATTTACTAATGCTTTACAAATTGTATTTACAAAAAAATAAAAAGACAAAAGTTTGTCTATTTTACTATTATTACTGTTTTACAAATTATATAAAATAAAAAATATAGATTTTTAGTATTATATACTTTAATAGAATTTTAATAGATAATCTATTTTTAAAATGTGTATTTTATTAATTTAATGACATTTATTTCTTTCCAAACTATTAGAGAAAAATGTCTGTTTTTGCTTTTTTTATTTTTTTAAATGAAATTTTGCAAATTATAGCAGATTTCCCTATTTTTTATTATTTGCTTTACAAATTGTATTTACAAAAAAGTTTGTCTATTTTACAATTATTACTATTTTACAAATTATATAAAATAAAATAAAAATTATAGCAGATTTACCTATTTTTTGTATTTGCAAAAATATTAAAAAGTCTTTATTTTTTTTTATAAAAATATATTTTTATTATTTTTACCAATTTAATACAAATCATATTATGTTAAATACATACATACAGTAAGCTCCAAAAGTCTGTCAAAATGCACCTTTTTAATTTTTAATACAACTATAATTTTTTTACATTAAGATTTAATTGCAATTGCAGTTCATTATTGCTATTTTTTCCTAATGCAATTTTTATTGAAATTCTTTGTCAAATACACGTTTTCGTTGCAAATTAATAGCAAAAAAAGTTTCCTATTTTTATATTTTTTCTAATTTAATTTGAAATGTAGTTAATTACAATTAATTTGACTATTTTTGTAATACAAATTTTTATTGCAAATTATTTTTAAAAACTATTTTTAGTATTCTATACTAAGTTTATACAATTATAATAGAAAATCTGTTTTTAAAATGTGTATTTTATTAATTTAATAACAGGAAAAAATGTTGCAAATTATAGCAGATTTCCCTATTTTTTTGTATTATTTACTAATGTTTTACAAATTGTTTTTAGAAAAATATTAAAAAGACAAAAGTTTGTCTATTTTATTGTATTTTTATTATTTTTACCAATTTAATACAAATCAAATATATTTTGCCAGATTATTAGCCAAAAATGTATGTTCCCTGTTTTTAATTTTCTAATTTTAAATTAAACATTTTTACTGCAAATTATTAACAGAAAATAAAAAATTTTCCCTATTTTAGTGCGATATACTTTTTATTTTTCAATTTCATAGGATCTATTTAAAATTCTTAGCAAAAAAACAATTATTAAAATGTTTTTTTTTTGTTTTTTTTTACATTTAATATTGTTTGTTTCATTGCAAATTATTAAAGGAAAATGTCTAGTTTGGTACATTTTGTAATTGATTTTTTTACGCAATTAAAATTAGTTTTGCTATTTTATTTCTAATTTAATTTTCAATTACATTTTTTTTCTAATACAAAAAATTGAATTCTCTCCATTTTTAGCATTATATATTAATTTAATAGAATTTAATAGAATTAATAGAAAATCTATTTTTAAAATGTGTATTCTTTAAATTCAATAGCATTTATTTCATTGCAAATTATTAGAGACAATGTCAGTCATTATTCTAATAGTTTCATTGCAAATTAAAGCAAATTTCCCCCTATTGTTAGTTATTTACTAATATTTTATTACAAATATATATGTATATATATATATATTTAAATATTAGCAGTTTGTCTATTTTACTGTAAAATTGTTATTATAGGATTTTTGTCAAAATTATTAGCAGAACATCAATTTTTAAAATTCAATATAATTTATTTCATTGGAAATTTTTATTTTGGCTATATTTTTTTATAAAATTTTTAATGCAATTCAATTTCTAACACAGTTTCATTGCAAATTATAGCATATTTCCCCTGTATTTGTAGCATTATTTACTGTTTTACACATTGTATATTTCCACAAATATTAGCAGTTTATTTTAATGTATTTATTTAAATTATTTAATTTTAAAACATTCTAAATCATTCAGAGAAAATGTCTAATGTGAATGTTTATATTTTGTCCATTTATTTATTTATTTTTTCATTGCCAGTTATTAATTTTTAATTAAAACATTTTTAAGTGAAATAAATGTGGATCCCAAGATTTCCAAGACTTCCTCAGACTTTTGCAACTTATTTAATCTTAACACATTTCTCACTGACTCTTACCCAGTAAACCTGAAAATGCCCAAATTATAATTTATAATTATAACATTTGCATTTATTTATTTAGCAAAAGCTTTGATCCAAAGCGACTTACGAATGAGGAATACAACAAAAGCGATTTATCAACATCTGAAAGATAAAAACAAAGCTATATTTCACGTAAGCCATTATTTAGTGTGTTTTCTCTTGGTAAACAGGGATGACGGCCATCCCGTGTGCCTGTCTGGGCATATTCTTGGGAGGTTTGCTGGTGAAGAAGCTGAACCTGTCTGCTCTGGGAGCCATTCGGATGGCCATGCTGGTCAATCTGATCTCCACCGCCTGTTACGTGTCCTTCCTCTTCCTGGGCTGTGACACAGGACCTGTCGCTGGGGTGACCGTCGCCTATGGCAACGAGTACGGACGGCTCAGCTGCTTTTTTCTCCTCACAGCCTTGTTATTTTTTGTGCCATTTATAATGTCTTTCCAGAGAGGCTAGAGGATGACAAGTCCACATGCTGAAACCTCTATTTTTGTGTTGTATATATGGATGAGTCCGCTTCATTGATAGATTTGACTGGTTTTCTTATAGAGCATTTCAATAGGAGTAGCAATAGGAGAGAATTGATTAGTAATGCATCCCAATTTATTTTTCAGGCCCACATGGAATCATTGCTTATATTTGCACAGATATGTTTTAAATCTGTTCCTTCCTGCTGTTTTTCTCGTAGCAAAAATGAGTGTAGTCATTGAATCATTCAGATTCTTAAAAACAAGTCATGATCAAAACAAATCTTATACTTCTTTAAAATAGCCATGTTTACTAAATTACTTAGATGTTACAGAAAACATTAGATTACAGTGTTTAAATATCAGAAGAATGTTCCACTTAAATACCAAAAAAGGATATCTTTATTTTTTCATCCATTTTTAAACAGCAAATTATTAGCAGAGAATTTCTATTTCTTTTAATTTTTTTTAACTGTTAGCAGAAAATATATTTTCCTATTTTTTTTTTTTTTTTTTTTTTTTTTTTTTTTTTTTAATGTAATACAATTCAAATATCTTCTATAATATTCTCTTAATATAATTTTTGTTGCAAATTACTAATGGGAAATTTTTAGTTTTCCCCTATTGTTGTTGTTATTATTATTATTATTATTATTAACTATTAATTTAAACTATTAATATTATTTTTTTATATTATTTATAATTATTTTTATTAATTACATTTTTTTTCTAAATTATTAGCTAAATTTTTCCCCATTATTTTTACTATTTTATTAATAATTTAATACTATTTTTTTATTAGTAGTTAATATGTTTCTTCTTTATAATACAGCAGTATTTATTGCCAATTAGAGGCTGTTTGTTTTTCTATTTTATTAATACAATTTTTCTTCTAATTTAAATTTTAATACAATTAAATTGCATATTATTTATTATTGTTTTTAGTAATTTAATACAAATAGTTTTCCCCCCCTAAATTATTAGCAGAAAGATTTTTAAAGAATATATTTTTGTAATATTCTTTAATTACAATTTTGTTTGCAAATTACTAATAGGAAATGTCTATTTTTCCCTATTTTGGTATTATTATTAACAATTCATTTGTATTATTATTATTTTGTTATTTTCTATTATTTATTATTATGTTTTTAATCATTTAATGGAATGTTTTTTTCTAAATTATTTGCAGAAATTTCCCCCCATTTATATAATCATTTTTACTATTTACTATTATTTTTTTCTTGTTTTTATTGCAACACTATTTATTTTATTGCCAATTATTAACAGAAAATGTCTGTTTTCCTATTTAGTATTATTATTAACTATTAATTTGTATTGTTTTATTGTTATTTTATATTATTTGTTATTATTTTTTAGTAATTTAATACAAATATTTTTTCTAAATTATTAGCAGAAAATTTCCATTTTTTATAATCATTTTACTCATTTATTATATTAAAGATATTTTAGATATTATTTTTATTCTTTCTAATGCAACACTATTTATTTAATTGTCAGTTATTAGCTAAATGTCTTTTTTCCTGTTATTTATTATTGTTTTTTTGCAATTGAATTTTAATATAATTATTATTTTTTTGTTAACTAATATTCTGTTAATACAAATCTTGTTGCAAAGTACTAATAGGAAATGGCAATTTCCCCCTATTTTTAGTATAATTATTAACCATTTTTATTACTTTGTTATTTTAGATTGTTTATTATTTCTTTGTAATTTAATACAAATTGTTTCTTAATTATTAGTTTTATAATACAATTTTTTAATTATTAATTATTTTTTTCTTTTTTAATGCAAAGATATTTATGTAATTGCAGATTATTAGCAGAAAAAAGTTTTTCCTGTTTTATTTAAATACTATCATTTTTAATACAATTAAAATTATTTTATTTTTATAACATTCTTTTAATACAATTTTTGTTGCAAATTACTAATATGAAATGTATATTCTTCCCTATATTTAGTATTATTATTAACTATACACTTTTTATATACTGTATTATTTGTTATTTTTTATTTAATAAAAATGTAATTATTCGTATTTTATTTTTAACGCTATTTAGTTTATTGCAAATTATTATTAGAATGATTTTTGCTTAAAAAAACAGTTTAAAATAATACATTTAGAATCCCAGATTCTCATGATTTTGACATGTTCATAATTCTTCTCAGACTGCGATGGACAAACTAAACAAACATACTTGTTCACTCAGTCAGCAGATGTTTTGTTCATTCAGTTTGCTTATGAACAAGATGTCAGTGCCGCTCCAGTTTGTTCAGGCTCAAAACACAGACTCATTCAGTATTTGTTCAATATTTGTACGTATACCATCCCACCCTATTGGTTTTCCCCCAAAATGAGACCAATCCCCAAAAGTCAAACAATTCCATCTGGGCCTGCTAATATCTAAGCCGTTAAACAAACATGGCTGTAAATCCTGACGTTTGTGATAAATCAGATGAACTCACTGACACTCATTATATCAAATGCAACACAAAAGAAGCAGCTTTAAACAGGTGAATGTGTGTTTGTGTGTATATAGGACACTGCAAGTAGGCCAGAGGCCGGAAGCCCCCTGCATGAGTCATTGTAACTGCTACACTTCATTCGTTAGCCCCGTTTGTGGCTCCAATGGTGTGACCTACTTGTCCTCCTGTTTCGCCGGCTGCACCAGAGCCATCAGCACCGGACTTCCACCTCCTCTCTCTCAGGTCATTACCCATCTCATTTACACAACAACGTTTGTCTCTGGCTCTTTCTCTCCTATTTGCTGTCATGTATTCTCTGTATGTCTGTTTTTCTCGCTCTCTGCTTATTTTCTGGACAGCACATGTCCAGCGTGGGTCATTAGAAGCGAAGCCCACGTCTCTCATCAGATATACAGTATGTCGGAAAGGACACAGAGTTCTGCCTGCCAGGCATCTTAATGGCCACTGCAATATGGGCCTCTGCACTCATTACCATACAAAGCGAATGGTCCAAACTGGAATAGATGAATCCAAGACAACAGTCACAACCATTATCGTAATTGAGCACTGGCTCACGACATGAATATACCAACTGGTGGGTTTAATGAGCCTGTTCCTGCCAGGGTTGGTGGGTGCATCACTTCTCTGTAGATAAAAATTGACTATAGCACGTTCAGACAGCTAATAATGACTCGGCTACTTTACACCAGTCTGCTAAAACCCTCATTTATATTTACATAAATGTTTTATATTTTTAAATAAACCCTCATTTTAATTTGATGTTCAATGGTGGCATATATTGAATGATTTAAAGAACATTATTACTTTATACTACAGTGCTGTTAAATGCATGAATCTGATTGGCTGACGAACGTTCTAAGGTGTGCAATTATTTGCTGGGAAACACATGGCAGAAGTAGTTCCAGGCAAGTCTTGGCCGCATTATATTGTTCATATTAATTTGCCAAATGATTTGGGTTATTTTAAAGCTCCTTACTATGGAAGCCCGTTTCTGCCACTGAATAAAAAATAAAACAAGATAACTGTGACTTTTTATCTCACTTTTTCTCAGAATTGTGCGATATAAACGTGCATTTCTGAGAAATAAAGTCAGAATTGCGTGATATAAAATCACAGTTGTGAGGAGAAAAGTCAGAGTTGCAAGATATAAACTCGCATTTGTGAGAAAAAAGTCAGAATCGCAAGAAAAATAAAAAGATCAATTATTTAAATGCACTGCAAAAGTAGATCCAGGCAAGTTTTGACCGCTTTACATTGTCCATATCACCTGTCACCATATTACGGCAAATAATTTCAGTTATTTCAAAGGTCTATACTGTGGAAGGTCCATACTATTTCCAGCATTGAAAAAAATAATAATAATTTTCTCAGAATTGTAAGATATAAACTCACATTTCTGAGAAATAAAGTCAGAATTGCATGATATAAAATCGCAGTTGCGAGTTACAGTCAGAATTGCGATCTCGCTCTTTTTAACTTATTTCATGCAAATTCTGACTTTATAACTCATAGTTGCACGGTAATATCACGCAATTCGCAATAAAAAAAGTTTATATCAAATAAACTCGCAATTGTGATAAAAAAGTCAGAATTGCAAGATAAATAAACAATGCACGGCAAAAGTAGATCCAGGCAAGTTTTGACCGCTTTACATTGTCCATATCACTTCGCCAAATAATTTCGGTAATTTCAAAGGTCTTACTATGGAAACCCGTTTCCAGCATTGAAAAAAAAAAAAGGTAATTGCGACTTTTTATCTCACTTTATTTGCAACTTCTGACTTCATAACTCGCAATTGTGAGTTTATCCCCCGGTTTCACAGACAAGGCACATTTATAAATATTACTTAAAAGTCCTAATTGTTATCATTGTTTATTTATTTATTTCCTCTTATTTTACACATCAGCTCAATGCCTTACAATTATGTCGATTTAAGTGTTCTGTCTAGTGAGGGTGGGACTGGGGTGAAGGGTGGTTAGAAAAAAATGTTTACATGTATATTGAAATGATTCTGTAAATTGTTGATGCAAAATAATAAATATATTGATAAAAAAAAAATGTCCTAATTGAACTATGGCCTAATCCTGGCTTAGTCGAAGGCCTGTTTGTGAAACCAGGCCCTCATCTCGCAATTCTCACTTTATTTCTCACAACTGTGAGTTTATATCTTGCAATTCTGTGGGAAAAAGTCAGAATTGCCGGATATAAACTCGCAATTGTGAGAAAAAAGTCCGAATTGTGAGGTAAATAAACAAGATAAATTATTTAAATGCACGGCAAAAGTAGATAAAAGCAAGCTTTGATTGCTTGACATAGTCCATATCACTTCGCCAAATGATTTTAGTTATTTCAAAGGTCCTTACTACAAAAGCCCATTTCCACCACTAAAAAAAAAAATGAAAAAAGGTAATTGCAAATTTGACTCTTTTTCTCAGAATAATACAAAGAATTGCATGATATAAAATACCAATTGTGATATACAAACTCACATTTCCGAGAAAAAAGTCAGAATTGCGATCTTGCTATTTTTTCTTTATTTCTCGCAATTGTGAGTTTATATCTCACGATTCTGACTTTATAACTCGCAATTGTGAGTTTATATCTTGCAGTTCTGACTTTTTCGTACAATTCTGACTTTATAACGTCTAGGTTACGTAGGTAACCCTCGTTCCCTGAAGGAGGGAACGGAGACGTTACATGGGAATTCGCTTAGAATCCAATCATCTCTGAGCCTTATACAAAAGGCCAATGAAAATTGGCGAGTGGCATTTGCATGACGCGCCACGCCCCGTACATACGGGTATAAATAGCGACGTCATGCGCCAGTCAGACAGGTTCTTCGCTGAGGAGCCGGATTGAGCCGGCGTCAGCGCGACGACAGGGACGTGGCAGGGGATGTAACGTCTCCGTTCCCTCCTTCAGGGAACGAGGGTTACCTACGTAACCTAGACGTTCCCCTTCAGTCGAATCACTTCGACGTTACATGGGAACTGACCCTATGGAACAAGCCGCGTCCCTGCGCCGCGTTACGCAACGACCACGTGCCGGCAGGCGGACGTGTCAACAGGCGGACGTTAACGTAACCTTCCCAACGCCCTGGGGCCCGAGAAGGGGGGTCCCCAGGGATGCCAGAAACTGAAGCAGGGTTGGGGGGGCGGAGACATGAATTCTGTTCATGTGAAAATAAGAGATTCAATATATCCATAAGGGGGTTTTAGGGATATACAAGGGAAACAGAGGCCTTCTGGTTGACCCCTGGAAAAATATAGAGAAAAATAGCCACAACCTGCGGGGCGAAGGAGACCCGGCAGGAGCACAGTCAAGAACTACTCCGCGTCTAGCCCGGACTGTGGGGCATGGAGGACCCAGGTTCGCCGGAAGGAACAACTGGGAGATAGCGCACGGATCCACGTGGGAATGGCGCAGCAAGCCGACACTAGCCGTCCTCCCGGTCACCTGTCAGAACTCGGGAAGAGACGGCCTCTAAGCGAAGGTTGTAAAACCTGGCAAAGGTATTTGGTGTCGCCCATCCGGCAGCTCTGCAGATGTCCGGTAATGAGGCGCCATGTGCCAACGCGTAGGATGATGCAACACTCCGTGTGGAGTGGGCATGCAAGCCTAAGGGGCAAGGCTCTCCCTGATATAAGTAAGACAGGGAGATGGCTTCTACCACCCAATGCGCCAACCTCTGTTTGGAGACAGCATTCCCTTTCTGCTGACCTCCGAAGCAGACAAAGAGCTGCTCAGTGCGTCTGAAGTGCCGAGTGCGGTCTACGTAGGTGCGCAGAGCACGGACTGGACACAACGATGCTATAGCTGGGTCTGCCTCCTCCAAGGGCAGAGCTTGCAGGTTCACCACCTGATCGCGGAAAGGCGTGGTGGGAACCTTGGGCACATAGCCG
This sequence comes from Garra rufa, assembly GCF_049309525.1. Taxonomy (NCBI): domain Eukaryota; kingdom Metazoa; phylum Chordata; class Actinopteri; order Cypriniformes; family Cyprinidae; genus Garra; species Garra rufa. The sequence continues at coordinate 27,126,361 of NC_133371.1, read as the reverse complement.
GGCCGGGGTCTCAGGATGACGTGAGAATCGCCGGGCCCGAACTCCAGGCACGCTTCGTCGACAGAGAAAGCTTAAGCTCAACTGAGGCGAGGGGCTCGAAGGGAGGTCCCCGCAGGCCCTGGAGGGCGACGGAGAGGTCCCAAGAGGGTACGAGGCGCGGTCTGGGAGGATTGACCCTCCTAGCGCCTCTGAGGAATCTCACGACCAGAGGGTGCTTACCTAGGGATGATCCATCCACTGCATCGTGATGTGCGGCAATAGCGGCAACATACACTTTGAGAGTTGAAGGGGACAGCCTGCGCTCCAACTTCTCTTGCAGGAAGGAAAGCACTACTGCAATCGTGCATCTCTGTGGGTCCTGTTCTCGTGAGGAACACCAGTCGACGAATAGACCCCACCTCAGTGCGTACGCCTGCCTTGTAGAGGGGGCTCGGGACTGAGTGATAGTTTCTACCACGGCCTGTGGAAGGCCGGCGAGGTCTGAAGCGTCCCGTCCAGGAGCCAGACGTGCAAGTTCCATAGATCGGGACGTGGGTGCCAAATAGTGCCCATCCCCTGAGAAAGAAGGTCCTTCCTCAAGGGGATTTTCCAGGGAGGGGCTGCCGCGAGGGAAATGAGTTCTGGGAACCAGGTCCTGGCAGGCCAGTATGGGGCGACCAGGAGAACCTGCTCCTCGTCCTCCCTGATCTTGCACAGAGTCTGTGCAAGGAGGCTCACTGGGGGAAAGGCGTACTTGGGCCCCGGAGGCCAGCTGTGGGCCAGAGCGTCCCTGCCGAGGGATACCTCGTTGAGGGAGAAGAACTGCTGGCAGTGGGAGGATTCGGGGGAGGCAAACAGATCTACCTGGGCCTCCCCGAAATGCCTCCAAATCAGCTGGACTGTCTCGGGGTGGAGTCGCCATTCTCCAGGGAGGGTGGACTGCCGTGAGAGCTGATCGGCTGCACGGTTGAGTTCCCCCGGAATGTGAATGGCTCGTAGCGATTTCAGCCACGTTAGACTCCAGAGGAGCAGACGGCGGGCGAGTTGTGACATGCGACGGGAGCGGAGGCCGCCCTGGCGGTTGATATAAGCCACAGTCGCAGTGCTGTCGGTACGCACAAGTACGTGCTTCTGACGCAACGTCGGTCGGAAGCGACGAAGGGCCAGAAGCACAGCCAGCAACTCGAGGCAATTGATGTGCCACTGCAGTCGAGGTCCTGTCCAGGAGCCCGAAGCTGCTTGCCCGTTGCACACAGCACCCCAACCCGTGGTGGAGGCATCCGTGTAAACAAAGGCAGGGTCTGACCACGGGCTGAATAAGCGGCGACACTGCGGGGAAACGCCAATCCGGAGTGTGCCACGGTGCCATGCCCGTCTCGGGACTCGGTCGTGTAGCCAGTGCTGAAGCGGTCTCATATGAAGCAAGCCCAGCGGCGTTACCGCGGCCGCAGCTGCCATATGCCCCAGGAGCCTCTGAAAAGTTTTTAGAGGAACCGCTGTCTTGTGCCTGAATAAATCTAGACATCTCAGCACCGACTGAGCGCGCTCGTTGGTGAGACGGGCTGTCATGGAGACCGAGTCCAGCTCCACACCGAGAAAAGAGATCCTCTGCACTGGGGAGAGTTTGCTCTTTTCTCGGTTGACCTGAAGGCCCAGGCGGCTGAGGTGCTGAAGCACCAGGTCCCTCTGGTCGCAAAGCACCTCTCGAGAGTGGGCTATCAGAAGCCAGTCGTCGAGATAGTTGAGGATGCGGAAACCTGACAGCCAAAGAGGGGCCAGGGCCGCTTCCGCAACTTTGGTGAAAACGCGAGGAGAGAGGGACAGGCCGAATGGGAGAACTTTGTACTGGTATGCTCGACCCTCGAACGCAAACCGAAGAAAGGGCCTGTGGCGAGGAAGAATCGAGACATGGAAGTACGCGTCCTTCAGGTCGATGGCTGCAAACCAATCCTGGGGACGAATGCACGAGAGCATGCGCTTCGTCGTGAGCATCTTGAACGGCAGCCTGAGAAGGGACCGATTCAGGACTCTGAGATCCAGGATGGGTCTTAACCCACCACTCTTTTTGGGCACGATGAAGTAGGGACTGTAAAACCCTGACCTCATCTCGGCTGGAGGGACAAGCTCGATCGCATCCTTCGCCAGTAGGACTGCGACCTCTGCACGCAGGACAGCGGCGTGGGTGTCTGAGTGGACACGAGTGTGAAGGACACCTCTGTACCTGGGCGGAGCTTTGGCGAACTGAATCGCATAGCCGAGACGTACCGTCCGTATCAACCACCGCGAGGGGCTGGGGAGCTGAAGCCAGGCCCCCAAGAGCCTCGACAGGGGTGTCAAGGGAACGTTGACCGACGTGACCGTGGTGGGGCAGCCTAGGGGGGGAACAGGAAGGGGAGACAAGCTGCTCTGAGCAGGGCCTACCTTCTTCCCAGGTTCCCGCGCTGGCGAAAGACAGCTCCGAGTCCGGCTCCAAGAGGGCATCCTGGTGCCGCCCGGAACGGGAACACGGGGCCGAGGCCCCGGAGGTGAAGGAAATTGCTCTTTTATTGAAGTTGTGGGTACCGCCGACCCGTGGGCCGGCGGCAGCGTTAAAGTGCACAACAACCCCCGGCCCTCCAGCGGGAGCGGGGACGTAGATGTTCTCGTCCCCTGAAGAACAAACTTCTCCACCTCCGGGTTGCCCGCGTCAGGGACGTTTCGCGGCTCTTTTGCGGGTGTTCTTTGCAGGTCCCTGAGAGGCGGGCGGCGCCGCGCCCCCGCGGCCGGCTCGACGTCGGGCCGTCTCCTTCTTGGGTTCAGCAGGCGACGGAGCAGGTTTGGTGGGGGCCGCGGGGGGGCGCCCTCGGCGACGGGCGGGGGGAGGCTGAGCCACCGGCGGCGGGATGGGTTTAGACTCGCGGCGGGGCAAGATGTGTTGAATGGCCTCCCTCTGCTTCTGGACTGCCGAGAACTGCTGGGCAAAGTCCTCGACAGTGTCGCCGAATAGGCCACTCTGGGAGACATGAGCGTCAAGAAAGCGAGCCTTGTCGACGTCTGCCATCTGGGCCAGAGTGAGCCATAGGTGTCGCTCCTGGACCACGGCTGTGGACATCACCTGACCAAGGGAACGCGCCGTGACCTTCGTCGCCCGTAGGGCGAAGTCGGTGGCGGCGCGGAGTTCTTCCATAACCCCCTGGTCGGGACCACCCTCGTGCAGCTGTTTCAGGGCCTGGGCCTGATACACTTGGAGGATCGCCATAGCATGCAGGGCGGTGGCGGCCTGTCCAGCGGCGTGGTAAACGCGGCCCGCAAGGGCGGACGAGCGCTCGCACGCCCTGGACGGGAGATGCGGACGATCCCTCCAGGTGGCAGCGCCGCGTGGGCACAAGTGCACCGCCACAGCGCGCTCGACCCGGGGAATCGCTGCATACCCCCTGGCCGCCCCGCCATCGAGGGTGGTGAGGGGAGAGGAGCTGGGGCGGGGCCGTGATGAGAAGGGGGCCCGCCAGGATCTCGTCAGCTCCTCGTGCACCTCCGGGAAGAATGGGACCGAGGGGGGGCGAGGTGGAGCCGCGGGGGCCCTCCCCAGGAACCAATCATCCAGCCTAGAAGGATCGGCCGGGGGCGCCTGGGGCACCTCCAAACCGATCCCCCTGGCGGCCCGGAGGAGCATAGTCGATAGCTCGACGTCCACCTCAGACGGAGCGGCCACCTCTGGAGGGGGCCGCGCCGCCGAAGCGTCCGCCTCGCCGACCGACTCTCCCTCTGATGCTGCGGTCGACATCTCATCCTCCGCAGGAGCACCGAAGGAGACGCTCAGCCCGCTGGGCGGGGAAGCGTACTGCTCCGGGAACTCGACGGGACCACGCTGTGTGACAGAAGACCGCAGGGCTTTCTGGGCCGGCGGTGCGTTCTGCACGGTGACAGTTAAGTCCCCCCCGCGTCTCGCCGCGGTGGCCGAAAAGCATTGACGGCTTAACGACGGACCGCGAGAGGAAGACGGGGGGAGCCGCCTCGCGAACGAGCGGCGGGACTTCAGCGTGCTCATGGTCATGCATTCGCAATGAATGCATTCACCATCCATGAACGCTGCCTCAGCGTGCTCTTTCCCCAAACACGTGAGGCAGTGATCATGTCCGTCCGCAGGAGGGAGGAAACTACCGCATCCTGAAGCGCACGGCCGAAAAACCATTCTGAAAAGAACGTTTTAACAGCCGTGAGAAATTGCTCTTTTAGCTCCCGGTCTGCCCAGGGAAAAAGCCGCGGGGCGGCTGTGCACTCAACGGGACTTTCTCGCTGGAATGCAGTGCGGCTGTAATGGCCGTGAAAACGGCAGCCCGCGGGAGATCGCTGACGATTGCAACGGTAAGCTCTTTTAGATTGTTGCAGAACGCCAGAAGAGAGAGCAGGAACTCTGGAAGAACTCTTGAAGATGAGAAACTCTTTAGGAGAGAGAACAGCAGGCTCAATCATTCAGACGGATCTGAAGCGAAGAAGCTGTCTGACTGGCGCATGACGTCGCTATTTATACCCGTATGTACGGGGCGTGGCGCGTCATGCAAATGCCACTCGCCAATTTTCATTGGCCTTTTGTATAAGGCTCAGAGATGATTGGATTCTAAGCGAATTCCCATGTAACGTCGAAGTGATTCGACTGAAGGGGAACTCAATAGTGAGTTCATATTGCAACTCTGAGAAAAAAGGCAATTGGAAGATATAACCTCGTAATTGCGAGAAAAAAGTCCGAATTGCAAGATACAAACTCACATTTGCGAGAATAAAAGTCAGTCTCCCTCACAAATGCAGTTTCGCTATTAGTAAAAACGCTGCTGCCAAACATTGTCGAAAGACACACAGACTCAGTTAATTGATGCTTCCTCTCTCTCTCTCTCTAATAACTAATATTATAAAACGGTTAGTTCCATTCCTCAATTCTGATTGGTCAGCATCTGTGTCGTATTCATGATACGGCACTGCTATGACCGCTTCACTCAATGGTTTTGTGTATCATTGAACCCCCTTAGCAACCACCCTTAGCAACGTAAACACAGCTGCAGCAGTTAGGGACTACTTTTTACAGCGGAAGGCAGTTAATGATTTTACTTTATGAAAACATACAACTTAATATATATAAATTAATATATATTTTTGATTTTAATATTTTTATTGTGTGGTAACCATTTTATAAAAGCAATAAGGTACTTGAGGCCGTGCTGTATCATGAATAAATCACGGCTTCGCGTCGTGCCTAACAACGCCCTTCAGCCGTGATTTATTCATGATACAGCACGGCCTCTCGTACCTTATTGCTTAAATAAAATTATTAACTAAATTAGTCTGTGTTGTGACCACATCATAGTGTTTCCACATCCACGGTTTTCCCACGAAATTACTTACGGGATGTTTTTTTGTGTCACTTGCGCGAATAAAATCATTGCGTTTTCCTCCGAGTTTGCGTCTCTACATCTTTGCATTGACTTTGTATGTAATGTACTCGTGCAAATAATTAAATTAGCTTTTGGTGTGCACCCACCATAACACTGTAGCGGGAGGTTGTGTTTTGGGTTGACCCCAATAACGTGATATTGAACCCCTGGAATGTAATTTTTACTTGGACAACTGTGTATTTCACTTCCGGGAAAACATTTTTTGTACCAGGGACCTCCTCCAAAACGTAATTAGGCTAGTCTTGAGTATCAATTGAGCGGGTTTTGTTGTAAAAACCTGGCACAACCTCCGGTTCTAATAATTCAACAGCCTGTCGTCAGTTATTCCTCACATAATATTCGCACACATCAGAAGACAAAATTATTAACATAATTACTATTTTAGTTTATGCGGAGAATATAAACATAGTTAAGTTATTTGCTGAGTGTGAAGCAATTGTGATGGTTTTTACTTTCAGAACATGACGGGATGCGGTTGTATCTCTGCGTACAATGACTTAGCCACGGCTGTGACTGGCAAATGCCCGCGACCCGGCTGCCAGGAGGCCTTCCTCACTTTCCTGTGCGTGATTTGTGCCTGCAGTATGATCGGAGCCATGGCCCAGACGCCCTCCGTCATCATCCTCATCAGGTGACTCCACTTGCACTTATTACACACTGAAATGAGATTAAAAACAGAGCTCTGGTGTTATGGCCCGTACAGACCAAGAGCGATAACTATAAAGACAGCCATCATGGATATCATTATAGTTATCTTTTAGTGAGCGCTGCAGTTTTGTCGTCTGCGGAAATAAATGCTCAATTTAATGCAGAAAGAATTCTATTTCGCTGTTAATGTTTTTTTATTGTCCATTAGCTGGGAAAAAAAATTGTTCTGAAAGTGATTCCAGTGATAATGTTCCTCTGTGTAGTTAAATTATATTAAAGGGATAGTTGTATATATATCATTTTTGACTCACCCTCATGTCATTGCAAACCCGTAAGACCTTCGTTTATCTTCAGAACACAAATTGAGGTATTTTTATTACTGATCCTCTAGACCAGTGGTTCTCAACCCGCGGCCCGCGGCCCGTCACAAATGCAAATGCGGCCCGCGATGCTGACCACGTAAAAAAATAAATAAATAAAATAATAATAAATGGTTTTACAATTCATTTTTTTTAATGTATTAAACAAATAAATGTATTAAACAAACTTTGAACAATATTTTTTGTCACAAAATCATTTTGGTGATCATGTTTTCATATATGCGCAGAACTGACGCAACTATGAACTGATGCGATTACACAGTTAACCCACACACAAGCGCGCGCTCTGACAGATTTAAAACAGTCATCAATTAACGATCAAAACGGACAAATTTGTTATTAGAGGATGTAACGCTCGGGTGAAGGGATAGCTCGCCTAACTCACGTTGCAGCAGGAAAATTAACCAAACCGCACTTGGGTCGCATTCCACATCTTGAGCTTTATTCTCCTGGCAACGGCGTTACTTATTAAAAGAAGACAACTTAAATGAGCAACAGAAATTAAAAGTAAAACCATCGCACCCGCACACATGCGGTACTCATGGCATATAGCTGCATACTGTGCACAGAACGGAACTCTGCTCTTAAAGGAGCCACAACAATTTCACCCGTTACAAGGAGAAAAAAGATGTGTCATTCTCAGTTGCAGAAATGTGGCGAAACATCTCTGAACAAAACCTCATATTAAGTTCAAAAGTGCTTTCCATATTTGGATCCACATACATTTGTGAACGCACATTTTCTGCAATTTTCTTTTGAGCCAAATTTCACCAAATTAGTCGGCTCCCCACAACATTAGGTGTCCCATTAATTGTAAGTAGAATTATACTCTCTAATGATAATAATACATCTAATTGTAATTTTAGATGCATAATATATGGTTAGTGAGCATTGATGACGTCATTAAATAATATGCGGCCCACGAGACTTGAACTTGGACATAGTGCGGCCCACTGCAAAAAAAGGTTGAGAACCACTGCTCTAGACAGCAACACAACTGACACGTTCAAGACCCAGAAAGGTAGTAAGGATATCATTAAAGTAGTCCATGTGACATCAGTGGTTCAACCATAATTTTATGAAGAGAATACTTTTTGTTCACAAAGAAAACAAAAATAATGACTTTATTCAACGATTGCTCCTGCATTCTCATGAACGCGTCAAAGACTGAAGAGAATAAATACTTGAATAAAGTAGTTTTGTTTTCTTTGTGCACAAATGGTAAATGGTTGAACCACTGTTCTCACATGGACTATTTTAACGATGTCCTAACTACGTTTCTGGACCTTGAACATGGTAGTTGCATTGTGTGATGAATGTGTGTATGAATATGGATATGTTTTTATGCTCAATATGTTGACTTGTCTCTTGCTCTTTTAGAACTGTGAGCGCAGAGCTGAAGTCATACGCTCTTGGAGTTCTTTTTCTGTTACTACGACTGTTAGGTGAGATATCTCCGCACAGCACAATCACATTACAACTCAAACGACATGCTTTCACAGTATATTGTGAAGAGTAATCTCGTTGCCTCACTCAAAGCAGCATACTAAAGAGACAATTTCCTCGCAATACAAAGTGCCATAAAACAAGGACAAGTTCATTTGCCACTCTTGTTAAAAATAGTAGGTTCCTAGCAGTCAAATTAAAGCTGTTTGTCATAATTTAGAAGTTCTGAACTTGCTTCATTATTCAGAAAATGTCTAGAAGCAGATTAAAATGTCAGTTTTATCTTCAACATTCTAAACCATCTTTCAGGGTTCATTCCTCCTCCTTTGATATTTGGTGCCGGGATTGATTCCACATGCCTGTTCTGGAGCACCGAGTGCGAGGACAAAGGCGCCTGTCTGCTGTACGACAACGTGAGCTACCGGCACCTGTACGTCAGCATGGCCATCGTCCTCAAGGTCGTGGCGTTCTTCCTCTACACAACCACCTGGCTGTGCTTGCGCAGGAACTACAAGAGATACATTAAAAACAATGAGGGATATGTTACGCCCACGGAAATGTTTTCGTCCAGCGTGAATCTGGACAGTCTCGGTAAGGACAGCAGTCAGAGCCAAGTCAACAGGACTAAATTTATATACAACCTGGAGGATCATGAGTGGTGCGAAAACATGGAGTCCGTTTTATAGTGGGTTCGTTCTACTGAAGGATCGTCTCCTATTCCAGGACTGTTGATGCGCTTTATTGTAAACTCATTCAAACTCGTCTATTGGGTCCATCTTGTTTTTAGAAGTACTTGGAAAGGTGTTTCTCCAGTGCCAGTAAAATATTGTAGTAGTTAGCTGAAGGCGTCTACTTCAATGCCTGTCTAGCTGGTTTGCTAATTTCACACAGCACAAAATGTTTCAAGTAAAAAAATACAGTTGAAGTCAAAAGTTTACATACACCTTGTAGCATCTGCAAAATGTTAATTATTTTACCAAAATTAGGGTGACCATACGTCCTCTTTTACCCGGACATGTCCTCCTTTTTGGCTATAAAATTATGTCCGGGGGGATTTTGTAAAATATCATAAAATGTCCGGGTTTTTTACCTCATTTCACTGACCGTCATTAATTAAACTTTAAATGCAGCCACTGCCCACCGGCATTATTCTGAGGTACCTGTCTGATGACGTGAAAGACCCAGTTGTCAAAACAAAACAAACGAGGAGCTGCGCTGCAAGAGCCGTGTGTCACTATATCATGCCGAAACGCAAATGTAGTTTCACAGACGAATTGCAAAAAAAAAAAAAAAAAATACCCGATGTTCATTCGTGGTCTTGATAAATGGGAAGCATTGTGCACCATCTGCACCTATGCTGCCCTCCAAAGGCAAAGTGCAGTAACTACACCAACACTGAAACAGAGAAAAATGTCTTTAAAGTTTTTAGGCCAGCTAGTCAAACATGTTGACACTCTTGTTTCTCGGAAACACTCTCGTTTCTTTGGGACAAAATTGATCAGGAGACTTTGCCACAAGACAAAACAGTTTTCATAAAGTCCATTTTAAGCCTAAATTTTGACCAAATGCGTAGTTACTGCACTTTGCCTTTGGAGGGCAGTATGTGCATCCTGGGGAGGGTGTCCTCTTTTTGGATTCTCAGAATATGGTCACCCTAACCAAAATGAGAAGGATCATACAAAATGCATTTAGTACTGACCTGAATAAGATATTACACATAAAATACGTTTACATATAGTTCACAAGAGAAAATAATAGTTCAATTTATAAAAATGACCCTGTTCAAAAGTTTACATACACTTGATTCTTAACACTGTGTTGTTACCTGAATGATCCACAGCTGTGTTTTTTGCTTTTTTGTTTAGAGATAGTTGTTCATGAATCCCTTGTTTGTCCTGAACAGTTAAACTGCCTGCTGTTCTTGAAAATAGTCCTTTAGGTCCCACAGATTCTTTGGTTTTTCAGCATTTTTATGTATTTGAACCTTCTGAAAAGGCTCATTGATGCTTCAGAAGGAATTTGAAGATTAGGGTAAATTTAACTTTTTTGTCTTCTGGGAAACAAGTATCTTTTGTAGCTTTTGAAAGGCAGTACTAAATGAAAAAAAATATGATATTTCGGTAAAATAAGAAAAATGTACACATTGTCATTCCGTTCAAAGGTTTTAACCCCCCCGGCTTTTAATGAATTGTGTTTTCTTCTGAAGCATCAGTGAGTGTTTGAACCTTCTGTAATAGTTGCATATGAGTCCCTCAGTTGTCCTCAGTGTGAAATCCTACAGTCATTGTTGGAAAGGATTCAAATTCTGCGAAGTGTAAACTTTTGACTTCAACTGTGTATATATACTACTAAAATCAACAAGTAACTTGTCATTTATCATCCGGCTGGTTATTTTCTCGGTCCCCATCCCAGTCCGTTATTATTACAGGGATCATTTAGCACATCACATCCAGTTTATCAATACTAATATATAATTCTATTATATACTACATATTGTAATTTTGTACTATATATATATATATATATGAAAACAATATCAATTATTTCTCATTCTCTGAGAGATGTTTTTTAAGTGCTTTTGCAGCATTTGCTTTCTGCTGTTGTTAATTTGTACTGTTTATTAAGGCCTATAATGTCTTAATTTGTAAAGGTTATTGATACTGTACATTATTAGCATTTACATTTGTGCAATAGTGGGAGAGTGTCTTTGAAAAGCCAGAGCTTCTATTATGATTTTTTTTTTTTTTTTTTTTTTGGATGATGAAGACAGATTTAGAGAATGAGACTGTTTATTTGTAGTTTTGTTAACGGATATAAGAACCTCTTTATTTAGATGACAATAATGGCATGTTTGGGACTAGACTTTGGGAATTTAGTGACCTATAGTATGACTGACATCAGAGGAGAAAGGCGATTTTATTAAATGGCAGAAGACTATTGTCATTCATGAGTGGTGCTCTCAGAGCAAATAACGCTCTGATGATCAGGCTGGGCCTTGGTATTTATGAGTTGGATGAAGAATGAAATTTTATACAATTATAATGATACATGTAAAGTGTGTTTGAGCTTTGGATTGAGATTAAACTATTTTATTTCACTTCACTGCAATAAGATATGGCACTGTGGGTTCTTAGCTGATTAGAAATAGTGCTGTACACAAAAAACACTTTGGGATGAAAACTGTTCATGATGAATTTTTGACTTCACATTATTAAAAGCTTCATAGCACATCAGTTTTGTTTTACAGGCATTACTGCAGATAAAAATTTAAGCAGTGTAATTTTCGTATCTTTTTTTATGGCAAAATAACTTTTATTTTATTCTGCAAATAAATTATTTTTAAGAAAATCTCAGATTGGATTCTATGGTTGTTTTTAAAGAGTTTAAATAAAAGTATGAAACTGCACTCACCCTCAAGCCATTCAAGATATAGATGAGTTGTTTTTTCATGGGAACGGATTTGAAGAAATGTAGCATTACGTAAGTTGCTCTGAGCAAATTAATTGTTTACCAATGGATCCTTTGCAGTGAGTGGGTGCCATCAGAACGAGAGTCCAAACAACAGTCCATTGTGATAATTGACATCACAATAATCCACAATAGTGGTTTAATGGATCACAAAACTCATATTATGGTTTTTGAGTCGTGGTTTGTCAGCACAATGCCAAGAGTGTGTTTGCATTAAGTAATTTAATTAATATGGTAATGGTTCTCATAATCACGAGATTAAAGTTATGTTACATTGTGTGAATAAAGTAAATCACTGAGAAAATTCCACCTTTCCAGTAAAAAAGTTCTGTGGTGGCGTTTCTGAGTACTTACAAGCAGGGTTGCCAGGTTTTCACAACAAAACCCGCCAAGTTGCTTCTCAAAACTGGCCCAATGGCGTTTCGACGGAGGTAAAGTACACGTTTTTTGGCGGTACAGTTCGCATTCCAGGGGCTAAATACAACATTATGGGATCACTTCTATCCACGAACGTGAAAAACAATCCAGGGCAAAAGTGTTAAAGAAGCCCAATTTTGGCGGACTTGGCAACATCGCATTTTACAAGCTGCATTTATTATTGCCGATTTTTAAACATTGATCGAATAAATTAGATATTCCTTTTATTAAGTTGTTCTGATTTATTTCAGCATGTTTTCTGATATTTATTCCTGTTTATTTAATGCTGTAACTACAGCAGAAAAGAACATATTTGTTTGTATTTCGTAATAAAATTGACAGAATTTAAAGGCTACAATTTGTGTTATAAGTAAACTCTTGTTGTGATATTTGGGTGGCTGGCGTGCTACAAATAATAAATGGACTTGAATATGTTAAAGATTATTTCCAAGCATTTATACCGTTGATAAAACAGCTTGTGCAAAGTCATATGTGATTTACCTCAAAAAAGACAAAGAAGCGTTGGAGCCAACATTAACATACTATTAAGGTAAGCTGTATTTGTATTTGTATTCCGTCTACTATATTTTCAAGTTTATGTAAACACCCACTGAAGTCTTTGGCTGCTGCATCACATCTTGCTCATAAATTTGAAGTGTTTAAATCAAGACAACAACACGAATCATTGGTTTAGCTCTGAGTTTATTGCATTGAATATCATTTGATGTATTTTGAACCGTTTTCCTCATTATTTTGAATATGTATTTGATATCATAAATATGGTTTATAGCAGGTGTTAACAGTGATTAACAACATTACTAATAAAGGGCTGGGAGGGGTGGGGTTGCTATAAACCATTAAAGCTCATTTGGTTAGAGAGAATAACCACCCAGTCCTTCAGTTGTCAATCACCGTGTCACACCCCCAGCCCCACACACAAAACTCTACACCACACCGGTCATTTACAACGCTATACAGCCCCCCCTGCACACCTACAGCCCACCACAACCCGGCAAGGGGGGCAGCTATACCAACTTAACGTGCTTACCACAAGGGGTGCAAACTCGTGCCGGTCAGCAGGTAAAAGTTTCAATGAGTTACAACAGAGAAACGTGTCAGCAATCCCGTAAACCTCACCTCTGAATTTACCAACAGTCATTTAGAACGCCTTTTTCCAGATCGCTTCGAAGGTTCTTTATGGCGTCATATTAAATTCGATTTTTAGTAAATACTATGTCTCCAATTTAAAAGACTCTCCGTCTCTGCTAACATATTAGGCAATAAATACCAACATATGGTTGTTATTGGGGGATCAATAATTATATTTAGCAGTAAGAATATATATGCTGAGTTCTCATGAGTTTATTTTTTATTAAAAGTAATACTAGTAATTTCCCCTTTTTTGTGAAAGTCACATTAAAAATAGTTTTTTTTTTATGTTTTAGGATAAACATTTTTACCTCATCTTTTGCCACTTTAGTTTTGTTACTTTTCGAATGCCATTTATGCATACTGCATAGTTTTTATTTTACTCTTTACGCTTCAAACTTTCAATAAACAAAAATATGACCTAAACAAAGAATAAAATAAACAATTTCTGTCCTATTTATTATTTGAATGTGATTTACATAATTTTAAAAAAGTCCTTAAGATGCTGTGTTTCTGCACCAGTTATTCAAAGTTTTTTTTTTTCTCTCTCTCTCCAAATTATTGGGTTGCTGGCACCCTACAAACAATAAAGAGACTTGAAAACGTTAAACATAATTTTTTCAAGCATTTATACCGTTAGTAAAACAGATTGTGAATAGTCACGTAATATGATTTACCTCAGGAAAGACGACAATGATGAGCTTTTTGGAGCCTGGGGCTGACTTGCTACACCACTGCGTTTACCAGAACGATTGTTGAGATGGGAATTTTGTCATCATTTTATGTGTATGTGTCTGTTCATACGCAACAACTTGCTAAGTATGACTCAGTGTTCGCATGCTGTCTGAATGGTTTAAAATTACAGTTCTAAAGAAATAGAGGGTTTGCACTTAGGCTACGTCACAATTTCAGATACTCAGATGTACAGTAAACAATAGCATGGATTGCATGGTTAATGTACTACTGAATACATTGTACTGCTAATTTATGCTGTCTAAACCATGGAAAAAACTAGTGGAAGCTGCTAAATCATTTAAGGATATTATATTATATATGTTTTGACAAACTAAAGTTAATAGGTGTAAAGATACATACGAGCAGTATTAATTAAGATATTAGCCTAATATTTCACCTACCTGACTAGTTTTATAATAACAAACACGAATGTTGTCAAGATGCTTGCTCTGGAAATCCTAGTTCAGTTTAGCCAACCACAAACGCTCAGTTCCCCAGTTTTTTGCACTCTTCTCCTTGATTTGTTAAAACTTTTGGCAGTCTATAAGGCTACTCCAAATGTTTTTTTTTTTTCTATTCCGACCGATTAGTACAGCCCTGTCATGTATCTGGTCTGTCTTCTCATCATGAACTCTTGCACACACATTCTGGACTGCAATCCCCACAAGCCACTGCTCTAATCACTGCATTCACCTGCTCTCACTTTACTGATTACTGGTCACAGCTGCACCTCATCACACTGTCTGCATTTAAGCCACTCACACACACAGCCACCTTGCGAAGTCTTATCGTTCCATATGGTCGTTATTCTAAGCGTTTCTCTCTGTGTTGGATTATCTGTGTATGACTCTGGACTGTGTACCCCGTTGACGATTCCTGCTTCCTGCCATTGCGACCATTGCCTGTCTATTGAACTGTTCCCCGGATTACCTACGTTGTTCCTGTTTTCTGGTGATTATTCTGGCCTGTTGACGATTCTAAATAAATGCTGCAAATGGATCCGCACGTCTCAGTCTGACTCCTTGTGACAGAAGACTTCGCCATTACAAGGATCCAGCAGCTTTATTCTCCAGCATCACAATATGGACCCGCATGAGTCTGTAAGCAAGATGGCCTCCCTCCTAGAGTCTCTTGACAAGATGACCTCCCTTCTAGACTCAGTTCGCAAAATGGCTGCCCTTCCAGAGTCTGCTCTCAAGATGGGCCCCCTTCCACAGCCATGGCACAAGATGGCTACCATCAAATCAGAGACTGCGCCGCCAGAGCGCCCTCCAGTGACTGCGCCGCCAGAGCGCCCTCCAGTGACTGCGCCGCAAGAGCGCCCTCCAGTGACCGCTCGCTCAGAGCCTGCTCTTCCAGAGTCTCCGCTGGAGACGCCCAGCCCTCCTGAATCTCCGCTGTGGTCGTCCAGTTCTCCAGAGCCCGCTCCTCAAGAGCGTTGTCCAGAGCCCGCTTCACAAGAGCGTTGTCCAGAGCCCGCTTCACAAGAGCGTTGTCCAGAGCCCGCTTCACAAGAGCGTTGTCCAGAGCCCGCTTCACAAGAGCGTTGTCCAGAGCCCGCTTCACAAGAGCGTCGTCCAGAGCCCGCTCCTCAAGACAGCCTTCCAGAGACTCCGCTGGTTCCGCCCAGCCTTCCAGAGCCTCCGCTGGTTCCGCCCAGCCTTCCAGAGACTCCGCTGGTTCAGCCCAGTCTTCCAGAGCCTCCGCTGGTTCCGCCCAGCCTTCCAGAGACTCCGCTGGTTCAGCCCAGTCTTCCAGAGCCTCCGCTGGTTCCGCCCAGCCTTCCAGAGACTCCGCTGGTTCCATCCAGTCGTCCTGAGATTCCTGTCTGCCCGGTTCTGGTCACGGAGCTCATGCATGGACTGTTCCCACCCACCCTCCCTGCTGCTCCAGTCCCGCCACCTCTGTCTCCTGACAGTCCCTCTGCTCACCCACATCCCACCTTCGGTGCAGAGGACTTGCCGTGGGACTGCCAGTCTCCATCTGTGTCCAGACTGAAGGATCCCTCACCATCACCTCCAGTCTCAGAGTCCTGGACTCCACCTCGGCCCTCCGACCCTGCGGCTCCACCCCGGCTCTGTGCTCCCTCGTCTCCGTTGTCGGCCGTCGGCCCACCAGCTCCTCCGGGCTCCATCGTCTCTCCGGCTCCGCCCCAGTCAGTCGTCGCCCCACCTTCGCCTCTGGACTCTACTCCTCCGGCTGCGCCTCGTCACTCCGTCCTGCCGGCTCTGTGGACCTCCTCCCTCCCGTGGGCACAGCCTCGATCCTCTGTCACTCCGGCTCCGCTGCGTACCTCCGGACCTCCATCTCCGCCGGGGTCGCCAGAGCCTTGGGTTCCGCCTTGGCCCTCCGGATCCTCTGTGTCGCCCAGGACCATCGACTCTCCGGTTCCGCCTCGGGCTCCACCGGCTCCACCTCCGTCGGTCGGCTCCATGCAGGAGCCAACCCTTCCTCCATCATGGCTTCTCCCTCTGTCGGCTCTGCCTCAGTTCGGGGTTCCAGTACCCCTACATGGACCTGGCCCTCCATCCCTCCCCCTGTTCCGCCTCCGCTCCACCACCCTCCAGGTTGTATTATGTGGTTAGAGCGTCTGGAAGCCGCTCCTTGGGGAGGGGCTTTGTCATGTATCTGGTCTGTCTTCTCATCATGAACTCTTGCACACACATTCTGGACTGCAATCCCCACAAGCCACTGCTCTAATCACTGCATTCACCTGCTCTCACTTTACTGATTACTGGTCACAGCTGCACCTCATCACACTGTCTGCATTTAAGCCACTCACACACACAGCCACCTTGCGAAGTCTTATCGTTCCATATGGTCGTTATTCTAAGCGTTTCTCTCTGTGTTGGATTATCTGTGTATGACTCTGGACTGTGTACCCCGTTGACGATTCCTGCTTCCTGCCATTGCGACCATTGCCTGTCTATTGAACTGTTTCCCGGATTACCTACGTTGTTCCTGTTTTCTGGTGATTATTCTGGCCTGTTGACGATTCTAAATAAATGCTGCAAATGGATCCGCACGTCTCAGTCTGACTCCCTGTGACAAGCCCAAAACATGAAAATAATTGACCATTTTCAGCAGAAATAATTAGGAAAATATGCAAGTTTTGTTTGGTTCAGTAACATTATTTTCGTTCAGGGTAACCAATGTGGCCGATAGATGTCACGTCATGAAAACACTCTATTTGAAGTTTTCATCTACAGATTATTTGGTGGCTGGCATGCTATAATTAATAATAAAAAAGACTCGAAAATTTTAAATATTATTTCCAAGGATTTATACCGTCAGTAAAACAGCTTGTGAATACTCATGTAATGTGATTTACTTCAGAAAAGACAACAATAATGAGATTTGGAGCCCAGGGCTGACTTGCTACACTTCTGTGTTCTCTTAAAGGAGTAGTTCACTTTCAGAACAAAAATTTAGAGATAATGTACTCACCCCCTTGCCATCCAAGATGTTCATGTCTTTCTTTCTTCAGTCGTAAGGAAATTATGTTTTTTGAGGAAAACATTTCAGGATTCCTCTCCATATAATGGACTTCTATGGTGCCCCCGAGTTTGAACTTCCAAAATGCAGCTTCAAATGGCTCTAAACGATCACAGACGAGGAAAAAAGGGGCTAATCTAGCAAAACGATCAGGTATTTCCTAAAATAAGTTCAATTTATATACTTTTTAACCTCAAATGCTTGGCTTGTCTAAGTATATAAATTGTATAAAGTATATAAATTGTAAATGTTTTTTTTTTTTTTAGAAAATAACCAATCGTTTCGCTAGATAAGACCCTTCTTCCTCGGCTGGGATCATTTAGAGCCCTTTGAAGCTGCATTTAAACTGCATTTTGGAAGTTCAAACTTGGGGGCACCATAGAAGTCCATTATATGGAGAGAAATCCTGAAATGTTTTCCTCAAAAAACATAATTTCTTTATGACTGAAGAAAGAAAGACATGAACATCTTGGATGACAAGATAGTATGACTGAACGACAGAAAGATTGTCGAGATGGGTATTTTTGTCATAATTTTGTGTTTGTCTATTCAAACACAAGGACATGTGAAACAGGACTCTGTTCGGTGTTCTCACGTTGTCTGAATGGTTTAAAATCATACGCTTTCACTCTATCATGGTTACATTTTGCAGTTATTCCACCATTTACATGCGTGCCAAAATGTGGGGCCTATGGTCCGTATGGATCATTGTTCAACTACAATTTGTTTAACCCCTAATCCACAAGTATTCAACACAACTCCAGTGACAGTGCATGAATTAAAGGGTCTTTTGGCTAGCCCTAAAAAGGTCTTCGTTTCCTGTTTACAAATCTGGTCTTTGGGGTCTATATGACCCCAACAATTGATAGAGAAATTATACAAAAAATATACATTTTTAATTATACAAATAATATGTTTGGTTTTTTGTTTACTTCTCATCTATTCATTAATGCTGTGTTTTGGGAGATATGAAGTACTTTTGTACCTATTTACCACATAATTCCTCAACTACACCATAAGCTTGCATATGAAATTTTAATTTTTTATGAAAAAATCACTTAAATGATGATCTAAATTTAATTTAAATTGTTTTTGGATATTGATCTAGGTGTTATGTGTAGAAGTACGCCATCTACTGGTTAGTGATAAACCTTAATTCTTTGCTGTTTAAGAAAGAAATAGTTTTGACCAGCAGAGGCAATAGAGAGCCATTCATTTTACTGCATGTAGCCAACTGCTTGTATTACAACTTTTGAAATACATTTTGTGAATTTATATATATATAAAAATAAGAAAGGACATTTAAAATAATTATTTTTTTTAAATAGTAGAATTTTTGTAGTTTTGATGCATTTTGAAATGTCTGTTTTTACAAAATGCCACAGAAATTTGACAGAAAAATGCCACCTAAATGCCACCTAAGACACACCTAAAGGACAAGACTTGGAGTCAGATTTTAGTTGCATATTGTTGTATGCATTATTTTAATGAACAAAGTGTAAAAATAAATAATTAACTTTAGAATGCAAAAGAAATGAAATAAATAATATGTAAACAAAAGCAATATGAGTGAACATCTAATAACAATAACATTTTTTTCAATAACATTCTGAAAACTGAACATAAAAGCAATAACAAGCTACAAAAAATATGTAAAACAAATTGTAAAACCTTTTTATATCTTTGTTCTGCATTTGTGACTGATTTCCTTTGCCAGTTCTATAAAAATGCTGTGGCAGTACACATACATGTGTGTGTTTGTTTGTCTGTGTTTTTGTATGTGTGTGTGTGTGTGTGTGTGTGTGTGTGTGTGTACCTGGTATTCATCACGGTTTTTATACTGTACAAACCGTATTTTCTATCGCCCTAACCCTACCCTACACCTAAACACACACACACACACACACACACACACACACACACACACACACACACACACACACACACACACACACACACAGTTGTGTTAGGGCGATAGAAAATACGGTTTGTACAGTATAAAAACCATTACGCCTATGGAATGTCCCCATGAAACATGTAAACCTGTGTGTGTGTGTGTGTGTGTGTGTGTGAGCATGTCTTTTCTACATAACATTTATGCTCTAGTAGTAGGCCTTCATTTCTGTGTGAAAATTTTCTGATTTATGCTGGATTTATAAATTTTTTTGACAAATGAAGAAAAAATATTGAGTTTTTTCACATTTCCCATTCATTTCAATTTCGAAGACCAGAAGTGTAAAAAAATTGTTTACATACCTTCAGAACAACCGAATCAAGCCCAGTTTTTGTGTGTGTGTATAGATAGATTATGTAGGAAAAGTCACAAAATATTATACCACTCAGATGAAGGGAACCCTTTTTTTTAATCAAGGAAAAGTCGATTGGGGTCATATAGACCCCAAGAACCGATTGAAGGCTATATAAAATCCTTATTCCTCGGATGATCGTGTAGAGCCCTTTGAAGCTGCATTGAAACTGTAATTTGGACCTTTAACCCATTGGCCACCATTGAAGTCCATTATATGGAGAAAATTTCTGAAATGTTTTCTTGAAAAAAACGTAATTTCTTTGCAGCTGAAGAAAGAAAGACATGAACATCTTGGATGACATGGGGGTGAGTACATTATCTGGAAATTTTCGTTTTGGAAGTGAACTTCTCCTTTAATGTCTTGTGAAGTAAATTGCTGTGTGTTTTACAGTAAAAAGTGCCTTGATTCAGGTGATTAATATGCACAGATTAAGCACCGTTTACAATTTAATGTGACAAGGATGGACTTTTTCACTGGATGAAGCTTTATTATGGATTATGGACTCTTATTTTGACTAAAAACAGCGGTAAAATATGTTAATGATGGATTTGCTTCTTACAAACATGCAGCTTTTTGCTTCACAAGATGTTAACTAATAGACTAGAGTTATGTGGATTGTTGTGCTGTTTTATCAGCTGTTTGAACTCTCATTCTGACGGCACCCATTCACCGCAGAGGATCCACTGGTGAACAAGTAGAGCAAGTGATGTAATGCTACTTTTCTCCAAATCTGTTCCCATGAAGAAACTAACTCATCTACATCTTGGATGGCCTGACGGTGAGTACATTTTCAGCAAATCTTCATTTTTTGGGTGAACTATTCCTAATGGAATGGAATTTTAGATATTTTATCAGCAGAGTGTTATGCAGAAACTACTCTGAAATATGTTTTTTTGTTTAAAGTTAATATTCGCTAGGGTTTTTATTTGATTTTCTTTCAAACGGTTCTGGATTCACATCAAAATAAGAATAAGACGATGTATTATAGTGTAGATGTAAATGGACCCAATTTGGTTATTTATAAAATCTAGGGCAAAATGGAGAGAAGATGACTATAAGCCATTTGACTGCTGGAGTGAGATTTCCACTCTATGGAAATTGGAAAGAGAGATTTGATTCAGAATGGCCTTATTGCATTTGTGTTTGTTTATTTCTCTTAATAAAGCCCTTGCTTTACTTTCTCCTCTTGAGCTACTACAACAACCTGCGGTTTATCCAAGGAGTTATTAAAAGTATGGACGCAAAGCTTTTTTCAAATAACCTTAAGCTGGACCTGAAATAAAGAAACTGCTTGATATATTGTGGATATGAAGGTGAAAAGGACACTACTTCTCCATGGGCCTTTGAAATTAAACTCAGTCTGGGCCATTTCCAACATCAGAGGCTATATCGCTATTGGATAAAAAGGCTTTCTTTTGATATCCTTCATAGACACATACGCTCTTTACAACAAAAGGTCATATATAAACCTGACAACCTTAAAGTTTTTTATTTATTAAACTAAATGGACATCAAATGTCAGGCTGCTCGGATTCACCGCAAAGATTTTCGCAGGAGTATTTGAACTGAAATCCATCTGTTTGGATTTATGAGTATTTATCTTCCATAAATTTTTAACAGTGTCTCTTTAAGTGAGGTGACACATATACTGCGTGTTAATCTGCCCTGGTGTGTAAGAAGATTAAAGTCTTTATTTGATGTGGCTTAGATTCCCTTTTGCAGCCTTGACAGATAAATGAAGAACCGACAGAACTGGAAGGAGTGTGCGATACCCATTAACTAATAGGGGTGCAAATTCAATGCCATTTTTTGATTGTATAGTTTGCAGCAGTGTCGTTTTAGTATAATTTATATAATATTATAGTTTTTATTAATATTTCAAACTAGTTTTTTTTGTTTTTCATTTTATTTTAAAGTGTTTTAATGTCTAATACGTTACATATATCTATTTATAAATGCAGTTGAATTCAAAAGTTTACATACACCTTGAAGAATCTGCAAAATGTTAATTATTTTATCAAAATAAGAGAAATCATACAAAATGCATGTTATTTTTATTTAGTACTGACCTGAATAAGATACCCAAATGTATATTATTTCACGTAAAATACATTTACATGAAGTCCACAAGAGAAAATAATAGTTCAATTTCTAAAAATGACCCTGTTCAAAAGTTTACATACACTTGATTCTTAATACTGTGTTGTTACCTGAATGATCCACAGCTGTTTTTTTGTTTTCCCTTGTTTGTCCTGAGCAGTTAAACTGGCCGCTGTTCTTCAGAAAACTTCTTTAGGTGTCACAAATTCTTTGCTTTTTCAAAAGTTTTGTGTATCTGAACCCTTTCTAACAACGACTGTAATATTTTGAGATCCAACTTTTCACACTGAGGACAACTATTACAGAAGGTTCAAACACTCACTGATGCTTCAGAAGGAAACACAATGCATTAAGAGCTGGGGGTGAAAACTTTTGGAATTTGAAGATCAGGGTAAATGTAACTTATTTTGTCTTCTGGGAAACATGCAAGTATCTCTGTACCTTCTGAAGGGCAGTACCAAATGAAAAATGATATTTAGGCAAAATAAGAAAAATGTAGACATCTTAATTCTGTTCAAAAGTTTACACCCCTGGCTCTTAATGCATAGTTTTTCCTTCTGAAGCATCAGTGAGCGTTTGGTGTGTGTAAACATTTGACTTCAACTGTACTTTTATTCTCTCTCTTCATATAGATAGATAAAATGAGAGATAGAATAGAAAGAGATGTGACAGAAAGGGGGATCGACTAAGTAATGACTAAATAATAAGTAGCAATAAGGCACATTTCTGGTGTGAAACCAACAACAACAGCAATATTCACTGAATAATGTACTAAATATCACTGAAATATTCCGAAGGTTATTTATAGCATGATGTCCTATTCATCAGCACCTGCAGAAGACACAAAACATCTGCCAGCACCACAAAAGGTTTATTCTTGTTAAAAATATGCTTCATGGAACACACTGTTGTCAACACCGACATCTCAAATATGTCTTTGGTGTAAGACTGCACAGTTCCCACTTTCATACCTCTCAGAGGATCCAAACTCAGGAGGGATGAAGATATAAAGCATTTATGTTCTGCAGCGCAGGGTTATTTATTAGGGTTATTATTGTCAGCAAATAGAGAGCTATTTAAACAGATGGGTAGCGATAACACAGTTGAGAGAGCTAATTCAGTTACTGACCATTTTATGTACTTGAAGGAACAGTTCACCCAAAAATGATGCTCACCTTCGGGTTCATCAGTGTAGATGAGTTTGTTTCTTCATCAGAACAGATTTGGTGAAATTTAGCATTGCATCACTTGCTTACCAATTGATCCTCAGCGGTGAAAAGCTGCATGTTCGTAAGGAACAAATCCATCATTAAGGTGTTATAACTTTAAACCGCCGTTTCTTCCTAAATGCTACCTGACAAAAACGTATCAGTGGGAATTTTTTCGCAAGACGTGAAATGAAAACTAGAGGTGGTAAAACAGCGAGCACTTGTACTCGTTTTCATACACTGTTATAATTACAGCTCCATATGTTTTGCTTTCCGGACAAGTTTGCTCGGTAGCTCAGCTGGCGTGGAATTGGACTTAGGATGTGGAATACTTTAAAATCATGTGAAAATCAGAGCTGAAAGATGAGAGATCGAAAAACGAGCTAAAATGGCATGCTTGTGATTGCGCTTTTACACCACAATCGCTGGTGTTCATACTATCGGGGAAGTTTAGTTGTAGTGCAAATGGTATGTTATTTAAAGCGTCATGGAGAATTAAAAGTTACAGTGCCACTCAACAGACATTTCAAGTCAGAACATCAAAACCAACTTCACAAGTTTTTTTTTTTGACCGGAAATGACACAGGCTTCTCCAAAAAGATAATAAGACGATGTACAAGAGGCATCATTGTGGAAAAAATTATTACTCATCTTTTATTTACATTTGAACAAAAAGTGTCATGTCCAAAATTATTCATACCCTTCTAAATAATCAATAGAAAAGCCTTTATTGGCTATTACAGCAATCAAATGCTTTCTATACGTGCTGACCAGCTTTTTGCATATCTCCACTGGTATTTTTGCCCATTCATCTTTAGCGATGAGCTCCAACTCTTTCAGGTTGGAGGGTCTCCTTGCCATCACCCTGATCTTTAGCTCCCTCCACAGATTCTCAATTGGATTTAAGTCAGGACTCTGGCTGGGCCACTGCAAAACATTAATGTTTTTGTTTGCCAACCATTTCTTCACTACTTTTGCTGTGTGTTTTGGGTCGTTGTCGTGCTGAAATGTCCTCTGGTGCCCAAGGCCAAGTTTTTCTGTAGACTGCCTGATGTTGTTGTTGATGGTGCCGTTTACTGTGATTAGGTTCCCTGGTCCACTGGCTAAAAAAAACACCCCCAAAACATTAGGTTCCCACCACCATGTTTGACAGTGGGGATGGTGTTCTTAGGGTTGAAGGCTTCTCCGTTTTTACTCCAGATGAAGGCTACGTCATTGTGGCCAAACAGTTCAATTTTTGTTTCATCTGAACACAAAACAGATTCATCAGGATGGCCTTGGTGGTGATCCTTGGATTCTTTTTTACCTCTCATACTATCCTCCTGGGCAGCACAGGTGTCACTTTTGCCTTCCGACCACGTCCTCTGAGATTTTTCACAGTGCGGAACATCTTGTATTTTTTAATAATACTTTGCACTGTAGCCACTGGAACTTCAAAACATTTAGATATGATCTTATAGCCCTTTCCTGACTTGTGAGCAGCCACAATGCGCAGCCGCAGGTCCTCAGTGAGCTCCTGTGTCTTAGCCATGACTGTCCACAAACCAACAGCAGAGAGCTTGTTTTTCACCTGTTGAGTTGATTAAAACAGCTGTTCCCAATGAATCAGGGTAATTAGGATGCTTTAGAACAGCTTGGACTATTTGGAATGGTATAGAACTTTGGATTTTCCCATAGAAACAGAAATCCTATTCTTAAAAAATAGAATTTCTTTACGACTGAAGAAAGAAAGACATGAACATCTTAAATGACAAGGGGGTGAGTAAATTATCTGTAATTTTTTGTTCTGGAAGTGAACTGCTCCTTTAATGATGGATTTGTTTGTTACAAACAGCTTCTTTCTTCACAAGATGTTAATTAATGGACTGGAGTTTTGTTGATTATTTGTGGATTTTATTGTGATGTTTTCATCTCTCATTTTGAGTTTGAACTCTCATTCTGACGCCAGAGGATTCATTGGTGAACAAGTCATCTTGGATAACCTGATGGTAAGTACATTTTCAGCATATATACATTTTTGTGTGAACTATTCCTTTAATTGAAGCCTTTCTTAGTGTGAAATGGGGGGTAAAATCTCTTTAAAATGATAATTGATTCTGTTTGGGAGTTCAAACCTTTTCTCTGCTGCAGATAAGGGAATATTTGCAATGTTTCCCTAAAGACTTACTCCCGAACCATGGAGTGCATTAGTTCGGTTTGGTTTGGCATGTGTCATGTGTACGTTTCTATGCACATTGCATCTGTTTCGCTTTGTTTCTCATAATAATCCATCACTGCTATGGCTATCCCATCAAACTGTGCATAATTAATTTGAGGATTCATTACAGGGCCTAATTTCTCAGGAGACTGATGTGTTTGTGTGAAAATGCACAGAATATTTTATGTAAATAAGTCATTCAAAAGAGA
>NC_133371.1:27000243-27100695 GCF_049309525.1 Garra rufa | reverse complement strand
ATGCTGGGTCAAATGACTATAAGGGGTTCTTTCACTATGAACACCTGGGTTGGGTTATTTTGACCCAACCGGTTTGTTTATTTTTTCACTTCATCGAACATTCTGGATTCTTCACTCGTCTAGTCGCCAGGCGGCCACGCACCTCGCAGCAAGCAGGATTATAAGGTAAATTAATAATATGATTATATAATTATTTACCTTTACTTTTAATAAGTTGTGTTTTAGAGCGTACTGATTTCACTGTTTAATGCAATATTTGATATGTCGCTGTGCGGGGTTGGCATTTTATTCCGTGAATGACGAACAAACTTAAGCAGCCTAGCGATGAACTTTTTTGCCTCAACAATCGCTTTATTGTTATATAAAGTGTGTGTGTGTGTGTGTGTGTGTGTGTGTGTGTGTGTGTGTGTGTAGTGTTATTTGTATAATTTACAGTATACATATGGCCTTTATTTTAACGCCTTATGGAAAGAGTAGGTCAGAAATACGGGGGTAAGTTCCTTTACTGTCTGCATACTGTATTGCTTTGTAATGTTTTGTCAAAATTAGATCATTTCATACAAAAATTGATCTTTTAAGGGCATTTTTTTTTATAAGTAAATGTTTGCGACGTGCCGAATCCAACGATAGATCCATATGTTTTATGTTGAGCATTTTCGCGGTTTTTTCCTTGAGGTAACTTATCTGCATTAGCTAAAACGCTATGTCCCTTACTTTAATAATGTTAAACCACAATATGACTGGTATGTACTATTGTTTATTACTTAAATGTAATGTTGTCTTAGCTACAGTATGTAAAGTTAGACTTAATCTCTCGTGGTGTATGTGGCCGTTCACATGTCGCGTTTTTTGCGCACTGAAGTTCGTTATTATACGCTCATAATGGAAGCTCATTTTTTCCAGGCGCGGGACATGGTTGCTTAGCAACGGCAGACGCCATGGGAGAGCAAGCTGTGTTTTTGGAAAGAAAGCGACGCGTCTTGCGTTTTCACGCGTTTTTAGGCGCAGCATGTGAACGGCCCCTTAAGGGGGTGTGAAGGTGTGAACACACCGTTACTCTTCCTCTATTTTAGACAGTGAATGCCTGTGTTGCATTACAAACTAAGAGACCAGTATAAACCTTAAACTTATTGAACCACATTTGTTTTTCAGATTTGATCAGATTTCACAAGACTTTAGGAAGCTATATCCAGAGGCAGACTTTTTGAAGACTGGGCTACAGTTGCAGACCTAATTCTTGCCAGTTCTCAGTGAGGTGCATTCAGAGCTGGGTGACATGACTTGAGGTAAGCTTTTTCTTATAATATGTCAATCTATAAAACAACATGCAACTGTATTTGACACAGATCAACTGGTAAATACAATGGTACAGTAACACTTAACTAGTTGCTTATTAGCTTGTATATTGGCTGTTAATTAGTACTTATGAAGCACAAACTGATGCCTTATTCTGCATGAGCATATTCTACATCCCTGAATCTGACCCCATACCTAAACTTAACCTGCAGTAGTTGAATGAGGGTGGGAATTAATTTGCATTATTTAAAGGAATGAAGAAATCTTCATATGAAAGTGTTTCAGTTTGTTTTGATTATAAAATATGGTTCACAGTTTGCATATTATTCCTATGGTTTAGATGCTAAAGAGGAAAGTGCTTTCAAAGTCCTGTCCACTCTGGATAAAAACTCTTCAGACCCACAACCACGGAATCCCGGAGGCCATTCATTGACGTACAACCTGTAAGTTTTGTTTTACGTTTTCTGCTCTAATAAGGGTGTATGTATATATATAAACACAGTGGTGGCCAAAATTCTTATAACAGTTGTATTTTCACCAGCTAAAAAATGATTTTAAGTCAGTGTTTTTTATCTTTTGCTGTAGTGTGTCAGTGAGAAATATCAGTTTACATTGGCACAACAGCCAATCCTCCACACAGAGATCTGATCTCATCAACATCCAGTCTATCTGGAATGACATGAAGAAACAGAACAAACTGAGACAGACTAAATCCAGAAGAACTGTGACAACGTCTCCAAGATGCTTCAAGAGACCTACCTGCAAAGCTACCTGAAAAACTATGTGCAAGTGCACCTAGTGTAGGGCAAAAGCTGCTTTAAACACAAAAGGACGGTCAAACCAAATGTTGATTTAATTTAGTTAATCAAGGTTAATTGATTAAGAACATTTATTTATGACATTATTTTTGACAGCGTCATTTTATGACATTTTTAGACAAGTGCTTAAAACTTTTAACAGTATTGTAGCTTTGCAGTTAGGTCTCTTGGAGCATCTTGGTGACGCTTTCACAATTCTTCTGGATGATGATGAGATCAGATCCTGTGTGGAGCACAGAACAAAAATGTCACTGGATTATCACAATTAATGGCAAAATGAATGGAAATGTAAACCGATATTTCCTACTGACACACTACAGCAAAAGATAGAAATCACTGACTTAAAACCTTATTTAGCTGGTGAAAATACTAGTTTTCTAATAATTTTGACCACAACTGTATGAAAAGTTGAGAAGTAAAATGAGCATTTATTTCATGCCTCTGTGTTTATGTTCATAAAATACACTTACCTTAAAATGTAATGTTGCAAGACTAAATGCCGTATAATTAACAGGTGGGGACCAACATGGTGGATTTGAGCCTTGGGATGAGACAACAACATTTCTAGACCTTCGCCATTGTTCCAGGCCATGCCATTGAAGCGGACTTGTTTCCTGGGAATTTCTCCAGCTTGCAGTATATCATATTGATGGACATAAGTCTTCATGTGTGAAGTTTTTTTTTTGGCCACTTGAAACATGTTTTAAATTGTAAGAATTGTCTGATGGACTTTTTGTTTGGCTTAGTTTTAATGGCACAATGTTTGGAATGATTCTAATGTGGTAATAATTCATTTTTGAGTGTTCTGCTGCTGCAATGTTGACATAAAGAATATGAATATAGTGTGCCTTGTTTACAGTTTTGTGTTTAAAAGAAACTGATCTACTAAAACCGTTATTTGTGTCTTTAAGGGTTGGACAAAATGTGTGACAGCTACACCTATTTGAAAACTGTATTAAAAAGAAATATGAAAACTCATTAAAATGACATTTACATATTCATTTTTTTGTGTTGTGTAACTGTATTACAGAAAAACAATAATAATTTTACATTCTTTTGTGATTTATATATTATTATTGGTAAATAAAAAGGTAGCAAGGCAATTAGACAATAAATAACCCAATATTTTGGTAGTTTTTAACCCAGCAACACAGTTAATCTGACCCACTGGTTGGGTCAAATAAACAACCCAGCATTTTGGGTCAAATGATTTAACCCAGCACTTGGGTCAAAACAACCCAACGCGTGTTCTGTCCCATAGTTACCCAGCAGCTGGGTTATGGTTGGGTTATTTTTTAACCCAGCACTTTTTAGAGTGTACTTTCAGATGATATATAAATTTCAATTTCCAAAAATTACCCTTATGACTGGTTTTGCGTTCCAGGGTCACATATATAATTTTTCAGGTTAAGAAAATGTAAAAAGTGTCAGATTCCATCCAAAGCATTTTTTATGTATTCCTCTGATTGTTTCAAAATACCATCTTACATAAATTAAATTGCAAAAGTATTTTGCTTCCCCATGGCTGAGGGTTGCGCAGTGTGTATGCGGAGGCAGGAGGAGATTATTTAAAAGCATTACAAAAACCCATTACTTGCCTTCATGAAATCCTTAGAAGCAGATTGGATATGGAGCATGGTCATTTTCCATTGGATAACTTGATATACACTTTGCACATGCAGGGCTAAGCTGGGTCCGGCGCAATGGCACACTGAGCCGATGGAAATATGGCCACTATTTTCTACCTTAATGTTGCAGCCGATGAATTATATTGGCTCAAGGCATTCAAGAACTGCTGTGACTCACTGACATGAAATGTTGCTCATTTATTTGCAGGCAGCTCCGCTGACTCTCCGACAGCTTCAGTAGCCTGGTCCAAGTTGCTGAGATGAAAAAAGACCTACAAACAATTTGAAAGTTACCTTTTAAGACAGTTATATTGCATTTGATTTATTTTTCCACTTCTTTTTCTTCACTAGACTAGTATTGACGGTTGCAAAAGGGGGTTTTCGCAGCAATGCCATAAAATAACTATTTTTGGCGCCCCAAATGAACTTGCGAATGGTGTGACAAAAGATGGTAGAGCCTATTAATCAGTTTACACTGAATGCAGCGCAACGCAACATGACAGGACAAACTTATGGCAAGCCAAGAGGGTCAGAATGATGCCATGTTGATGGCGTTTAAAACCGTATTAGCACTGTCAAATATGCTGTCCTGACAGCAGACGCCATAAAAAATACACAGAAATCTTAAAAAACTGTATTTAACTGCGTTTTAGTATTTGTAAAAAGTGCAGATTTTAACGCCATTCATTTTGCCACAGGACTAAAAAATTAAAAATGCAGTTTTGATTGTCTTTGTAGTAAATAGAGAACAGAACCATAACAGACTAATTCATCAGATCGTTTTAGCGGAAGAAGTGCTTGTCAACCAGGGTTGCCAGGTTTTCACAACAAAAATTTATGTAAAATACACATTTTTGGCATGGTTCCCCTTGTAAAATTCACATTTCAGGGTCTAAATATCCACGGACATTAAAACAACCCCCAGCAACTACTAAATTATATTAAATTATTATATTTATAACTACCTGAATTAATCATGAATTACAATAGGAATATGTGTTAATAAAGCATTTATTAACACACTATTACTATATTTCTACATAATATATATAAATGTACACTGTAAAAAGTTTTCACCAATTTCAACTTAAAAACTTAAGTTTAGCAGCTGCCTTAAAATTTTAAGTTAAATCAACTCATTTTTATTGTAATAAGTTAAAATGACTTGTAGTTTTAAGCTGATTTAACTTAAAATTTTAAGGCAGCTGCTGAACTTAGGTTTTTAAGTTGAATCCACTGATCTATAATAGAGAACTGGATTGCTCATGACGTCATAAAAGTGAAGCCACCACAACGCCATTTTAGTATTCCCTAGGATTCGCATACATTCCATTGAATGAATAGGAAATTATACGCGTTCATTGAGAAAACATCACATAACTAGTCAGCGTTTTGATATCTGAAGTCTCACTGTACATTTTCACAACGCAAACGTCCTAAGCATGTAAACGGTTATTTGTTTATTGTCGGGAATTCCCTCTGCTTATTAAAAATGTACGTTCATAAAGCCTACATTACAGTCATGTACATCAGATAAACATAAACATCGGGCGTTCAACATATGTTTACAAAAGAAAAAGTGCTCATAAATCTGAATGAAGACATTAATTCATCTTAGTACAGTTATTCACTGTTTATGTCATTTTGTTGTATTTATTCGTACAGTAGGCTAACTGCATGCTTCAACAATACTTTTATTAATTCGTTTATTATATGTTATATTATTATATATTCGTTATTAACAGTATTAATTTTGAAGCAGGTAATGATTTGTTCGTTAAATTAATAATTAATTCAACATATACACAGCATTTTACTCACGTGGAAACGGTAATGTTAGTAAATCATTACAGAATTCCCTGATTTGAAGAGTCTGAAATAGATGCTGCTCATTAAAAATATACGCACCATAACTATACCGCTGACTACTAAAGGACATGAAGCTTTATTTCAAAGATATTAATTTATAGTATAACGAGCAATATTGCACAATCAAAACAATTTCAGATGGGCTACTAATACATGGTTTTGTTTATAATTTCCTGCATAATTAGGTACATAAATAAATACATTTTCGTGGATCAGTTAACTCACCTGTGTCTGCAAGTGCGCGGCTGACACACCCACCTAAACGATTTCAATATATATCGCTTATCCAGCCCGAAAAGACCGTAAACATTCTAGATAACATCTTTAGTATAATTTATTTACACACACATATCCTAAAATCTAATGCTGTATGAATGAAACGCTTCAAATCGGGTGATTTTAGGTCAGTGGTTTACATGCGAAATCAATGGCGCACTCTGCCAGTAGGGAATAGTAAGATGGCGGATCGAACACTTGGTGAACTTTTTAAAGTGTACATTTAAATAGTTCATTAATCATTTACTTACACTTTGTAAGTGATGTCATGAACCACTGATGACAACTAAATAACTGATTTGTAAATAATATAACACTTAATTTGGAAATGATCAATTAAAAAATCAAGAACAAAACATTTATAGCTGCATTTATGAACTACTTACTACTGTCTATTAATGTAGAGATACTGATTTATAAATTATGTGTTGACTATTTACTAATACTTAACTAATGGTCCATAGTGTGTAGTTATTGTGTTACTGAATAAGCATTGAAAAATCACACCGTTTGTCATTTATCTTTATTTCTTTTTGTTCGGATTTCGATTTGTTGTTAAATCCAACTTGAGTGATTCAAATAAAGAAATATTCCAAGCCCAGAGTCGTTATTATTTAAAAATAACTTTTTCTTAAACCAGTGATATCCTCAGCATCTGAATGCAGTTATTGAATAGCACATTGTAGACAGATTGCAGGTTAATCCTAATAAACATGACACTACAATAAAAATATTAAAACACATTTAAAACAGTGTATTTTTATAACTTCAGCAGCGTGCAGATGCTTGTTTATGTCAGGCCTGCGGCAGCAGCAGAGCAGATAATTGCTTGGCTTGTATCTTCTATATTGGGAAAATAATCTTGTTATTACGAGGAAAAATAATGAGAAAATATGTCATTTTAACAAGATAATTATGTTGTTTTAACGATGTAACATCTTGTTATTATGAGAAAATATCATGTCATTTTAACAACATAACATCTTATTATTACAACATAATTGAGTGGAAAAAATTATCTGTGTGTGGCAGCAGTGCGTCACCATATATTTGTTTGTTAAACAGAAAATATGCTCTCTCACTGGTTGTGGAAACCAGTGGGCATTGCTCATTATATTACAAGGACAATGCTGTAAATAACATGTTTTTTTTTACAGCGCCATTAAATAACAGGACGCTGTAAAAAACACTGCTTCTGACCTTCGTGGATTACCACAATGAGTAAAGGATATATTAAATTGCAACAGTTGTTTTTCATGCCCAGTGTAGACAGTTTTAAGCTGTTGCAAGTGTATGTAAACACAATTTATCTACAGCATAATTCTGTCCCTCTTGGCTTGCCATAAGTTTGTCCTGTCGCGTTGTGTTGCACTATATTCAGTGTAAACTGATTAATAGTCTCCACCATTTTTGTCCTGCCTTTTGCACGAGGCATTTAAAGTTAATTTAGAAAGCTAAACAAGGTGTCTTCTATCATTTTGTATGTAAACGTGATTTATCTATAGAATAATTCTAACCATCTTGGATTGCCATACTACGTTTTTACACAAAGTGTAAATTAAATTTCAACAGTGGTTTTGTCGCATCCAGTGTAGACAGCTTTAAAGGAACACTCCACTTTTTTTTGGAAATAGGCTCATTCTCCAACTCCCCCCGCGTTAATAAGTTGAGTTTTACCGTTTTGAAATCCATTCAGCCGTTCTCCTGATCTGGCGATATCACTTTTAGCATAGCTTAGCATAGATCATTGAATCCTATTAGATCGTGCAGCGCCTGAAATTAGTTCCCAGCTAGGTTTGCATTTGCACATGTGCTGCGTGATATTACTGCGCCTGCGTCTGCCATGTTACGGCAGCAAACGTCCTTGATTATTACACCGGAATGGAAGTGTAGTTCCTAATCTTATCGGCCTAAAAAAATCACAGCTTTACATTTTCCGCTGGTATTAGTACACGATATAACTACAGAAGAGTCAAGTTTTAAATAGGACAAATATCGAATCTCGTTGGTCATTTTTGAACGCGATGCTATTGGTCTAATAGGATTCAATGATCTATGCTAAGCTATGCTAAAAGTGATATTACCAGAACAGGAGAACGGCTGAATGGATTTCAAAACGGTGAATCTCAACTTATCAACTCAGGGGGAGTGTTCCTTTAAGCTACTGTAACGTGTATGTAAACAAATTATCTACAGCATAATTCTGTCCCTCTTGGCTTGCCATAAGTTTGTCCTGTTGCATTGTGTTGTGCTACATCCAGTGTAAACTGATTATTAGGCTCTACTATTTTTGTTGTGCCATCAGGCATTCAAAGTCAAGTTGGAGAACAAAAAAATCAGGACGGTGTATTTGATGGCACTAATTCTGTTTTTATAGCTGTCGAATACAGTGCTTTGTATGTAAATGCGATTTATCTGTAGTGTAATTCTGACCCTCTTGGATTGCCATACTACAATCTGACATTCTAAGGATAAATAAAATTGCAACAGTCGCTTTGTCCCGTCCAATGTGGACAGCTTAAGCTGTTGAAATTCAACAATGGCCGCATCCGATGTAGACATGTTTTCTGTGAAGAACATTTTATTAATACAATTTTTTTCACAAACCGTCTTATTTTTAACGTAAGAGTTGTAAATTTAATAGATCTGGCTGTCATGTAATTCGCTTCCAGCTATTCTTAGATGTACAATACAGCTTGTTTTGTGGCTTGATATTGCAAACTGGTGTGTCTTACCATATTATCTAAATGTATTATCTTAATTAAGAGCACACTGATTTGTAGTGCAAACTGTTTTACCGTTTACTGCACTTTGTTCTTTATTTCCTACAGTGGCTAATAAACCGCAATTCTCTCACATTCACAGAAAATAGCTTACTTTCACATTGAAAAATAAAATAAGGTGGAATAAAATACCTTTTATGGAATAGAAAAATTGTATGGATGTTAAAGGTGCCAATAAAGATACCATTTTCACTGACAGATAGTTGGCCTAGATATTAAAAGCACACACATAAACAAAATTTTAATCAAAAGGTTTTCAGAACCCATCATGCATTCAGACTCCCTATAAAGCAATTGTGAGGACAAATTAAAAATATGGCAGAAAGATGACCCCTTTTTTCCTTTCCTTACTCTTTTCTCCCCGGACACCACCATTTCTAGGCCATCTCTGGCAGCACGAAGCACACAAATGTATCAGAATGATTCAAATAAGCTTCCTTCTGCCTATTTCAAAAATTCATCATGGGTTTGTGTGCACAAAACAATGTTTTTGTGGGCTCATTTGCCAATATATTCATAACTTTGACAAAGAAGAAAATTGCAGGTCTTATGCTCACAAAATAGCAGAAGTTAGTTTAACGGCATGTGTATATTCTTCCATTTCTAAAAAGATAATAAATAGAGTAAGAATGAAAAGTGTCCCACTTTGCTGTTATATCAGTATTTCCTAATACAAACCTACATTTGCCTACACAAGCAGCATATTTTCATAAGCAGTGAGGGTGTTAGACCTGACAGGAAACTGTGATATAAACAGTACATCTTTCACAGCAGCACAGAAGCGTCTTCATTTGTAGGTTTAGAAATGATATGCCAGGACTGTTCCAGTGTATTCCTAAGCCTGGAAGACGGTGAAAACTGTCATCCACGTTTTTCATAAGAAACATTTTGTCAGCTTTTTTTCCTCCAGTTACGTCTGCTGGGTGCACTCTTAAGAAGACAGCAAATTTTAATATCTCTCATAACATATGGTGTTCTGAAACACTCAGCGAGTGATCATGATAACCAGTCAATCTTAGCTATAAAACAATTATCCTGCCTAATTGTGTTAGGGCTGTAGATCACTGAAACAACCGGCTGACAAATTAAAGTTTTACTACCTTTCAATTCAATCAAAGACGATCAGAATCAAAGATGAAAGGACTTTTGGCTGAAGCAGCAGGTGCTTTTGTCTGTATGTGTGTGTGTTTGTAGGGGTTTAAATGACTAAATGTCCCTACAATGTAGGCAAAACCCCATTAGCACATTGACATTGTGACCTCCAGCAATTAAATTTGTCTTCTAACCAGCTGTGACTGTGACAGCCGATGAGCTAGTATACTACCATACTGCACTTACGGTTTCTTCCATGTGAATATATGGCAACATCCACCAGCTCTGACAGACATTTTTAACTCGAATGTGGAAGGTTTGTCGGCCGCTTCTTGTTATTTAAGCTATGTCTTGAAATGTGCAGTCAAATTAGCAAAACTGCAGAAATTTCTCACACAGAAATGACATTTTAAACCAAGTAGCTTTTTGTTTCAGTGCGGCAAATCCGTGTAACCAACTGTAACCTGCTGTGAAATCTGTCTGAGAACTTTTTTGCCCTCACATGAAATTCCTAATTGTGTGGATTCCTAGAGAAATGACTGTTTTCTCCCACAAAAATTAGAAATTGCCGATTTCCAATGGTGTAACTCTTAATATGCTTGCTTGATATTGCAAACTGGTATTTGTTGTCGTATAATTTTAAGTAGGGGTGTAAGCGTGTAGTAATCTCCAGGTAAAACTGATCAGGCAAACCATAAGTTGTAGAGACTTGATACTTGGAGGAATGGTACTCCCACCGTCTACAATGTCACCAAGGCTCAGACCAATCAGCCTGATGGGGGCACTATAACGATCAAAATGTCTTATGTCATTGGAATCCTTTGCTCACACTGGACAAAACGCGTGCCTCGGATTCGTACGTGACCCTATCGAATTTTTCAGGTATTTTGCATTTTTTGATAAACCTGAACTTTGTGAACTAGTCCTAGATTTTTCGCCCGATCGGAACCAAACCAAAGATTCTTCATGGGAGAGTAAATATCAATAATTATCAAGAAAAAAGTTAACTTTTGTCTCTCCTTCGCAAAGGGATGCCAAAACATTCGAAAGGGGTATGGTTGCCTTTACTAAAACAGCTATAACTTTTAAACAGAATGAGATATCTTCACCAAACTCACAACACGTATGTAAGAGACGAATCTGAGGTCACATGAAAAAAGTAATAAAGCTTGGCCACTTGGTGACACTATAAGAGGGGAAAAAACATAAAAATGTCCATAACTACGCAATCGTTTTTCCCGATTGATGTGAAAATCAGTATGCTCTTGATCCAACGTGCCACAAGTGGCTATAAGGACATTTGTGTATCTCAAAAAACATGGCCGCCATTGGCCGATGAACTTTGAGCACCTATTAGACTAAGACTAAGGTTAACGGGGTCGATCTGAATAAAGCTAGGTGGGCCTGTTTGACTTGCGCCCCTAAAGGTCTGTAATAAATTTGAAAAGAAATCGGCCACTTGGTGGTGACATTTTTTTTAAGGCAGAAATTATTGTATATTGCGTGGATTTTCACACATGCACATGATATTCGTATCATATGATTGACCTCCTCATTCTGAACAACTTTGCCTCTAGAACCACTGGTGTCAATCAAACTGTGTTTTCCTGCAGGATTAGTTTGGTCTTTCAAACAGGGTAATACTGTGTCTAAGTCAAAAGAGAGAGACAATGTGTTGTCCCGAGGACTATTGTTTGCAAAGCCACAGTCTGTGTATGCGAATACTTCAATTTGAGGGAACTGCTCACATGTCTGCTATCACAAAGTAGTTCTGTAAAATCTGTTCATCTTTTATCTATTCAGAGTAAGCGATAACACATTTTAGAATCATTTCAGCTGAATATGGTATAAAACTTGAAATCTCTGATTAGTAATGCTTGGCCCGTCTTCAAACGAGTCCTTCAGACTTTGCTGAGTGTGAAACCTTGTATGAAAATCATCGGATAAATGCAGCTGACCCTGGTGCTTTCTAACGGATGGCTGTTGGTTTGTGGTTTTGTTCTACTCTGGAGTGTGTTCTGTTTGCGCCCATTCACGGCAAGTGAAAAGACTGATCTGTGGTTTGTGGCAACTAGGGGATTACTGTTTGATTCGTGACTTTAAAGCTACAGACTGGAGACAGTTTGTTAAAGGATTGAGAAAAATGTAAACTTTTCCGAACTAGTCTTAGGTTTTTCAGCCAATCTAGGAAAAACCACTGCAGTACAATTCTCTGGACTCTCAATAAATAGATAAATAATAAATAGTTTAATTTGCCCTTTGGTAAGCGATAATGGGGTCTATAAAGCCTAAATGAAAACTCACAACTTCACAAAACCTGGTGATCAGACAACAGCTGGTGCTGTAACAGTTATAAATGAAAAAAACAACAACATATTTCTATGTCAAATTATCTGTATTTGCCAAAAATGCTTTTTTAATCATTGATTTAAAGGCCTGCTAAATAATATGTAATATCTTTTTTCATATGTGCTTAAATGCCTTATAGCGCTTACATTAAAATAGGGTGGATATGATAACAAATTATTTTTAATGGACTATTTTAACAATGTCCTTACTACTTTTTAGGGCCTTGAAGGTGGTAGTTGCATTGCTGTCTCTATGAAGGGTCAAAAAGCTGTCAGATTTCATCAAAAATATCTTAATTTGTGTTCCGAAAGATGAACGAAGGTCTTATAGGTTTGGAACCACATGAGGGTGAGTAATAATGACAGAATTTAATTTTTTTTTGATGAACTATCCCTTTAAACATTAAACATGATTGAGGTGAGGCTGATTTTAGACACTGAGAAATATAGGATAGCCTATTATGTAACAAATAAAGTTCCACAAAGAAAATTCTGAAAACTATGCCACCCAAAAAACAGCACGAAAGTCGTGAAAATAAAAGGTGTTTTACGTTGTGCAGACGGAGGGAACTGTTGTGATTGGCTGTGATTTGTGATTGATTATGTCGCGTCGTGCAGCTGTTTCAGGTTCATTGTGGACAGACTAATGGCTTGCCGCTGTAACCCTGTCGCGTCGCACCTGGTTAGGACAAGGTTTTAGAATTAGAGGTTGGAGAAGACCATTAGCTCAATATAAAAACAGCAGAAGTCAATGGAAAGTCCTCACCGTCTGTGTCTTTGTCAAATAGAAACAAAGAGAGCAAGACGGAGAGGGGGAATCATATTTCATATTCAATTTCAAATCCACGCCTTCTGCCTCCTCTAAATGCCAATTACGCGGCTTAAGCCGAATGCATAACATTCATATGTGAGCTTATGCACCTTGCAGGCAAAGTTTCAAGGGAACTGCCACCCACCAGATCTCTCCGAGGAGTAACGGCAAGGAGTAGAAGAGAAGAAAGGACGTTCACGTTTGCCTCATCTCTACACTACTTTCGTAAGGTGGAAGAAGCTGATGGACGCGATATTTAATGCAGACAACTGTTCGGTAACCTGCACGGGCAGTTAGAATGGTCCGGCTTTGTCGAGGAGACGGAGGAACATTACATGTGCTGCCGTGCGTAAGGAAGCAGTGTGAAAGAAGAAACAGATTTCTATTGCTCTTATAGTTAAACGCATCTGTAGAATCGCACATATCGCTCAAGTCATGTCTTTTGAATTCCGAATACTGATGTTTGGAATCGGGACAGCCCTGGTTATATTTGTGATTATAGCTGATATATCGGAAGTGGAGGAAGAAATCGCGTAAGTAAATTCGATTACGTACAATAAACAATACAGAGGAATATATCGCATTCTTGTTTGGTCTTCCTAGTTGTTTCAGTGCGCTCTGTTTGTGTTTATGTGCTGTTTATGTTTCGGACATTGTCCTCCGTGCTTTGATTGTCTCAGGAGAGACTTTGTAGAAGCCCAAACAATGGACAGTCCATTTAGGACTAGCCTGAGCTGCGTATTAAACCAGTGGCTATGAATATACAGAAAATACCAGAGAGCTGTTCATTTTATCTACCTAAAAATATTTTGTGTATTTTTTTTTTTTCTCTTCTAGAGGAAGCTGTGAAACGGAGCTTTTGGAAAATAGCCTAACAGCTCTCTAGTTGGTCCAAGCTGGTCATTAGGTGGTCTAAGCTGTCTGACAAGCTACCATATTCCAAAAACCAGCCTGATTTGTTGCTGTTCCAAGATGATTTCCCACCTTGCCAACTTAATGACCACCTTGGACCAGCTAATAACCGTTTTGGGCCAGCTACAATGTTCTAAAACACAGACTACATTCTAAACTGTGTTTTCCTGCAGGATTGGTTTGGTCTTTCATCAAAGAGGGTAATACTGTGTCTAAGTCAAAAGAGGGAGACAATGTGTTGTCCCGAGGACTATTGTTTGCGAAGCCACAGCCTGTGTATGCGAATACTTCAATTTGAGGGAACTGCTCACATGTCTGCTATCACAAAGTAGTTCTGTAAAATCTGAAGCTTTTAAAGTTCATCTTTTATCTATTCGGAGTAAGCGATAACACATTTTAGCTGAATATTGTATAAAATTTGAAGTCTCTGATTATTAATGCTTGGCCCGTCTCTAAACGAGTGCTTCAGACTTTGCTGAGTGTGAAACCTTGTATGAGAGTCATCGGATAAATGCAGCTGACCCTGGTGCTCTGTAACGGATGGCTGTTGGTTTGTGGTTTTGTTCTACTCTGGAGTGTGTTCTGTTTGCGCCCATTCACGGCAAGTGAAAAGACAGTCTGATCTGTGGTTTGTGGCAGCTAGGGGATTACTGTTTGATTTGTGACTTTAAAGCTACAGCCTGGAGACAAAAATGAACAGTTTGCCTTTCCTCAGCTATAATTGAACCCCGTAGCAGAAATCCTCGGGCTTACATAATTGCAAAATCTAGCTGTCTCGGGACATACACTTTAAAGCTCTTGAGCGAGAAGAATGTTTGTGTGTGGATGGATTAATTGCATGCGAAAACAACACTCAAACACAAGTGCGATGTGCATACAGTGCTTAATTTATAAATGGATCATGCTTTGAGTTGCCACATTTGACATTTTATGCAAAGTATTTGGCTTGTTTGCGTGGTACCATGAGATTGTATTTCACATTTCTGCTGCGGTGATTACAATTTATCCATTAAGCATGGAAAGGGAATATTTCCTCCCTCGTATTTGCTAAACCAAAATATCCCAGAGACAAAATATAATTGTAAAATCCCAATTTGGAAATTTCACACCTCATTTACTAGCTGTCACAAGGCATTAGGCGATGCTTATGATCTAATTTTTGCTTAAGTTATTGGTGAGATTTGTAATTTATCGCAATTTAGAATATAATTCCATATCAAACAAAGCATCTAAGGGGTATATCTCTGAGCAGTTATAAGCGCTTTGAAGCAACACCACCATTAAATCTGCATTTGAAGCTGCTCCCCAGAATTTTAAGAGATCTGGGCTCTGTCTGCTTAATAATGCACGTAGCCATGACTTTGGGGGAGACGTGGAGAACGTTACAGTGAGTGGTAGACAAATAGAACTGATTTGCTCAAGGAGACAATGCTATCCTGTCCTTAACTGCTTTGAAGGGGCACCCAGCTGGTAGAGGTGGTGTGAACGGCAGGATGTCAGTTATCCATTATCCTTGCCGTTATGCTTGAAAGGAATAGTTTACCCAAAAATGAACATTTGCTCACCCACAGGGCCATCCAAGATGTAAATGAGTTTGTTTGTTCTTCAGAACAGATTTGAAGAAATTTGGCATTTTATCACTTGCTCACCAAAGGATCCTCTGCAGTGAATGGTTGCCATCAGAATCAAAGTCCAAACCGCTGATAAAAGCGTCACAATAATCCACAAGTAATCAGTTCTGATAAAGAAACAAACTCATCTACATCTTCAATGGCCTGAGGGTGAGTATACTATTGGGTTTTAGTATATGGGCCATTACAGTTGGAAACATCTTGAAAAAAATATCCAAGGTACAGATTTCTAGTAATTGTGCAGTTAATTGTCATATTGTATTTTGAGAAGGTTTTGGAATATTTATCCTCTCCTCAAATTTGTCACTACTGAAACACAGTAATATATAATTTAATAAGAATTGGGTTATATTGACCTGTTAAGATTTAGCTCACATCTACATTGTAAATGTATATTTCTTGCACTTTTATAAAAAATTTTCAGTGGTAAATCAATAATTCAATTTTTTACAATATTTCAAATGTAATCTTTGAGATTTGTTGTATTTTAAATCAAATTTTGCTTTGTAAAAGGCAAAAAGTTGTTCTTATTTCAAAATTAAGGATTCATTAGTTTGAATATACACTTAACCAAAAACTCCTAACATCATGGCTGATAATTTAGTATACTTAATTTTTGACAAAACATCCCATGTTTCAGTAGTGACGGTAATGCTTTGGTAGTGACCACGTCACATTACAGAATTTTAACTTGCATATTATAACACTACTAAAAACATACTAAAATACAAACATTTGCATAACTGTATTAAAATTGCTTATTTCCTCCAAATTATAGATTATGTGTTTCCTTTTGTCACTCCCGAAACAAGGAAAGGAAAGGAAAGGAAAGGAGGTGACGTGAGGCCAAGTATGGTGACCCATACTAGGAATTTGTGCTCTGCATTTAACCCATCCAAGTGCACACACACAGTAGTGAACACACACACACCGTGAACACACACCCGGAGCAATGATAACATGTTTCGGTAGTGAAAATTTGATGGGATAACACCCAAAAAACCAAAACGCCACCAAATGTTGACTTTTTTTTTTTTTTTTATGTAGTGAAAATTTTGGAAACTTTTGAACCTACCTCAAAGATTCTATTCAGCACATGGTTAGCTAGCACAGCTCTGAACAGATGTACATGCATAAAAACTAAATTCTATGGAATAACACCCCACAAAAACATGTCACTACTGAAATGCCACCAAATATTTTGGTAGTGACTGTTTTGGTTACAATTTTAGATACTTTTAAACCTAGCTCAAAGATGCTAATTAGCACATGGTTAGCTAGCACAGTTCTGAACAGTGGTAAACATATTGAAAACTAAATTTTATGGAATAACACCCAAAAAACAAAGATGTCCCTTTTAAGTTGTTTCGGTAGTGACATTACTTGAAGTTACACACAAATTTCTCAGACTTTTGAACAAGTTTACCTCAAAATGATTGGGCCTGTCTATTTGCACCTTGTAGCTATGAAAGAGAATGACAGGAATATTTTGTGATCATAAATTTAGGGGTGTAGTTATTATCAGTCTTAGGTAATGGACTAAAACATTTCTGGAGTGACATGAAAAAATGTATATAATAAGCTTACTTATTTTTTTTAAATATTGTTGGTTTCAATAGATAATAGAAGGATCGTGGTAAAAGTTTTGCACCATTTTGCACCACTTTATATGAAATGATTAATCAATAACACACGAGTTTAGTGAGTTAAAACATGCTAACATAACCTTGTCTTTGTACCATCTAAATATTCTGAAGAGTTTCAAAGTGCAATGGCTCTTATTAGATCTTAAATAAACATCATCATAATTCAATTTCATATATTTTTTCCAGTCCAGGGTCTAATTGCCTTTACCTCAATTATCTACTCAGAGAGCATTATTAATGGTCATATTACTGGATAATGATTATGAATATTTCATGCCTTCTGCTCTTAGGAACATTGAAGATTCACAGAAGTTTCACTTAAAAAGCTTTGTCCTTCAATCCAACAGGTTTGTAATCTGATTTGTTGTATCATTTATGATTTATGGTGTTTTCAAGAGAAAATGGCACTGATGCTTACAACCACATTTTAAAGTCTGTTTCTCAGTGCTGTTGTTTAGCCCTTGAGACCCTAAAAAGCAAGACATTTTAAATGTATTCCATTTTCTTTTTATTTGAATGTTAATGATTTAAACACAAAATCTTTATATTAGGAGGCCTTTACTATTACATTTATATTAGTGATTTGAAACAATGCAATTATCGTTTACGTACATGTTTTTACATTGTACTGTACTTATATTTTAACAAATACCTGCACGTAATTACACTTGACCCATTCCTTACACTTTAACCCACCATTAAACTCGCTCATAACACCAAACCTGTCTCTAACTTTATCGATATCCCACCTCAATAGCAGCAAAAGTGTTTTGCAATACAAGTGTGACCCAGGACCACAAAACCAGTCGTAAGGTTACATTTTACAAAACTGAGATGTACACACACATGAAAGCTCAATAAACAAGCTTTCTATTGATGTATGGTTTGTTAGGATAGGACAATATTTGGCCGAGATACATCTATTTGAAAATCAGGAATCTGAGGGTGCAAAAAAATCAAAACACTGAGAAAATCACCTTTAAAGTTGTTCAAATTAAGTTCTTAACAATGCATATTACCAATCAAAAAATACATTTTGATATATTTACAGTAGGAATTTTACAAAAAATCTTCATGGAACATGATCTTTACTTAATTTCCTAATGATTTTTGGCATAAAAGAAAAATCTATAATTTTGACCCATGCAAAGTATTTTTGGATATTGCTACAAATATACCCCAGCGACTTAAGACTGGTTTTGTGGTCCAGGGTCACATATGAACATTTTTAAAACATTAACTACACTAATATAAGGTGGGACCTCTTTTTCACATTAATGATTCATCAGGGTTTCAAGAATTTATTACATGGTTTAGCAAAATACATTTTGAGCTGCCAGATGTTATTATTTGTAGCTGTGTCTAACCGTGATGTTTTGTAGACGTGCACATAAACATGTTTTTCATGTTTCTCCATCAGGAATTCAGTCCTGAATGCTGCTCCTACTTCTCTAGTCACCTGTAGAAAGAGCAAAGTCTCTTCTCCGATTCCACTGCCAGGCATAAAGAGCAGAACCAGCAATTCATCTTCACCTGAATGGACTTTCAACCGAACCTTGTCTAACCTCATCAGGTACAGCTTGAAGTTATTCAAACACACAGTATGGCATTTCTAAAGTATGTGGTTCCCTGGTAACACTATTTTTAATCCCTTAGCATTCATAAAGTATGTTATTATTTTTCATTTTCCTTCCAGGAAAAACATTTTGAGGTTCCTGGATGCTGAGAGGGACATCTCAATTCTTAAGAGCACCTTCAAACCGGGTGATGTAATACATTATATATTTGACCGCCAGAGCACCACAAACATCTCTGAGAACCTGTACCACCTTTTGCCGACGGTGTCTCCTATGAAGAACCAGCATTACAAACAATGTGCCATTGTAGGGAACTCTGGGATACTACTGAACAGCAGCTGCGGCAGAGAGATTGATTCACATGACTTCGTCATTAGGTAAACATGTTTTCTTTTGTCTTGTTCCATAAAATTTTTTTTTTTTTTTTGGTCCTTAACACTAGATTTATTGAAGTGATAACTGTAAAAAAGAAAAAGAAAAAAAAGGTAATTGGGAAAGTGCAATTGCCACTATTTCTCATTAATTGGTCTTTATTTCTTGTAACTATGACTTTATCTCACTGTGTCATCATTATTTCTTATTTTAAACTGCCACAATTCAGGGCTCAAGACAAAACATCAATTAAGGAGCCACTGGCTCCTATGAGAAACTAAATAAGGTGCCAAATTATTAATATTTTTTTTTAGATGTAACAGAATAAATATGTTTTTAACACTTTAACATTTCAGTCATATTGTCATGTGTTTATGTCTCATCTTTTCTTGTCTTTATCAGCATTTTAATCCATCTTGTAGATGTCCTGGGAACCAACGTTCACTTAAAGGAGAAGTTCACTTCCATAACACAAATTTACCAATAATTTACTCACCCCCTTGTCATCCAAAATGTTCATGTTTTCCAAAAAAAATTGTTTTTTGAGGAAAACATTTGAGGATTTCTCTCCATATAGTGGAATTCTATGATGCCCATAGAAGTTTGAACTTCCAAAATGCAATTTAAATGCAATTTAAAGGCAGCTTTACAGGGCTCTAAATGATCCCAGCCGAGGAAGAAGGGTCTTATCTAGCACCTACGTTTTGATGTTCATTTTGTGTTGTAGTAGTAAAGAGAAAGATAGATGGGTTCATGT
The DNA here is from genome assembly GCF_049309525.1 of Garra rufa. Lineage (NCBI taxonomy): Eukaryota > Metazoa > Chordata > Actinopteri > Cypriniformes > Cyprinidae > Garra > Garra rufa. Next base: position 27,080,879 of record NC_133371.1, on the reverse strand, counting down.
GTCACTTGAACTGAGGCTGAAAACTAAAGCGCATTAAGGAGCACCAAAAATGTAAAACACAATTTTAAGATATTTTTGATTAAATCTGAGCTTTCTGATCAGAGAGCTTTTTTTTTTGCGCAAGGAAAACAAAAACGACCTTTTTCCATCTTTTTTTCTACTCTTTTGTCAGTTTTTAAAGCACATTCACAAGTTTTTTTTTTTACACATTATGAGGCTATGCAAATACTTTTTGTGTGCAAAGAAAACAAAAATAACAACTTTATTCAACTATTTCTTGTCCTGTATCAGTTTTCATTGTGCATTCCTGAGAGTTTTTGTGTTCTTTACGCATGTTTATGAAGCTGCACAAATACCCCCCCCCCCCCAAAATAACTTTATTCACGAGACATTCACGAGAGTTTTGGTTTTCTACGTGAATACTTGTGTGCACAAACGAAACAAATAACTTTATTCACGTAACTTTTTTTCTCCTCTTCTGTCAGTTTTTTAAGATTTATTTTTTGGCATTTTTGCCTTTATTGCGATTAGGACAGATCAGAAAGGAAGCGAAGTGGGAGAGGTAGGGGGCGGGATCGGGAAAGGTCCTCGAGTCGGGATTTGAACATGGGACGCCCGGAGCTCAACAACGCTGTATGTCGGTGTTGGTTTTCTTTACACGTTTTTATGAAGTTACGCAATATTTTTATATTTTTTGTGCACAAAGAAAACAAAAATAATTCAACTCGACTTTATTCAACGCACGTTCACAAGATCATTTTTTTCCTGACGCATATTTATAATGCTACGCAATTACTTCTTGTGCACAAAGAAAACTAAAATACTGACTTTATTCAACAATTTCTTCTCTTCTATGTCAGTTTTCAAGGTTGACGAGTTTTTGTTTTCTTTACGCATGTTTATGTTATAAGGCTACGCGAATACTTTTTGTGCACCAAGAAAACAAAATAACGACTAACAGTTTCTCCTCCTATGTCAGTTTTCAAAGCACATTCACAAGAGTATTGGTTTTCCTTGCACGTGTTTATGGAGCCAAGCAAATACTTTTTGTGTGCAAAGAAAACAAAAATAACTTTATCCAACATTTTCTTTTCTTTTGTCAGTTTTTGATGCACATTCAGGAGAATTTTGGTTTTTTACGTGAATACTTGTGTGCGCAAAGCAAACAAAAATAACTTTATTCAACTTTGTGAGAAAGTAACTTTTCTCCTCTTCTGTCAGTTATTTGTTTTTTTTTTTAAGATTTATTATTGCCATTTTTGCCTTTTATTGCGATTAGGACAGATCAGAAAGGAAGGAAATGAAGTGGGAGAGGTAGGGGGCGGGATCGGGATCGGGAAAGGTCTTCGAGTCGGGATTCGAACACGGGACGCCCGGAGCTCAATGGCGCTGTATGTCGGTGTTGGTTTTCTTTACACGTTTTTATGAAGTTACGCAATATTTTTATTAGTGGTGGGCCGTTATCGGCGTTAACGTGCTGCGTAACGTGAAACTCTTATCGCGCGATAAAAAAAATATCGCCGTTAATCTATTCTCAAATTTGGGTTGGGAGCTGGGTCTAAACTACGCAAGCTATGATGACTTTCACCTTGATAGTTTAACGCGGATGTATACCGAAGACTGTAGAATATGGTCGCGCGTTTAAGTCTCCTCCGCCAAAACACAGACGGGATCACGTCGTCCTCCATTCATGAAAACAGAATCTACTATAGCGAAATGCCACGTAAATTCGTCGTTTTTTGGATTCATAAATCAAATGTTGGTCAGTCACTTAATTCAAATCGCGATATGGACTAGTGTATGTGAAAACTGAAATGCAAAAAGACCGTTTTAATATGAATCCGATATGTTCCGTTTGCCTAGCTGTATGTATGCATTGCGGAGACGAGCTTTTACTACACGCATACTGAAACACACGTGACGCTCCCGGTAATTTTTGGCATTTTCATCTCACATGAACAGATAAACTCAATCTCCCAAACTGCTGTGAGTGTCACTTTTACCGTTTCATTTGAGAAAACTAGCATCATATCATATACTGTATGACACAGAAACTTCACGGCAACCTGTCAAAATAAAAGTACGGTGTAACATGTAATGGGCTGGGTAGATGTTTACGTTAAAAAAACACAATCTAATAGGTAGAAAAAATAATTTCATTGTTAGTTAGTTAGTAAACACAAGTACATCTAATTGAACAATTTATTTTCATCAACAAATTATCATAGAACAGCTTTATGAGCTTTATGATCCATTCTCAAAGACTTTAAGTCATTATTTGGGTAGCACACATATTCTGAATGCCTTCAGCAGAATTCAAATTAGCCATTTTAATCTAGATTAATCTAGATTAAAAAAATTAATCTATGCCCACCCCTAATTTTTATATTTTTTTTGTGCACAAAGAAAACAAATAATTCAACGCACGTTCACAAGATTATTTTTTTTCCTGTCGCATATTTATGATGCTACGCAATTAATTTTTGAGCACCAAGAAAACAAAAATAACGACTAACAGTTCCTCCTCCTATGTCAGTTTTCAAAGCACATTCACGAGAGTATTGGTTTTCCTTACACGTGTTTATGAAGCCAAGCAAATACTTTGTGTGCAAAGAAAACATAAATAACAACTTTATTCAACATTTTCTTCTTCTCTGTCAGTTTCCAATGCACATTCATAAGAGTTTCGGTTTTCTTAATGCACAAAAAGTTCTTGTTTCATAACATAACGATTGAACCACTGATGTCAGAAAGCACAGATGCCAAAAAGGGTCAGAATGCTCTTGGATGTCATTGAAAAAAATCTTAATTTGTGTTTCGAACATGAACAAAGGCCTATGGATTTGGAACAACACGGGGTTTAGTAATTAATGACCAGAATTTTCATTTTTGGATGAACTATCGCTTTAATACCTCAGAGTGGCATGTTTGCTCGGCTGGTGCTAATTTAGTTAATTGAAACATTTTTTACATTAATTGTTTGTTCTGTTTGTATCCTCTGCAGGCAATAAACTTGCTTTTTTTAAAAAACAAAAGGTTGGATTTCAAACGGATTGCGATCTGTATGCGACACAATACACTTTTGAAAAGCTGTCAGTATTACATTCAGGCTTGACTCATGCTGTCGGAAGGCTTTCAGAACTGAAGGGTGATACATACTGCAATTAGTGACCAGCTGAGCCAATATGACATTTGTATAAGTCATACTAAGCCATAGCCCTGGAAACATAATTAGGCTGTCTTCTAAAAGTGACTCAAGTTCACTTGCCTTTAAAACGCTCTGCCTACAGCCGAAAGCTGTTTGCTTGGAGAAAAACAAAAAAAAACAAAAAAACATTTACAGCGGTGTGCTTCTTGTGATACACAAGAAGTGTAATTTTCCCAACCCTTAATAAGTCTTCAAAAGCCCAGCTGTGCTCTTGGGACATTAATGTCATTCAGCCCCAGTCCAGGGACATACAGATCCTCAAAGATTAAGTAATGGAGGAACTTAAATCCCTCCTGTGTGTTTGGCATGGCTTTTCTGCTGGGCAAGGACAAGACTGTGTGGGAGTGTGACCGTGACTGCTAAGCCTCGGCAGTCGGCATGGTGCCAGTGTTGAAAGGTTTTCCAGGTATTGTGGCAAGATGATAATGCCAACACGGCGCTCAGTATTTGCTTTAAAGTCACCTCTGTGTGTCTTTATGGATTTTTTTGAAGTTAAATGATGGGATGAGCTGTAAAAGCCACTTGCTGCATTCTGCATGTGAGAAGATAATGCAGACTGTAGTATTAATGCTGTAGTTTATATAAAGATAAATTACTTGTTTTAAAACGATGCTAGTCTGGAGTGAAGGCCATTTACTCATTCATACCTTTTTGCTCTTTTTATGACACATTGTTAATGAATGTTATGTCACTCTTAATGCTCAATAGTCTGGAAGGGCTTTTAAATCACAATTTCGATTTAAAGCAAAAAAGTACTAGACTATAAGGTACAAGACTGTCTGCTTAACAGGTTCAATGAGGGAAAGAACTACAAGGGAAGAAATATAAAATAATTGGATTAAAGATGTTGTGACAAGCAAATCACAAAGAACATAATTATTTAAAAAATAGTTGAAGTTTAACAAAAGCGCCTTCCACAGATTAACAAACTTGCAGAAAGTATTGTCTTTAATGAAATTAAACATATTTTTACGTTCAGAACCCAGCTGTTGCACTCTAGGAAAATAACTGTGAAGGACTGTTTAGTCTAATGTGCTGTCGCACCCCTTTTGGCAACGGCGAAAATGCAACACTTATTTGAAGGATGTGCATTGACACATTTGTGTAGAGTATGTTATGGGTGCAATGTAGTCTCTTTGAAGCAGGCATGCAGAGTGAAATCAACTTCAGATATGTTTACTGTTGATAGCCTGTTACTAGCTTAATGAGGAAAACTAAGGCTTGACCATATGTCAACATATGTACAGAATTGGTTCAAAGTCAGAATTTCAAAGTATTTATTTTTCCACAAATTTTGTGTGTACGCATATGCAAATTGTAGAATATCCAAAGTACACATTTCTAGTAATTGTGCAGTTAATTCTCATATTGTACAGTACAGACCAAACGTTTGGACACACCTTCTCATTCAAAGAGTTTTCTTTATTTTCATGACTGTGAAAATTGTAGATTCACACTGAAGGCATCAAAACTATGAATTAACACATGTGGAATTATATTTAATTCAATAAAATATTTAATTCTATATATACTTCTGCACAACACAACTGATGGTCCCAACCCCATTTATAAGGCAAGAAATCCCACTTAGTAAACCTGACAGGGCACACCTGTGAAGTGAAAACCATTTCAGGTGACTACCTCTTGAAGCTCATCAAGAGAATGCCAAGAGTGTGCAAAGCAGTCATCAAAGCAAAAGGTGGCTACTTTGAAGAACCTAGAATGTGACATATTTTCAGTTGTTTCACACTTTTTTGTTATGTATATAATTCCACATGTGTTAATTCATAGTTTTGATGCCTTCAGTGTGAATCTACAATTTTCATAGTCATGAAAATAAAGAAAACTTTGGTTCCAAGGTGTGTCCAAACTTTTGGTCTGTACTGTATTTTCAGAACGTTTTGGAATATTTCTCCCCAAATTTGTCACTACCGAAACATTAATAATTAGAAGGGTTATATTGGCCTATTCAGATTTTGCTTACATCTACTTTGTAAATTTAATTTAAATAATATGTAATTTTTTTTGCCATTTAAAAAAAGAGGTAAATTCAGAGGTAAATAAATTTTTAACAATATTTCAAGTGTAATTTATGAGATTTGTTGTATTTTGAATCCAATATTTCTGTGTAAAAGACATACTGATTTCAAAGTTAAGGATTTATTTGCTTAAATATACGCTGTACCAAACACTATCGTACTATCTTCGTTCATAATCCAGTATACTATATTTTTGACAAAACATCCCATGTTTTTTGTCATGATGGCACATTTTTGCTAGTGACAATAATGTTTTGGTACCGACCACATCACATTACAGAATTTTAGCTCAGATACTAAAAGATACAAAAATTGTTTCTCAAACAATTATTGTTAGAGTTATTCTCAAAATAAAGAATTTAAAGCTGTTCCCTTTTGTCACTACTAAAACAATGATGACATGATCGTTTCGGTAGTGACAATTTTAGATACTTTCGAACCTAGCTTAAAGATGCTAATCAGCACATGGTTAGCTACCACAGTTCGTTGTACATACATAAAAACTAAATTTTATGGAATAACGCCCAAAAAAGCAAAGCTGTCACTTCTGAAACGTCAACAAATGTTTTTGTTGTGGCTGCTTTGGTTGTGACAATTTTAGATACTTTTGAACCTAGCTCAAAGATGCTAATCAGCACAAGGTTAGCTAGCACAGTTCTGAACAGTTGTACACACAACAAAACTAAATTTTGTGACATGGCATCCAAAAAAACGATGTCAATTCTGAAACTTCACCAAATGTTTTGGTAGTGACAATGTTAGATACTTTTGAGCCCAGCTCAAAGACGCTAATCAGCACATGCTTAGCTAGCACAGTTCTGAACAGTTTTACACATAAATAAATTGTGTGGAATGACTCCCCAAAAAACAATGGTGGCTCTTCTGAAACTTCACCAAATGTTTCAGTAGTGACAATGTTAGATACTTTTGAGCCTAGCTCAAAGATGCTAATCAGCACATGGTTAGCTAACAAAGTTCTGAACAGTTGCACATACATAAAAACTACATTTTATGAAATAACTCCTAAAAAAAAAAAAAAAAGGAAAATTGTTTCATTGTTCATTTGGTGAAGTTTCGATCGTGACTGTTTCAGTAGTGACCATTTTAGATATTTTTGAACCTAATCGGCACATGGTTAGCTAGCACAGTTCTAAACAGTTGTGCACACAACTGAAAAACACCCAAAAAACTGCTTTATTGCCGTTTGGTAGTGACGTTTCTTAAAGTTACACACAGATTTTCCGACTTTTGACCACATTTACCTCAAAATGATGGGGCCTATAGTATCTACTCACCATGTATCTCGTAAATGTAGGGGTGTAGTTAAAATCAGTCTCAGCCAATGGAATAAACATACACGACCTTAGAGGAAACACTCCTGATGTACAGGAACTAACTTGAGATAATATATTAAGACCTGACCATATGAATATGTGTGTGTTTCCAAGGTGTAACCTGGCTCCAGTGGAGGAGTATGCGACTGACGTGGGCCTACGCACCAGTCTGGTGACTATGAACCCTTCTGTGGTACAGCGTGCTTTTCAGGACCTGAACAGTGAGGAGTGGGTGCAGCGCTTTGTCCACAGGCTACAGAGCCTCAGCGGGAGTGTGCTGTGGATCCCTGCCTTCATGGCTAAAGGAGGAGAGGAGCGAGTGGAGTGGGCCATCCGCCTAATTCTTCTGCATACCGTGAACGTCCGCACCGCCTTCCCCTCCCTGCGTTTGCTCCATGCTGTCAGAGGGTACGTGCCCGCGCATTTAAGCCTACTCAACACCCATGCTCACTGAAGCAGGTGTATCAAGCCTCTCACTATTTATAGTTCAGGCATCAATACATTCACATCCTACTCAGTGACCACAGCATGGGGGCACACTAAGTGCACACCGGCATCTATATATCTGTATTTTTTACAGAAGGTCTTTGTTAGTTCGCTCAATGAATTCAAGCCCCTCTGGGCTCAATTGTAGTTGCTTGTCTTTAAATAGCGCAACCTTTGCCTCTTTCATTGACCTCTGCATATTTTAAGTCTGCTATTCAGCCCTCCTTCAGAGCAAAGTGGCTGGAATCCACCATCCTTTCAATGCACCTAGCCGAGGATGGCTTTTCTTAGATTTGTCTGTGTAACATGGGTTTGCTGAGGCCAGAATAAAGGTCAAGTTAGAGACAGCTGTTCGGTGAATGGTGTATTGAGGGAAAATATGCCATTACAATATGCTGTAGTAGTGCAAATGATAAAAAAGTAGTGCATTTATAAAGGAATATCTCATCTAAAAATTACATTATCTGCATACACTCATTTTGAACTGAAAAAAAAAAAACTGTTTGAGAATCTCCAGTATTTTACATTGCCATAATTTTACAAACAGTTACAAAGAACAGTATAACACATTGAATTTAACATGAAATTTTGAAAAAATTGTATTTTTTTTTGTCAAAGTTTGTCAGGAATCTATGGAAGCCGATTTCTGCCACTTGGTAAAAAATAAAAAAACGGTAATTGCGACTTTTTATCTCACAATTTGCAAGAATTGCGTGATGCAAACTTGCAATTCTGTCTTTTTTTTTTCTTATAATTCTAAGAAAATTCTGAAAGAACTTCTGAGAAAAAAGTAAATTGTGAGTTTGTAACTTGCAATTGCGAGTTTACATCATGCAATTCTGATTTCATTTCTCAGAATTGCAAGTTTATATCTCACAATTTTTACTTTATAACATGTTATTGTAAGTTTACATCACCCAATTCTAACTTAATTTCTCAGAATTGCGAATGAAAGATATAACTCAATTCTAAGAACATAGTATTTTTTTCCCCTTAAAGTTACTTTATGACTTGCAATTTGCGAGTTTATATCTCACAATTATGACTTTATAACATGTAATTGCAAGTTTACATCACACAATTCTGACTTCATTTCTAAGAATTGCGAATGAAAGATATAAACTCAAAATTCTGAGAACATAGTACAGTCGTGGCCAAAAGTTTTGAGAATGACACAAATATTAGTTTTCACAAAGTTTGCTGCTCAACTGCTTTTAGATCTTTGTGTCAGTTGTTTCTGTGATGTACTGAAATATAATTACAAGCACAAAGGCTTTTATCGACAATTACTTGACATTTATGCAAAGAGTCAGTATTTGCAGTGTTGGCCCTTCTTTTTCAGGAGCTCTGCAATTCGACTGGGCATGCTCTCAATCAACTTCTGGGCCAGATCCTGACTGATAGCAACCCATTCTTTCATAATCACTTCTTGGAGTTTGTCAGAATTAGTGGGTTTTTGTTTGTCCACCCGCCTCTTGAGGATTGACCAAGTTCTCAATGGGATTAAGGTCTGGGGAGTTTCCAGGCCATGGACCCAAAATTTCAACGTTTTGGTCCCCGAGCCACTTAGTTATCACTTTTGCCTTATGGCACAGTGCTCCATCGTGCTGGAAAATGCATTGTTCTTCACCAAACTGTTGTTGGATTGTTGGAAGAAGTTGCTGTTGGAGGGTGTTTTGGTACCATTCTTTATTCATGGCTGTGTTTTTGAGCAAAATTGTGAGTGAGCCCACTCCCTTGGATGAGAAGCAACCCCACACATGAATGGTCTCAGGATGCTTTACTGTTGGCATGACACAGGACTGATGGTAGCGCTCACCTTTTCTTCTCCGGACAAACCTTTTTCCAGATGCCCAAAACAATCGGAAAGAGGCTTCATCTGAGAATATGACTTTGCCCCAGTCCTCAGCAGTCCATTCGCCATACTTTTTGCAGAAGATCAATCTGTCCCTGATGTTTTTTGTTTTTTTTTTGGAGAGAAGTGGCTTCTTTGCTGCCCTTCTTGACACCAGGCCATCTTCCAAAAGTCTTGGCCTCACTGTGAGTGCAGATGCGCTCACACCTGCCTGCTGCCATTCCTGAGCAAGCTCTGCACTGGTGGCACTCCGATCCTGCAGCTGAATCCTCTTTAGGAGACGATCCTGGCGCTTGCTGGACTTTCTTGGACGCCCTGAAGCCTTCTTAACAAGAATTTAACCTCTTTCCTTGAAGTTCTTGATGATCCTATAAATTGTTGATTTAGGTGCAATCTTAGTAGCCACAATATCCTTGCCTGTGAAGCCATTTTTATGCAACGCAATGATGGCTGCACGCGTTTCTTTGCAGGTCACCATGGTTAACAATGGAAGAACAATGATTTCAAGCATCACCCTCCTTTTAACATGTCAAGTCTGCCATTCTAACCCAATCAGCCTGACATAATGATCTCCAGCCTTGTGCTCGTCAACATTCTCAGCTGAGTTAACAAGACGATTACTGAAATGATCTCAGCAGGTCTTTCAATGACAGCAATGACATGCAGTGGAAAGTTTTTTTCGGGATTAAGTTAATTTTCATGGCAAAGAAAGACAATGCAATTCATCTGATCACTCTTCATAACATTCTGGAGTATATGCAAATTGCTATTATAAAAACTTTTCCAATTTCCAATATTTATGTAATTCTCAACTTTTGGCCATGACTGTATTTTTTTTTTCCCCCTTAACATTTTACTTTTATAACTCGTAATTACGAGTTTATATCTCACAATTGACTTTATAACATGTAACTGCAAGTTTACATTACACAATTCTGACTTCATTTCTCAGAATTGCGAATGAAAGATATAAACTCACAATTCTGAGAACAGTATTTTTTTTCTCTTAAAATTTGACTTCATAACTCTCAATTGCGAGTTCATATCTCACAATTTTGAGAAAGAAAGTCAGAAGTGCGAGATATAAACTCACATTTGTGAGGGAAAAAAGTCAGAACTGTTTTTATCTAGCAATTCTGACTTTATTTCTCGCAATTGTGAGTTTACATCACGGAATTCTAAGAAAAAAGTCATATTAACCTTTTTTTATTTTTATTCTGTGGCAGAAATGGGCTTCCATAGTGATCTTTCATTTAAAGGAACCGTATGTAGGATTGTGGCCAAAACTGGTAGCCAAATAAACTGATTAGCCAAATATTTCATAAAGATGTACTGCAATACCACATTTCAGTCAGAACATAGATTTGTTTTCATACCCTGCTAGTGGTGCGATATAAAGCTTTTTATGAACTCATTTAGCATGGACGAACTATAAAAATCCTTGTTTTATTTCGGACTTCGTCACGACTTATTTTGGATTCATAACGAGGTCTTTTAGGTTTCGTAACGTTACACATGTTTTATCCGACACGTTTGTAGCTGAAGATGTAACTAGAGCAGAGCTGGCAACCCGGATGGCGAAACTCTGCTGACTTCGTGATTGGTAGATAGCTGGAGGGTGGCGCCTCAAGCCAAAATGCAACATGACAACATTAACATCAGTTGAGGGCTGCAACTTTCACTTTTAAATGACAATATCCTGGCTGGACCACTGTTGTCAGTGATATAAGTATTTGAAATGAACATGATTTCTTAATGTCTAGTGACATGTCAGGACCATTTTATGATTAACTGAAATAAATTTCTTATATTTGGTTCCTTTAATTTGGAAAAAAAAAGTTCATATTAAGTTGTCCTTGTGGGATGCGTGCCAAAACAATGATTCTTATGAGCTGGTTCTTTGAATTTATAATTCACAGATACCATAATTTCATAAAGTTGCCAGTTTGAATAGGTCTGAATCAATGCCGCTATAATTTACATCAGCAGAGCAGAGAGAGTATTAACTTGATACAGTACTGTTCAATATGTAGAGAGAGAATTTCCAACACTGATGATAATTTCTCTTGAGCTTCAAATTAAAATGATTTCTGAAGACTGGAGTACTGACTGCTGAAAATTCAGCATTGCCACCATAGGAATAAAGTACAGGTTAAAATATTATGAAATGGAAAACTCTTATTAGTGTGTTATTTCACTATTACCATTATTACCTTTTTTTTTAATCCCTAATGAATCAAAAATCTTCTCAGCCCTAATGTAAAGTCCAGATGTAGCTTTAAGATATGGGATCCCCTTTGTTATCTGAAATTCCTTTCCTCCAGGCCCCATTTTTTACTTCAGCCGTCCTGAATGAATGACACCTCACGTATACACAGAGAGAGCCCTATTGTGAGGGTTATTCAGGGGTGAGTGGACTGGAGAGGGTTCAGTGCATCTTAATGGACATTGTTCAATTGTCTGATCTCCTCCTTTTAAACGTGGAAGAGCTACACGTCTGTCAGGTTTGGATGTGGGCGAGTTTAACATAGGAATATTTTAAATAGGGGATTTAACTAAATTCAGCAGCCAAGCTCAGGCTCCTTTTTTTTAGTAACCTTAGCTGTTAACACACTTAGGATTTTATAATCCCGTGTTACATTTGAATTGGCACTTTTTTTTTTAATCTTATACACCTACTGTTCAAGTTTTAAGTGAGAGTTTTTGTCTTTTTTTGGCAGGAATCAACATTTTTTTTATTCAGCAAAGACACATTTAATTGAAAAAGAGACCACACAATTATTAAGCAGCACAACTGTTTAATATAAATTTTATGAATAAATGTTTTTAAAAAAAAAACTAATCCGCATTCTTACAGTTGAAGTCAAAAATGTACATAGACATTGCAGAATCTACATCTGCGAAATGTTGACTTTTACCAAAATAAGAGGGATTATACAAAATGCATGTTGTTGTTGTTTGTTTCTATATATATATATATATATATATATATATATATATATATATATATATATATTTATATTTATTTTATATATTTATATTTTAGGTATATATACACTGTGTGTGTATATATATAATGTTTTTTACGTTTATATATAGTCCTCGAGAGAAAATAATTGTTGAATTTATAAAAAAGTTAACCTATGCTTGATTCTTAAAGGGGTCATCCGATGCCCATTTTCCACAAGTTAATATGATGCTTTAGGGTCCTAATGAAAAGTTTGTAATATACTTTGATAAATTCTCTATGGTAGTGTAAAAAAAAATGGCTCTGTTCTCAGCGAGCGATATCAGTACATGGCCCTTTAAATATGAACCTCTGCTCACCCCGTCCCTCAGGTCTGTGGGGCGTGTCATTACAACGCACATGGGGTGTTGCCTAGACAACAGTTGAGGGTTTATTTGGGGAAATAATGGTTTCGTGAAGCTTTGAAAACACATCTGTGCAACTATATCAGTTTGAACCAGAGTTGGAGCCAGAACAAGATGACACCCGCGAAGAAGGATAACTATTGCCAAAATGCAACCTGGGCTGTTTTTTTTTACTGTAAACGAGACAAACTTATATCTAAAAGCATGATTACGACAAACAAGCCATTTTTGAGATTGACCGTGATTTCGTTTTGTGGTCAATGGCCGGACACACCATGAAACTTTACTCAAAGTATCGCCTGGGTCTCTACACATGACCTTGAGCATTGAGAACATTCTTTTTAGTAAACTCTGTGCACACAAACAAAGTTTTTGAACAACTCACTTTCACTGTTTGAGTTTCCGCTCGCGGCCGTCTTGCCAGTCAAGACGTGTCGATCTCCGAATGTGAGGAGAGTAAAGATGGATAGCTCCTAAAGCATATTTCCATATAAATGCACGGCTAATTCGTTGTTTTGTCGCAAGTGAAAAACAATATTAACTTTCTAGTTGTAAAAAGAGCCTCATATAAGCCTAATATTTCATCCAATGGATTCATTCGCATTCAAAGATCGACACTTCTTGACTGGCAAGACGGCTGCGAGCGGAAACTCAAACAGTGAAAGTGAGTTGTTCAAAAACTTTCTTTTTAGTAAACTCTGTGTACACAACTTTCTTTTAACTGGCAGTTAGGGTATGTTGTATGTTTTAAAACCATTTCCGATATTTCGATATATATATTAGGGGTGGGCATAGATAATTTTTTAAAATCTAGATTAATCTAGATTAAATCTTGGAATTAATCTAGATTAAAATGGCTAATTTGAATTCTGATGAAGGCATTCAGAATATGTGTGCTACCCAAATAATGACTAAAAGGAAGTCTTCGAGAACGGGCCAGGTGGCACATTAGATCAGGCGCTCATCTCCTGTTTCCAAAATGCATCACAAACTGCTTGACAATTGCATTTACAACATAATTACCTGTACAAACTTGTGTAACCAAGTACTTCTGCGCAAAAGGCTGCACGACGTGCGCGTTGCCGTTAAAAACACAGACGCCGCATTTCTGCGTGCATAGTCTTCCATTAAACTGCGTTGCTTTCAGAAGCGTCAATTCAGTTGTTGCATATAGTTTAATGTCTTTATTTCGGGATTATCAAAGTAAATTATAAGTCAAACTTGAGATTTTACTGGGGCACAGCAAATTTTCACTGGGGCGCGTGCCCCAGTAAAAAGGGTCTAGCAACGCACCTGCCCTGAAGCGGCTTCATTAACTGCATCAATGTCAGCACGTCTCATTTGATGTGGTAATTTCACAGAAGTTGAAGACTCGTTCTCGCCCCCTACAGTGCAATTCGACTAGGTATACGTCATCCGCGCTAAAATATCAAGGTGAAAGTCAGCAGTTGACGTAGTTTAGACCCAGCTCCCAACTCAACTTTGAGAATAGATTAACGGCGATATTTTTTTTATCGCCCGATAAGAGTCTCACGTTAACGCAGCACGTTAACGCCGATAACGGCCCATCACTAATATATATATATATATATAATATATAATATATATTGTTGATAAGACAGGAAAGACTAATTCAGTGGTGTGGAAGTGGTTCGGCTTTTTAAGTTCAGATAAACATTGGTAAGTTATACACAGTTCATGCAAATGTTCGCCATAATATCAGCGCTGACCGCTTCAAATAGATTTTCAAAAAGGCTTTGACATCGTTAAATAAACATGAGCACTGCACGTTTCACAGTCAAAATGTGGCCCGATTTTTTTTATTTTTATTAATGTGTCTAAAAAGGAAACTTTACTGTATTCAAAAAAGTTTCTGTCATTTTCATTTAATTTTTACTATAATTCCTTATAAAGTAATTCATGACCACTGCGCTACTTTGTGTCCAAATGTTACCAGAAAAATGCGGGAAACAGCACCTCCTTCTGGAAGAGGATTAATAATAGGTTGGCCTACTGGCATAATTTTTATTATGATTTCTTTCCCCCTTTTTAAGCGATTTTTAAGGGAATTAATTTAGTCTTCAGTCAAGACATACATATTTGTATAGATTATTCACAGTTCTCTCAATTAAATAAGCCTGTTCTAGTTTAAATGAAAATATATTATTGTTAATAAGCTGAGTGAGAGTTTTATTTATTTGATAGTTTTTCACATTTCTTGTTTGTAAAGGCTAGATACAAATAAAAAGTGAACCTTTTTTTTTTTTTTTTTTGCACTGTTTTTATTTTAAAAAATTATAATTTTAATAGGAGGAGCCTGGAGGTATTATAGACTTTGCAAATTCAGTTTGCAGACATTTGTAGGTACAGACATCCATTGTGTGTGTCCTCGGCATTTTTTCCTTAGGCTTTTTAATGTCCATATCGATATCGGAATTATATCGTATCGACCGAAATTAAGAAATATATCGTGATATAAATTTTTGCCATATCGTCCAGCCCTAATTTAGACAAAATAAGAAAAATGTACATGTCTTCATTCTGTTCAAAAGTTTTCATTGTTTTCCTTCTGGAGCATCAGTGAGCTTTTGAACCATCTGTAATAGTTGCATATGAGTGTCTCAGCTGTCCTCAGTGTGAAAAAATGGATCTCAAAATCACAGCCATTGTTGAAAAGTGTCCAAATACACAAAAATGCTGAAAAACCAAAGAATTTGTGGGACCTGAAAGATTTTTCTGAAGAAGCAAAATTTTTTTCAGTTTAACTGTTAAGCACAAACAAGGAACTCACTAAACCAAAAAAAGCACAGCTGTGGATCATTCAGGTAACAACACAATATTAAGAATCAAGTGGATGTAAACTTTTGAACAGGGTCATTTTTTTTTTTTCTCTCTCTTTTTTTGTAAATTCAACTTTTATTTTCTCTTGTGAACTATATGTAAACATCTTAAATGTGAAATATAATATTCAGGTCAGTACTAAATAAAAAATAGCATGCGTTCTTTATGATCTCTCTTATTTTGGTAAAATAATTAACATTTTGAGCACCAAATCAGCATATTATAATGATTTCTGAAGGATTATGTGACACTTAAAACTGAAGTAATGGCTGCTAAAAATTCAACTTTGCCTTCACAGGAATAAATAATTTTTTTAATGTATTAAATATTTTAAATTGCAATGCTATTTCAAAAAGAATGCGTTTTTTACTATATTTTTGAACAAATAAATACAGCCTTGGTGAGCAAAAGAGTTTTCTTTTTAAAAACCCTGAACTCTTCCAATCTCAAACTTTTGAAAAGCAATGTCTGATTTTCTTTTTTCTAAAGATTTTATTAAAAGGATAGTTCAGCCAAAAATGAAAATACCATCAATTACTCCCCCTCATGTCATTCCAAACCCATAAGACCTTCGTTCATCAAATGTTTTCAATTCATGTTTTTTTTTTTTTTTTTTTGATGAAATCCGAGAGCTTTCTGACCCTGCATAGACAGCAACGCAACTGATACATTCAAGGCCCAAAAAGGTAGTAAGCACTACCATATAGATCATACTAATTGTAAGAAAGTATGCACTTGAGTGTAATAAATTCTGACAACTGTATGGTCAGTCTTATATTAGTAATCATTGACTTTCTTTCAGGTACTGGCTGACCAATCACGTCCAGATCAAAAGACCCACCACCGGACTCCTGATGTACACCATGGCTACACGCTTTTGTGACGAGATCCACTTGTACGGCTTCTGGCCTTTCGCTCATGATCCTGACGGTAAACCGGTCAAGTACCACTACTACGACACACTCACTTACCACTACACTTCTAGTGCCAGTCCGCACACAATGCCTTTGGAATTCAGAACTTTAAGTGCTCTTCACAGACAGGGGGCGCTGCGGCTGCACACAGGACCATGCAGACTTCCAACATGAGCTTTTGCGGCCTCCTTCCAAATGGCTTCGTACACTGGACCTTATACATGCAGAGAGAAAAGAGATGCTGTGAAAAATCTGGATTACCTGAATACTTCAGGTAAATCTCTGACCAAATGTGAGAACGCAATATATGAACGGGAAGGGATTTAAATTTAATTATTTATTTTTTTTACTTTTGAAGCATTCAACCTTCAGACGATTTTTAATCTCTAATTAATGCTGTTTTATAAAAAGTCCTTTGCTGTTTTATGTTCATATGCCATGTGTCTTATTGGTTTAGATTTAGTTTTATACCATATTTGGCCACAAGGTGGAAGCATATCTGAGAGGATAAAATGAGAGGTTCTTTTGGTCCTTAAGTCTTAGCTTTTGGGACAATTTGTGTATAAAATGAATGTCATTTATTTGTTGCCTTTGCAGTCGGTGTCTGTTGAGCCCACAGACGGCATGACTGAATGTAGGACCGTTGTGTCAGTTTTGACATTTAACATGGTACAGTTTAGACTTAGAATTAACATTTGAAAGGGGTTTAACCACTACGTTGCTTCTTTTAGACGTCGGACAATTTAGTGCCTCAAGTAGGAGATGATGTTATGCTGCATCATGTGACACTTGATAAAGTTGCCTTAGAAAGACGTAGTGAGTAGATTGTGACTTAGCAGGCGTGAAAACTTTTGCATCGATGTGCAGTAATACTTGTGGAACATGTGCACTGCAACCGTCTGAACACTCTGGTGTGGTTGAACATGTTTGCACAGTGAGGCAGCTATCGGAGCGTGTCCAGCCCCATGCTGAGATACCGTAGCCAAATCCAGTACACACCCAGCTGTTCACACACTCTTGTGTACTCAAGGACGGTCGACCGTGAAGGGACGTTTAGTGTGTAAACTTTGGAACTTGTTAAAGCCGCATAGTAGCTGTGTTTCTGTAACTAAGGAGGGTTTTTGGGGGGGAAACATTTTGGATTTCTTTTGTATGTGACACATATTACGTGTTTAAGTGAATGTGTTTGTGATAACTTATGAGTAAAGAACATACTACTGTACTCATGACATGATGACGTTTTTTTTTTTGTTTCAAATTTATTTATGCCAACACTAACATTTAAAAGTTTGTTTTTGAAAGTCTGCTGCATTTAAATGAACTACAGTAAAAGTAATATTGTAAATACTACAATTTCAATTAATTGTTCTTTGAATATATTTAAAAGAACAGCATTTATACATTTGAATGCATCCATTAATTAATTTTTTTCCTTTTTTTGTGAACCTAGACCACAAAGTCTTAAGTAGCATGAGTACATTTGTAGGAATAGCCAATAATACATTGTATGGGTCAAAATTATTATATATAAAAAAAATATTTTTTTATTATTATTATTTTTCTTTTATGCCAAAAATCATTAGGATATTAAGTAAAGATAATGTTCCATGAAGATATTTTGTCAATTTTCTTACGGGATATGTTTTAAAACTTAATTTTTGATTAGTAATATGCATTGCTAAGAACTTCATTTGGACTTTTTCTTTTTTTTTTTTTGCACCCTCAGATTCCAGATTTTCAAATAAATATTGCCAAATATTGTCCTATACTAACAAACCATACATGAATGGAACATTTATTTATTCAACTTTCAGCTGATCTCAATTTTTAAAAAAAAATGACCCTTATGACTGGTTTTGTGATCCTGTGTCACGTTTTAAAATAGTAGTGTACATTTGAATTGGATAAAATACACACATAAAATAAATAATTATAGGTTGATGTTGAAAGAATATACTGATAACATAAAGGGGTTAAAAAAAATTAGTAGCTTGCTGTAAATTTATTTCTTAATGTTTTCTCAAAATCACTTAAGTGCTTTGGTTCCAAAACTTAATGTTTATAAGAAGTTATGTGCATCCACAAAAATACAGGTCAATCAGACAATTTGATCTTTTTTATGACAATCCAAGGTTAGTTCAGGTTGTAAAATATTGTTCACCAAGCCTGCATTGATTTGATCCAAGGTACAGCAAAACAGTAAAATTTAGAAATATTTTTACTATATAAAAAAACTGTTTTCTATTTAAATATATTTTGAAATATAATTTATTCCTGTGATTTTTAAAGCTGAAATTTTAGCATCATTACTCCAGTCCCATGATTCTTCAGAAATCATTTTGATATGCTGTTTTGCTGTTGAAGAAACTTTATTTTTAGGATTCTTTTGAAGAATAGAAAGATCCAAAGATCAGCATTTATCTGAAATAAAAGCTTTTGTAACATTATACACTATACCATTCAAAAGCTTGGAGTCCGTATAATTTATTATTATTATTATTATTATTATTATTATTATTATTATTATTATTTTAAGAATTTATAGAAATTAATAGTTATTTAACAAGGATGCTTTAAATTGATCAAAAGTGATGATAAAGACATTTATAATGTTACTAACGATTTCTATTTCTTTTGAACTTTCTATTCATCAAAGAAACCTGAAAAAAGCTCTTATAAAATGCTACTCAACTGTTTTCAACAATGTTTTTTGAGCAGCAAATCAGAATATTAGAGTGATTTCTGAAGGATCATGTGACTGGAGTAATGACATTAAAATCACAGGAATAAATTAAAATTTAAAATATATTTGAAAAGAAAATGGTTATTTTAAATGGTAAAAATAGTCAAAATTGTACTGTTTTTGCTGTACTTCATCAAATAAATCAAATAAATGCATGTTTGGTGAGCAGAAGAGACTTCTTTAAAAAAAACATTAAAAATCTTACTGTTCAAAAACTTTTGACTGGTTATTAAATATTATATATTAAATGAACATGAGTAATAATTTCAGTTTTTAAACATCTTATTTCGGAGACTCGTTTGTCAAAAAAAAAAAAAAGAGTTTTTCCAAAAATAGCTGAGCAACAAATTGAATTACATTTGCTTTGAGGTCTAATTGAGGTCTAGGATGTTTTCCTAGAAGTTGTTTACTAGAAGTTTTCTGGAGGCAGTTTAATCAAAATTAGTGAAATATTTGAAATCTTTTTCTTCATAAACACCAGCCCGGCTAGGAGCTTCTCATGCGTTTTTTGCACCATGTGATCTGTCGTGTTTTTGACACAGAGCATTCGCCGCACTACATGTTGCTCTTATTATGTCTCTGGTTAAGTTAAAAATAGATAATTGTCTCACCGCAGACGTCAGCAGGCCATCCGACATAATGAACGCATTTATCCGTAAAAGCACCCCTGTGTTTTGAAAAAAATAGAAACGGTCTGTAACCAATATGACCTAAACTTAATTACGTCGCAACTGACTGCGGGTCACAGCTTTGAGAACCGTTTAGAAGAGATGTCCACATTTCCTGCTTTTAGGATGTGTTAATGATTACCACAGTGTCTGGATTTGAGGAGAAACGGGGGATCCTTTTGATTCAGTTTTTACAAAATGACCTGTGTGGTTAGGGAGCCTATTAACTTTACACCCAAAATAGCCCAGATGTTTGTGGAGATGAGAGCTGCTTTGTCTTCATTGTGTGGTAAAACTGTAACAGGCTGTGTACTTAAATGCTTAAAAGGAACAGCTCACTCCAAAATGAAAACTTGCTGCATATTTATCTTGGCCATCCAAAATATAGATGAGTTTGTTTCTTCATCAGAACAGGTTTGAAGAAATTTAGCATTACTTCCTCTGCAGTGAATGGGTGCCGTCAGAATGAGAGTCCAAACTGCAGATAAAAGCATCACAATAATCCACAAATCAAAATATTAGAATGATTTCTGAAGGATCATGTGACTGGAGTAATGATGCTAAAAATTCAAAGTTGAAATCACAGGAATAAATTACATTTTAAAATATATCCAAAAAGAAAACACTTATTTTAAATAGTAAAAAATTTTCAAAATGTTGCTGTACTTTAGATCAAATAAATGCAGGCTTGGTGAGCAGAAGAAACTTCTTTGAAAAACATTACAAATCTTACTGTTCAAAAACTTTTGACTGGTTATTAGTAATCCGTATTTTGGCCACAAGTGACGGCACCCATTCACTGATCTATTGGTGAGCAACTGATGCAATGCTAAGTTTCTTCGAATCTGTTCTGATTAAGAAACAAGCTCATTTACATCTTCGCTGGCCTGAGGGCGAGTACATTTGCAGCTAATTTTCATTTTTGGTCAACTTTTCCTTTAATAAAGTGTTCTAGACTTTAAATGAGAAAAACAGGAACTGAGAAAACAGGAGATGAATCCACAAAATGAATCCAGTCTGGGAAAAGCTAGATAGTTTATGATCTGTGAGCCACATAACAGCATTTTGGCCTTTATTTTCTGAGAAGTATGTGGCATGATGTCTTGTCAGGCAAATTTCGGGAAATGTGGCGTGTTTTACAAGCTTGTGGGTGACCGACGCGTGAGGACTAACTGTAGCCGTAGAATGACTCAGCTCAGTGAAAGTTTGTTTTAAAGAAGTTTATCACAGGAAAAAGCTTTTATGTCAGGCAAAAAGAGATTTTACAATATTCTATGTGGTGCTTCGCAAGTAATTTTAGACAGGAACAGCCACAAAGGATGGAAGGCTCATTTAACACTAAAGTTCCACATAAAGCTTCAAATGAATTTTGTGTCGTGTGGAACAAAATGTGTCTGCCTTCTGCAAGTAATGAAGTGACATGCATTCATGTGATTTAGTGAACCTTACTCTCTCAGACTCTTTCAGTAAGAAACTCTCCACAAAAAATATGATGCTAAGTTAGAAAGTAGTCATTTAAAAACTAAGAGGGCTAACTACATGCTTCCATTCTAGGTGTAATGTTACACTTTTAGAAAAAAAAAAAACAGCACTAAGCTCAAAGGTACACATTTATACCTTATTTTACGGTGGCAGAGAGAGCTCAACGCGCTGCAACTTAAACGCATGCAAACTGAAAGAAAACACATGCAAACAGAAAAAAAAGTGCTGCAAACTCAAAGTGCTGCAAACACAAAAAAGCGCTGCAAATAGCACGGAGCACAACGGAAATGTTTCGGGGGACCTCAAAAAGTGACGAACCTTATATTTGCAGCAGGTTTAACTGCTGCAAAAAAAGACCATAATTCATTCTTGGTTTTCTTCTGGATCCCCATCAATAAAAGAATGGTATAACTACTTCAGAGATATTGTTCTTATAGAAAGATCACTGGCTGTCATTCATAAAGCACGTTCAACTCTGGATGTTTGGAACAAAGTTATTGTCACACTTTTGGAACCACCTGTTTTTCCTCAGGTTTAATGCATAATTTAAATGGGTCTTAATAATGCCACAAATAGCTTTTTTTTTTTTTGCATCTATTACTATTATTATTTACTTTTTCTCTTGTCTCAAGGCTTTGGCAACTGTAAATAGTTTTAATTTCGATGCTTTATATACTTGGTGTATAACAACGCAAAATGTTTATCTCATGTGGAAGTGAAATAAGATAATCACAAAAAAAAGTGACGAACCCATCTGGGACCTGATTATTTGTTCAGTGGCTGTTGGTCAGAGCAGAGGTGTTGTCGGTGAACTAAAAGGTGACACTTCATCGTTATCACCTTTTAGTAGTGATGGGAAAATGAAGCTTTTCGAAGCACTGAGGCTTTCCCCTCAACTGTATCGTAAAAAGGTTCATTACTCGAAGCTTTTCAACACGTTGCACGCTGATGACATCTTGCGGTCAAAGGTGGAAAAAGTTGCTTTCGCGTTTTTTAGACAGGTTCATAAAAATAAATCAATTTGTGCGACGAAAACCAAAAGAAATAAACAAAATAAAAATGTAATTTTACTTGCACAAGATATAATTGAATTAATCTGTGTATAAACTTGTATAAGCATAGTTTATGTAGGCATATGATCAAAGTAAATTAAGAATATTGTTTGGGTTAACTAATATTATTATTAACCCCTTCAGACCTGAATTATTTTCACTGAACAATTTTTTTTACCCACTTGATATTTGCTCTTCTCCAACATATAAATGAGTCTAAAAAAGAAAGATTTGTGCCAACTCATTTTTTATTAGATTTTTCTCATGTCCACTACAATGGATGCCGGGTCTGAAGAGAAACAAAAATCCTCATCTTTTTAACTATACATAATAAATAGAGTTTGTGCACTACAGATAAACTAGTGTTTAAGATTTTGAAAAGAACACATACTGTACGAATAAACAATGCGGTAAGAATGTGGAAAAAAGGTACGATTGTATGAAATCTAAAAAATGTAGTTTGATCCATTTTTTTCTTTTGGTTGAATTGGAGTACATGTCTTTGTGTGTGTGTGAATGAGTTTGTGTACTTGCTGATTGTTTTGATGAATACATGATTGTGTGTATTATAGTATCAAGGTATTAGTGTGCATGGAGGGGGTGTGAGTGTGTGTATTGCATTGTATTCATTGATCACACACATCCACTATAGCTGTTCCTCACTAAAATCAATGAAATATTGATTTACAGGCTATAGTCAATTTGAAGACATAAATGAAATCATATTAATTTACATCAACATTCATAAAACATTAACATTAGAATTTGTAGCTCTGTATTTAAATTTGCTTCAACAAATTTCTCAATCTGTTTTACAATTAATTCATGAGATTCCAGCTGATATCGCTCAAGACCTGATGTCCATTGTGATGGACATTGCATTTAAAAAAAATCCTGTGTTCTGCAAATCTGAAAGATCTTCAAAATAACTTTGAATATTATCATTTGATAGTCTTAATTTTATAATAGATGCAAGTTGATGAGCCTACCATTAACATAACTCTGCATATAAAAGGTCAAATGTGGGCTTCCTCCTCTTCCTCTCTAAGTGGTGATCATGTCTCTCTTTTGTGATGCCTGTAGCTCAATCAGATTAAGTTAGGAGTCATATCTTTGTTGTGATTGGTTGATTAGGGTCCAATCATTGACCAGGCATTGCTCATATTATAAAAACATGAAATTGTATTGGTTTAAACAAAAAATCATGTGATGTCCATTCCAATGGACGCAGGGTCTGAAGGGGTTAATTATACGTGCTTGTAAAGCGGGGAATACTACAAAATGAACATGCACAAAACTACACGTACATATTTATTCATATTATGGCGAATGCCACTTGAAACCTGCACAAAGGGTTCGAGTTATTTGAATCAGAATATGAAGCAGTCACGTGGTTGTGTGCGAAAATGAAGCTTCGGACGTCACAAGTCACACGGTTATGCCAAAACGAATCAAGCTCCGGTACAGTGCTTTACTGTGAGATGTTTCGTTTTTTTGATACAAGCTTCGAGGCTTCGGTGTCGAACGTCACATCACTACCTTTTAGTTCACCGACAACGCTCTGACCAACAGCCACTGAACAAATAATCAGGTCCCAGATGGGTTCGTCACTTTTTGAGGCCCCCCTGAAACATTTCCGTTGTGCTCCGTGCTATTTGCAGCGCTTTTTTTGTGTTTGCAGCACTTTTTTTGTGTTTGCAGCACGTTTCCGTATTTTCTATATTTTTTTAATTTGTTGTCGTTTTTTTCTGTTTGCATGTGTTTTCTTAAGTTGCAGCGCGTTGAGCTCTCTCGGTCACTGTATTATTTACCTCTAACTGTACATAAGTACCTTAAAGGTTGTATCAGCGATTTCTAGCCTGAAACATAAAGTGTAAAATTCAGCTTATCTTTCATCACGATCCGCTCGCTGCCTGCCCCATAAATTGTCTGTGAAAAAACCGCGTCTCTCTGGTCAGCCTAGGGTCCGAGATATGCCAAAAAAACAATCGGCACTACCAACCTTTCCACAGCAAAAACAAACATTGTTCCAACCAATCAGCGTCAGGGGTTTGGTGTTGTGGACTTTTGCTCCGCCTCCCTCACATCCCTGCACCAGTAGGAAAGTCCACAACACGAACCCCCTGACGCTGATTGGTTGGAACACGGTTTGTTTATCTGTGGTTATTGTTGATAGCGCCGATTGTTTTTTTGGCATATCTCGGACCCTAGGCTGACCAGAGAGACGTGGTTTTTTCACAGACAATTTATGGGGCAGGCAGCGAGCGGATCGTGAATAAAGGTCAGCTGAATTTGACACTTTATGTTTTAGGCTAGAAATCGCTGATACAACCTTTAAAGGTACTAGTGTTGTCCTGTCAGCCTGTGAGATTGCTGATACACAATATTATAATGCTAATTTATTGAATTACTTATTCATACTTATAGTGAACCAACTCCAGGGTAAGGCTAAAAGCAGCCTAATGTCAGTGTAGTCTATTAAATAAATGTATTAATGTGACAAACTGGCAATTTCAGGTTATAAAGTCAGAATTGCAAGATATAAACTCACAATTCTGACTTTTTTCTCAGAATTGCTTGATATGTACTCAGAATTGCGTGACTCACAATTTTGAGTTTTAAAGTCAGAGTTGCAAGATATGAACTCACAATTCTGACTTTTTTTTTTTCTCAGAATTGCATGATATAAACTTGGTTGTGAGTTAAAGTCAGAATTGCGAGATATTCACAGTTCTCGCTTTTTTCTCAAATGCATGATATGAACTTATAAATGTGAGGAATAAAGTCAGAATTGCAAGATAAAATTTCGCAATTCTGACTTCTCAGAATTGTGAGACATACTCTAAATTGCGAGTTATAAAGTTGAAATTGTGTGACACTTGCAATTCTGAGTTATAAAGTGCGAGATATAAACTCACAATTCTGATTTTTTTTTTTCTCAGAATTGCGTGATATGAACTAGGGATGCACCGATACGTATCGGCCGATCACTTGCGCGTTTTGTCAGTAAAGCCGGTTCTGTAACCAGCGGTAAATGCCATCAGGTGCGTGATTTCACGTTGAGCCGTATATACTACACACAGCCGTTGTTCACTGACGAGCTGCGCACATTCACACTGATAATGAACATTGATCGGTGCATCCCTAATATAAACACAATTGTGAGTTATAAAGTCAGAGTTGCAAGATAAACTCACAATTCAGATTTTTTTTTTCTTAGAATTGCGTAATATGAACTTATAAATGTGAGAAATAAAGTCAAAATTGCAAGATAAAACCTCATAATACTGGATTCTCTCAGAATTGCATGATATAAACTTAATTGCGAGTTAAAAAGTCAATTGCATGATGTATAAAAACTTGCAATTCTGACTTTTTCAGAATTGTGAGATATAAACTTGCCATTGCAAGTTATAGTCAGAAATGCAAGATATAAACTCACAATTCTGACCTTTTTTCTCAGAATTGCTTAATATGAACTCATAATTGCAAAAATAAAGTCAGAATTGCGTGACAAACGCAATTTTGAGTTATACTCAGAGTTGCAAGATATAAACCCACAATTCTGACTTTTTTCTCAGAATTGCATGATATGAACTTAAAAATGGGAGAAATAAAGTTAGAATTGCAAGATAAAATTTCTAAAAACTTTTTTAAATGAGTTAAAGTCAATTGCATGATGTATAAAAACTCGCAATTCTGACTCTTTCAGAATTGTGATATATAAACTTGCCATTGCAAGTTATAAAGTCAGAATTTCAAGATAAACTTACGATTTTGACTTTTTCTCAATTACATGACAAATTTTGGGTTATAGTCAACGCGCAATTCAGAATTTTCTCAGAATTGCGTGATAAACTCAACTGTGAGTTATATGTCAGAATTGCAATATATAAACTCGCAATTCCAAAGTCAAAATTGAAAGTCGCAATTACCTTTTTTATTTTTTATTTTATTCAGTGGTGGAAACGGGCTTCCATAGTGTAGCTATCTACACTGTAACGCCTCTGATTGGCCATCGCGTTCATAAACTCAGCGGAATCGTGTGTGATTGGTAATAACGTGCAACAATGTAAAAACACAGAAATAGAAATATAATGGAACAAATACACACTAATATTAATTAGGTAGTATTACAAGCCTGGTATTTAATAATAATAATAATAATAATAATAATAATAATAATCGTCCTGCTATTGTTAAACGCGTCAGCCACAGCGGATATCTCGATCATCTATCAACACAAGTCTAAAAAGTACATATTAGTTTTTATAAGGATTTTTTTTTCTTTTTTTCTCAGAATTACAAAAATAAAGTCAGAATTGCGTGACAAAAACATTTTTGAGTTATAAAGTCAGAGTTGCAAGATATGAACTCACAATTCTGACTTTTTTTCTCCGAATTGCGTGATATAAACTCAGTTGCGAGTTATAAAGTCAGAATTGCAAGATAAAAACTCTCAGAAATGCATGATATGAACTTTCATAAATTGTGAGATATAAACTCACAATTGCGAGTTATAAAGTCAAAATTGACACTTGCAATTTCGAGTTATAACGTGCAAGATATAAACTGACAATTTTGACTTTTTAATGATGAAAAGAATAAAAATCGTCTTGCTAATGTTAAAGGCATCAGCCACAGCCGATATCTCTATCGTCTATGAGCACAAGTCTAAAAAGTACATATCAGTACATATGTGACCCTGGACCACAAAACCAGTCTTAAGTAGCATGGGTATATTTGTAGCAATAGCCAAAAATACATTGTATGGGTCAAAATTATCAATTTTTCTTTTATGCCAAAAATCATTAGCATATTAAGTAAAGATCATGTTCTATGAAGATATTTTGTAAATTTTCTACCATAAATATATAAAAACTTGATTTTTGATTAGTAGTATGCATTGCTAAGAGCTTCATTTGGACAACTTTTAAGGCGATTTTCTCAATATTTAGATTTTTATTGCACCCTCAGATTCCAGGTTTTCAAACAGTTGTATATCAGACAAACATTGTCCTATTTTAACAAACAATATATCAATGGAAAGCTTATTTACTCAGCTTTCAGATGACGTAAGAATCTCAATTTCGACAAATTTACACTTATGGCTGGTTTTGTGGTCCAGGGTCACATATCAGTTTTTATAAGGGCTAAACCATGGAAAAATGTGTGGAAGCTGTTAAATCATATAGAGTAGGACCTAGTAAGCAGGAAAGGGTGCAATATTTTGACAACTCATTAAAGTTAATAGGTGGTAAAGATACATACAAGCAGTATTAATTAAGATATTAGCCTAAAATTTCACAGAACAAATGTGATCCTGGACCACAAAACCAGTCATAAGGTTAAATTTTACAAAACTGAGATGTATACATCATATGAAAGCTCAATAAATAAGCTTTCTGTTGATGTATGGTTTGTTTGGATAGGACAATATTTGGCTGAGTTACAACTATTTGGATAATCTGGAATCTGAGGGTGCAAAAAAATCAAAATACTGAGAAAATCACCTTTAAAGTTGTCCAAATTAAGTTCTTAACAATGCATATAACTAATCAAGAATTACATTTTGATATATTTACAGTAGGTATTTTACAAAAAATCTTCATGGAACATGATCTTTACTTAATTTCCTAATGATTTTTGGCATAAAAGAAAAATCAATAATTTTGACCCATGCAAAGTATTTTTGGCTATTGCTACAAATATACCCCAGCGACTTAAGACTGGTTTTGTGGTCCAGGGTCACAAATATGAATGTTGTCAAGATTCTTGCTCTGGAAATCCTGGTTCAGTTTGGCCAACAACAAACACCTTTTGTTCCTCAAACTTGCAAAACCTGCACTCTTCTCCTTGATTTGTTATAACTTTTGGCAGTCTATAGTACTTCAAATGTTTCTCGGTCTGACCAATTAGTACAGCCCAAAACATGACATTAATTGACCATTTTTAGCAGCAATAAACAGCAACATTTGGCATTGTTTACGTTCTGTGCTGCCAATATGGCAGATTGATGATGTGTCAAAACACTCTGTAATTTGTTAAAGAGTTAGCTGAAATATTATGTGCTACAGCTGAAGCTTAACTAATAATGAGCTAAAGAAAAAAGACAAATGGAAAATTAGTTCGACTTGTATATCAATCTGTCCTTGAGCTGTTGCAGGTTACTGGTTAACAAGATTGTGGCAGATCTTAGATATGCAAACTCACATTCAAGGTTTTGAACAACACAATTGACAAACCTCTGATGCATCTTTTCAATTAAGATTTGTATTTATTTTTATTAATCAAGAACCAAGTACATTTTACCATTTGATACTCTTAAGAAACAAGATTGTACAATGAGCACATACACAAGATTTCTTTGGAAAGAAAGATGGCTGTTGATATAATAAAACTTCTTTTGTCCAGTGTTTAGACTAGCAAGCATGTCAGACAAAACCAGGGAAAAATTTAAAGCATGTATTTTAAGACGTTAAATTACTGCAGAATGCTAAAGGAAAATAGAAGTATTCATCCTGACAGTGCGGTTTTACAACCATCAGCAATCATTCATGTTTAATACTTGTTTTACTTCCTATTCATCTCCTTCACTTTAAACTACGAATTCAGATTTGTATGAAATACATTAGGAAGATAGAAACATTTAGAGCAGAATAGAGGGAGAGAGAACCACATCAGTTTCTAGTCAGCCACATCATAAACAATTTATAATTCAATAAACATTCTTATTGGTCCTTAGATGCTAGACATAAATCCTTCACATTAGGAGCATCAAGATAAGATAAGATCACACTGAAGTAAAAAAATAAAAAAAATCACGTAATACAATATATCACTGTAGCTTTCAAATATACTCTTTCAATGCTGCTCTAAATCTAGGAAACATAATTTAATATATTTGATATAACAGCTATATATGCGTTTAAACCCTTCATGATGTGTGGCACCGCAGTTTTCCACTGTAAAAACCAGTTAATTAAAAAAGGAGGTGTGCACAAGCGACAATAAAAAACAATCCCCAACCTCAGCGAGCAGCAACATGGCAACGAAATTCTCCTAACTCCACACACATCCTCTTTCACGCATACATTCAACCCCTTATACAGTAAATACGCACAATTAGTGGTTAGTAGATTAACAATTTTCAAAATATAGGGAGGTTTGCAACATATTACTCTTATTAAATCAAAATATGTTTTTCTTTTTCTAAAAATAAACTAATTTGCATACAGTATATACAGACAATAGTATATAACAAAGACAGTTTCAGTATTGGATCATAAATGTCCATTTAACATCGTCGATAATTAGATTCAGGAAAAAAACAAAACATCTACACTACCAGTCAAAAGTTTTTGAACAGTAAGATTTTTAAGTTATTTAAAGAAGTCTCTTTGAAATATTTTTACGATTTAAAATAACTATTTTCTATTTGAATATATTTTCAAATGTAATTTGTAACATTATACACTTTATTCAGAAGCTTGGAGTCAGTATTTATTTATTTATTTTTTGGGAAGAAATTATGGAAATTAATACTTTTCTTTAGCAAGGGCGCTTTAAATGATCAAATATGATGATAAAGACATTTCTAATGTTACAAAAGTCTCCTATTTCAGATAAATGCTGTTCTTCTGAACTTTCTATTCATCAAAGAAACCTGAAAAAAAATCTACTCATTTGTTTTCAACACAATTTAAATGTTTTTTTGAGCAGCGAATCAGAATATTTGAATCATTTCTGAAGGATTTTGGACTGTAAATGATGCTAAAAATTCAGCTTTGAAATCACAGGAATAAATTATACTTTAATATATATTTAAATAGAAAACCGTTAATTTAATTAGTAAAAATATTTCAAGATTTTACTGTTTTTGCTGTACTTGGGATCAAATAAATGCAGGCTTGTTTGAGCAGAAGAGACTTCTTTAAAAACATTAAAAATCGACTGGTAGTGTATATTCTTTTAATTTAAAACGCTGAGCTGATTTAAGCACAGCAAAATATGATTAATTTAACATCTGAGCTCCATAGTAGAATTTTAAATCATTTTTTATCTGGAATTGCTTTAAAAAAATTATATTATGATTGCATTTCAAAAATATTACTCAAAATAGCTTCAGTGTGATATACTGTAACAGAAATGTTCAAGCTGCCTGATACATTCACGGCCAATATTGCCTTACTATTAAACAACTGGAATGTTTTTGGGCAAAAGGAAAAATATAAAAAGTTGTGCAATAATTAATTTGTGGAGGACTAACTCTAATGTCTCCTTTCTTTCTTTTTCATCAATCTTTGATTAGATTTCTGTGCTTCCGACAGAAAAGCTTTCATAAAACATTAAATTTCATGCTGGTTTGGAATGTCAGAACATAGGAATACATCAAAAAACACTGGTTCCACTGACGTTTCAAGCCTCTGAGGAAAAGGATCAGAGATGCAGGGAGCACAATTCCTGTATAGATGTGTTCTCACAGAGGTATCCAGGGGGGGGTTATAAGAGATCTTCAACAATCTGAGCGCAGAATGTAATTCACCTATGAAAAAGCAAAGAATTTAAATGAGAGGGTTAAGTAAATTACAAAAATATCACGTTTCCAGTTGTCTAACTGGTTTAAACTTGTTTGCCTGAGTATCAAATAGTTGCATTGCCAATAAAAAGCTGATAAACAGGGAGCCATGCCCAGCAAAAGGAAGCAGTTTCTCAGTCAAAGAACAATTGGACGGAAGGGAGAAGTCAAGTCTTGACGCTCACTAGCCCTCCAAATAACACAACTATTTCCATTGTGACCTGTGAGGTCACACACCAAGAACATTCGTTGTCAATGCAACTACTAGACATTAAAACACTGGTTTTATTTGATGAGATTATAGTAATGTACCAAAAACTTTAACAACTAGAGTGTCAAAATGTAGCACATGTTCTTAGGGAGGCTTTTTCCATTAATACTTGATTCTAATGAAATGCAAGTCCTTAGACTTTTTTTTTTAAACACACTTCCTTGTCGCTCCCACTGTGTTACTACTCTGTTTACTCAAACTTATTTAAAATGTCATGTTAACTTAAGAAAGGTAAGTAGCTGCACTGCACAACCATCTGGGAAGAAACTTGTTTTTCTGTGGAGATCGAAGATATTTAACAGGCAGACTTGGAAACAAATCAGATATGATCCAGACCCACATGCCACTGGTTTAGGCATTATTCCCTCTTCCCTCAACTTGCTTTGAAAATTTCTATTTGGAACACCTCTATGAACAAGGAGAAAGGTTCAAACATAGAACTTGCACATATTGCACGTAAAAGCATATGTTGTGATAAAGCGCTCACCTGTATTTGACATCGAACAGGGTCGAGTCGTCGTCTTCCTCGTTTTCTTCATTTAAAGGTGCCATCTCTACACGCTCGGCGGGAGTTGTGATGATGTCATACTTTCGCGTTTTTCTGATCTTCTTTGCCGATCTGATCAAACCAGGGATAGAGAAGAGGACAGGTGAGTAAGGTTATGACTTGTATGATCAAAAGTGTATGAGAGTTTTCAAATCCGATTTATTCAACTGATTCTTGATTCCTTCCAGACTCCTTTTAGTAATTGTGAAAAAAATTAAAAAAAATAAAGGGTAATTCACTTCCCTTCACAGTCGGTTTCCAAATTAGTTCATTTTAGAACTGTTCTAACAAAAAAGAAATACAGTTCTTTCAGAAAAGTTGTGTTTATGGTGACAGACTTTTTACAGACCTTCTAGATGTGACAAATGCAACCAATAACTGATTCTGGCTATATGTGACCCTGGACCACAAAACCAGTCATAAGGTTAAATTTTACAAAACTGAGATGTATACATCATATGAACGCCCAATAAATAAGCTTTTTATTGATGTATGGTTTGTTAGGATAGGGCAATATTTGGCTGAGGGTGCAAATAAATCAAAATACTGAGAAAATCACATTTAAAGTTGTCCAAATTAAGTACTTAATGCATATTACTAATCAAAAATTACATTTTGATAGGTTTACAGTAGGAATTTTACAAAAAATCTTCATGGAACATGATCTTTACTTAATTTACTAATGATTTTTGGCATAAAAGAAAAATCAATAATTTTGACCCATACAATGTATTTTTGGCTATTGCTACAAATATACCCCAGCGACTTAAGACTAGTGAAGTGACATAATATGTGACCCTGGACCACAAAACCAATGTACCGAGTCTCGCTTTAAGTACCACAAAACACAAACATTCTTTGTTCATTAAGTTTCTTGATTCACTACAGAATCTTGCTTTAAACACAAATGTTCTTCCTTCATTAAGTGTTTTGATTCACTACTGAATCTTGCTTTGAGTATCACAAAAGTGTTTTGATTCACTACCGAATCTTGCTTTAAGTACCACAAAACACAAACGTTCTTTGTTCATTAAGTGTTTTGATTCACTACCGAATCTTGCTTTAAATACCACAAAACAAACGTTCTTTGTTCATTAAACACTTTGAATCACTACTGATTCTTACTTTAAAAAGAAACGTTCTTCGTTTAAGTGTTTTGATTCACTACTGAGTCTTGCCTTAAGTACCACAAAACATTGTGTTTTGATTCACTACTGAGTATTGCTATAAGTACCACAAAAGTGTTTTGATTCGCTATTGAATCTTGCTTTAAGTACCACAAAACACAAACGTTCTTTGTTCATTAAGTGTTTTGATTCACTACTGAATCTTGCTTTAAAGGAACACTCCACTTTTTTTGGAAATGGGCTCATTCTCCAACTCCCCCCCGAGTTAATAAGTTGAGTTTTACTGTTTTGAAATCCATTCAGCAGTTCTCCTGTTCTGGCGATATCACTTTTAGCATAGCTTAGCATAGATCATTGAATCCTATTAGACCAATAGCATCGCATTCAAAAATGACCAACGAGTTTCGATATTTGTCCTATTTAAAACTTGACTCTTCTGTAGTTATATCGTATATACGAAGACCGGCGGAAAATGTAAAGATGCGATTTTCTAGGCCGATAAGATTAGGAACTACACTCCCATTCCGGTGTAATAGTCAAGGAAGTTTGCTGCCGTAATATGGATGCAGCAGGCTCAGTAATAGCACGCAGCGCCTGAAATTAGTTCCCTAGGTAACTTCCAACGAGGAACGCTCCCTGTGCATGCATTTGGTCACGTTGTGCTGCGTGATATTACTGCGCCTTCTTCGGCCATGTTACGGCAGCAAACTTCCTTGACTATTACACTGGAATGGGAGTGTAGTTCCTAATCTTATTGGCCTAGAAAATCGCATCTTTACATTTTCCGCCGGTTTTAGTACATGAGCCTATTTCACATTTTTACATTTTCCGCCGGTTTTAGTACATGAGCCTATTTCCAAAAAAAGTAGAGTGTTACTTTAAGTACCACAAAAGTGTTTTGAATCACTACTGAATCTTGCTTTAAGTACCACAAAACAAACTTTGTTCATTAAATGCTTTGAATCACTACTGAGTCTTTAAAAAAAAAGTTCTTCATTTAAGTGTTTTGATTCACTACTGAGTCTCGCTTTAAGTACCGCAATACACAAACGTTCTTTGTTCATTAAGTGTTTTGATTTACTACTGAATCTGGCCTTAAGTACCACAAAACATTGTTTTTATTCACTACTGAATATTGCTTTAAGTACCACAAAAGTGTTTTAATTTGCTAATGGATCTTGCTTTAAGTACCACAAAACACAAACGTTCTTTGTTCATTAAGTGTTGAATCACTACTGAGTCTGACTCCAAAAACAAAGTTCTTTGTTCATTAAAAACAAACAATCTTCGTTCATTAAGGGTTTTGATTCACTACTGAATATTGCTATGAGTACCATAAAAGTGTTTTGATTCGTTACTGTATCTTGCTTTAAGTACCACAAATTACAAACATTCTTCATTCATCAAGGGTACTGAATCGCTACTGAGTCTTGCTTTAAATAAAACGTTCTTCGTTCATTAAGTGTTTTGATTTGCCACTGAATCTTGCTTTAAGCACCATTAAACAAACGTTCTTCGCTCATTAAATGTTTTGAATCACTACTGAGTCTTGTTTTAAGTACCACAGAAGTCTTTTGATTGACTCTTGAATTATGCTTTTAGTGCCACAAAACACAAACGTTCTTCCTTCATTAAACGCTTTGATTCACTACTGAATTCATTAAGCATTTTGAATCACTAAAAGAATCGGCTCATAAGAGTCACTAATTGTTTGTTTAGAATCCGGACTACACTGGTCGTGCTCTGTATATTTTTGCTGTGAAGTGAGTATTGTGATTATGTTTTGTTCGCATCTGTTAACGAAACCGAACGTCAAAAGTCTTCCGACTGTGGTGTTATGGTTTCCACCAGTGCAATACTATAAAGGTTCTGAATAAGAATCGGTTCTGGGGTTCCTACAGGCGAACCATCTGCTTCCAAAGCCGTTAGGGGATTAAATCAGGGCTAACGTGTCAACGTTAACAGAGCCTCTAGAATGTTCCGAATTTAACGAATTGTGCATATGATATAGTCTATATTATTAGAAAAACACTGACACCAAATTATACAGAGACATTTTCAATTATTCAATAATGAGCAAGGTGGCATTTCCTTAGGAACAACAAAACAATATTTGCACAAGCACTCAGACCAACAAAATACTAAACCATTTAAATATATGATAAATTATATGTTACCTGCATATTTTTATGACAAGGCACGTGATTAGCAAGATTGTTAATACGCAGACGAAAATCGAAATGCCTTTGATGGTAGGAAGATCCCTTAAAATGGTAGAAATGCGAGATCCAACTTCTGCATTTGTTGCATTAGGTGATGAATATTCTTCTTGAGGGGGTAATGTTGAATTCAGCTGCGTCGCCGAGGATGGACGCGTATGAGGCTCTCCATTGACCTCATGCGCAATGACAATAAGAGCAATAGCCAAAGTATAAAGCCACATATTGTTTCCCTATTTAAACTGCTTGCTGAATGTCTTGTATATTGAAAAGAGTCACTACAGAGAAGGTCTGCGTTCTATAACTCGAAACGTGAACAGCTGGCTGGCGAATGATGATGGGAAATGATGCGCTGACATCTCAAATATTCCACGGTTCCCACAGTCGGTCGTCAAACATGTCCTGTATCGGTCGAACTGTCTGTCTTCCACCTCGAGTGCTGTTTCATTCGTTAGTTTGCAGTCAAACGCAGCTCGGCCCGTTATCCAGGATGTTTTCTTGGGAATGCGCGTCGGCAGGAGGAAATGTGGGTTATCCACACCCGGAAGAGCTCCGGGAGGTTCCAGGCAGTCGAGGAACCAATGCGCATCAGCCTTTGGCACAAACGTGGTGTGATGGAAGAAGGGCGCATGTAGTTGTGTTAAGTGGCGTGATATTGTATTGTTCCACAAGAGTAGTTTACACACCAGTCACTTTTAAAGTAGACATTTTAATAATGAATCTGAATTTAATTGTATTATATATCTTGCATTTGTGTGTGTGTGTGTGTGTGTGTGTGTATATATATATATATATATATATATGTGTGTCTATCTGTCTAGCCATCCATCATCCATCAATCAATCCAAAGGAATAACTCATACAGGTGGGTAGTTTCTTTTCTAATTATTTCAGCCAATTTGAACAATTTTGTGCAAGGAATGCTTTTTATTTTACAAATCAGTGTGATGTAGAATTATTCATTAAGTACTATATTTAACGCCGCAAAAAAACCTGCAACCCTTATCTTATCTGAGAAAATCTCTTTCTAAAATAGAGAGCATTAAATGTAGCCTGCAGCAAAAACAGCCTGCTTAATTTTAAAGAGAGTGGAAAATGGTCATGACAAAAAAATAATAATAATGATACTGTTTATTTTGCACAAAACGAACTAACATTATAAGTGGACCTCAAAGGAATAAATGCATGATTTGACCCCTTAAGGTTTTAAGTAAAGGAAATGGGTTATTCTTGGATTAGGCTTTGGCTTTCCTGTGTTCCATCCTGTTATTTAATAGTGGAGTCCTAGTTAATATGGTCCACTGAATCAAAATGCATATAATATGATACTATTAAATCCATAACATGCATTTAAATCAAACCAATATGAGTGTTTTTAAAATAATAATTATAAATAATTAACCTTAAAAACTATAAGCAAACACACATCCCTTGGGGTATCACACTTTTAAATTGTAAACGTTAGTTAAGTACTCGAGGTTGATATTTATTTTTTTCTTTAGAAGTTGAACACTTACAAAACAAAGGAACGTAGAAAGATAAGGGAAGTAAATTAAGTGCGTCATTTATATTAGCCACATGATGGCGCAGTGCACACAAATACAGTAGACATTTTTTTTTTTCAGTGCACAAATGTATTTGCGCCATGAACCCCAAACCAAAAAATCCATACAGTTGCAATCTAAATTATTCAACCCCAGTATTTTACAAACACAAGCTTTTCTGGAGATCAATGACTTTAAAATTGAATCTATAACATTACTGGCATATTAAAAGTGATAATATCAAATATATAATGTAATGTTTTGAAGTTCTAGGATTTTTAATAACACGGCTATGTCATAATTATTCAACCCCTATTCAATATTGTTGTTTTTAGTCACTTATTTGTATGATGGGAAGCACAATTAAACCTATTTAAACCTGAAGATTGAGTAGCTAATATGACAAAGTCAACAGAGCTCTCACAAAAGCTGTGAAGAAGAAGTCTAAGGCTATAAGAAGATTTCCAAGACATTAAAAGTTCCTACAGACACAGCTTGCAGCCTTATTTCTTAGTTTAAAATGTGTTGTACCAGAAAACCTTTGAGGGTGTTGAAGAAAAAGCACAATATTATAAAATATTTGATCAGAACAACTGAGGAAAATCCTGCAATTATGTACAGCCAAAGACTTTTAAGATGACTTAATGAAAGGTGGAAAAACATTTCAATGCAGAGTGTAAGATGAACACAAAACAAGCATGGCTTTCATGACCAAGAAGAACATAAAACACTGACTTGAATGTGCTAAAATTCATTTAGATAGACCTGTGGAGTAGAGTGATGTGACCAAACTGGAACTTTTTGGACCTATGGATCAGCATTATGTCACGTGAAAAAGGGAAAGCTTATAAGCAGAAGAACACCATCTCTGTAGTCAAACATAGAGCTGGAGCAGTCCTGTTATGGGGGTGTTTACTGTTGCAGGAAGTGGAAATCATGAGTGTATGAAGAATATCTTGGATTCTTTGAAGTATCAGGTCATTTTGGCAAAAATTGTGATGCCTTTGGTGCAAAGACTGAAGCTAATGATCAATGGACTTTCCTGCAGGACAATCATCCCAACATATACATCCAAATCTACTTATGCTTGGTTCAAGGATCAGTCATAGAATGTTCTTGAGTGGCCTGTTCAGTCTCCAGATTTAATTCTCATTGAAAATATTTGGCTGAATTTGAAGCAAGCAGTGGCAAAGTGAAAACCAAAGATTATAAGTGATCTGAAAACTTTTTCAGGTGAGGAATGGGCCAATATTGCAGTAAAGAGGTGACAGAAGCTTCTAAGCACTTCCAAGCAGCATTTATTGGTGGTTTTAGGGAATAAACGATTCTGCACCAAATTTGCCTTTTAGGGGTTGAATAATTTTGAACATGAGCATTTAGAGCCAATTATTATTATTTTTTTCATTATTCATCAACTTACGTTCTCAGAATTACTCAAATGTGTATTAATAACCTTTTGCTAATAGTGTACTGATGCCTTTGTTGAATTGTTTTCACAAAATGTCTTGCAGGTCAAAGGAGGTTAAACAATGTTGATTGCAACTATGTATGTATTCAACAATATTGTCCAGTACATTTTTGGTTTAGGGTCCACAGTGCAAATGTATTAGTGCACTGTGCAATAGTCTTAGGCCAATAGTATTTTCACAAACACAAAGGTTTTAAGTTATTTCTATCTTTTGCTGTAGTGTGTCATTTGGAAATAGGGACAAAAGCTGTTTTAAATGGTCATACCAAATATTGATTTGATTTACACTACCAGTCAAAAGTTTTTGAGTTTAACAGATCTTTAATGTTTTTTAAAAAAGCTTCTACTGCTCACCAAGTCTGCATTTATTTGATCCAAAGCAAAAACAGTACAATTTTGAAATATTTTTACTATTTAAAATAGTTGTTTTCTATTTTAATATATTTTACAATGTAATTTATTCCTGTGATCAAAGCTAAATTTTCAGCATCATTACTCCAGTCTTTAGTGTCACATGATCCTTCAGAAATCATTCAAACATGCTGATATTCTGTTCAAAAAACATATTATTATTATTTAAAATAGTTGAGTACATTTTTTTGATGATCAAGACATTTATAATGTTACAAAAGCAAAAGATTTCTATTTCAAATAAATGCTCTTTTGAACTTTCTATTCATTAAAGAAACTTGAAAAAAATACTCAGCTGTTTTCGACATAATTATAGTAATACATGTTTTTTGAGCAGCAAATTAAAATATTTAGAATCATTTCTGAAGGATCATGTGACTAATGATGCTAAGAACTCAGTTTTGAAATCACTGGAATAAATGACATTTTAAAATAGTAATAATATTTCTAAATGTTACTGTTTTTGCTGTACTTGGAATCAGAAGAGACTTCTTTAAGGGGAGACACTGCAGGCAAAAACACTGTCTTTTTCCATGCACCTGTCAAATTTGAGATTTGGGGCTTTTTGCTTTTACATAAAGTGTTTTGTCAAACTAGTGGAAAGAAAACACACCGAAAGACACTGTTAAGTGTTTCTTTTATAGCACTTTATCTATTTTTGTCAATAGATTTCAATTACAATACATATTTTTAAAGGCCGTTTTCTCAAAATTAGTTTTTTCTCCTACACTGAGCCATAAATCTCTACTTCAGTAGCACTGACACACACCTAACTTTAACTTTTTATTCCTGTCTATATCTTAAGGTTTTTACAGAGGGATTTATTCATACACAATTAGCTTGATTTTATATAACATTTTACTCCCCCTAAAATGGTCAAAAATACATGGTTTTCCGTCTGTTCATTTTTTTTTTTCTTAATTATGGGGTAACAAATTGAGATACCCAAAATCCCCTCAGAAAAAACATTGACTCTAATATGTCAAAAAAACTAAACATGAATTTCGAAACTGACTTGATCCATATTTGTACTAGAAATATATGCAAATGAGTGCATATTTCATTAAACAATGCCTAAATTGCATATTTAAACCTAACATTTTAGAAAACTTGTAATACAAAAAATGCTTGCAATAATCAATCTAGGTAAGTACGGTGATAACTATTAGTTATTTTTTTTTACCCTATTCACCTGCAGTGTCTCGCCTTAAAACACATTAAAATTCTTACTGTTCAAAAACATTTGACTGGTAGTGCACTTAATTCATATACAATCTATATATGACATTATTTTTAAAAGCATCCTCACTTCAACATTTTTTATGCCTTTTCACAGTACTGTAGCTTTGTGGTTAGGTTTCTTTACGTGTCTTGGAGATGTTGCCACAGTTTTGCTGGATTTAGTCTGGATTATTACAATTAATGGCAAAAGATATTTATAGATAAACTACTGAATTGCATTTCATGTGACAAATAAATCTAATAATTATGTGTACTAACATAAGAACTCTCAAGCATACATTATGTTTGAAGAAAAAATCATAGAAGGCCACAAGAGGGCTCTTAGATGTCTGTGTGTTTTTCAGACCATGCCATATTTGATTTAACATCTTTCTTTTATTCAGCACTACACTAGCATGTGCATCCAAGTTTGTGTGCTGATATTAGTCATACATTGTCATTTATTTATTATTTAGTTCAGAAAAATACAGATATAATGCCATCTTGGCTTTGACACCACATTCTATTTATGTTTGGCTGATTTTATTATTATTATTTTTTTAAATCTAATTCTAGTCTTGGTTGTGCTCAACAGACTTCAGCTCGAGGCATCTGCCTTTCATGAACAGTCCACCTGGTGCATTTGCCAATGCCTACGTGGCATGACTTTAGAGAAGTAGGGGGAGGGTGTTCAGGAATGATCCAATTACAGTTGCTTAGTAACCAACTGCGGTATGCAGACTAGCTGGTCCAGTTGGGGAAGATAGAAATGAGCCTTTGATAGAGCTGAGCTTCTGTGCTTCTGCGCTTCTGCTACTGTACACATGGGGGTTATAAATATTTCAACAACTCATTAGATCAATATGCCATTCATATTTCAAGAGCATTAATCCAATGTGTTATATCTGGGCCGTTGCAGCCTGTACATTAAACTTTTTTTTCTTGGTGACATTTGCATTGAAAAAGCTTTTTGTATTGCTGGGCTGTTAATATATATACACCATAATGTTGTTCATAAATGTATGTAACTATAATATAAATTAATATTAAATAAAATAATTCTAAATAATCAAATCTACTATTCTGTTTTAAACTGTTTGACTGTTTATTAAAGATGTGATAATAGCAACACTGTAAATTGAAATTGAATATTTCTTGCTCATTTAGCCTGTTTTAATAAATAGTGAAGATGTCAGAAATGTACAGCTCATGGAAGTACTATGTAATAACCCTGTATAATAAATTATTATAAAAATAATTAACACTATAACATGGCACTCTGGGCCTTCTGGGCCAATTTTGTGATGCCGAATCCCTTTTTAACAAACAGACCACAGACAAACAGACAAGATTTTGGTATACAACATTATACAAGGTCACATACTATTTTGAAGACACGAAATTAAATCAATTCACCTCAGAAATTGTTTCGACTGACATAATCTTACAAATTTTGACTATCAGATGAAAATACTAAATTAAGAAGAGCCTATACACATAGCATATGTATATACATACACTACCAGTCAAAGGTTTTTGAACAGTTAAAATGTTTTGTTTTTTAAAGATGTCTCTTCTGCTCACCAAGCCTGCATTTATTTGATCCAAAGTACAGCAAAAACAGTATTTTTTTTTTAATATTTTCACTATTTAAAATAACTGTTTTCTATTTGAATATATT
This sequence comes from Garra rufa, assembly GCF_049309525.1. Classification (NCBI taxonomy): domain Eukaryota; kingdom Metazoa; phylum Chordata; class Actinopteri; order Cypriniformes; family Cyprinidae; genus Garra; species Garra rufa. The sequence continues at coordinate 27,039,818 of NC_133371.1, read as the reverse complement.
TTTAAATGTAACTTAATCCTGTGATTTTAAAACAGATTTTTTGCATCATAGACTCCAGTCACATGATCCTTCAGAAATCATTCTAAAATTCTGATTTGCTGCTAATTTTTTGTATTATGTTAAAAACAGCTGAGTAGAATTTTTTAGGTGTCTTTGATGAATAGAAAATTCAAAAGAACATCATTTAAATAAATGTAAAGCACTCTTGCTAAATAAAAGTATTAATTTATATAATAAAAAAATAGCCTATTTATACTTCAAGCTTACAAAAGCTTTTTATTTCAGATAAATGCTGATCTTTGGATCTTTGTATTCATCAAAGAATCCTAAAAAAAATACTCACCTGTTTTAAATTCTGTTAATAATAAATGTTATAATAATAGCAAATCAGCATATTAGAAAGATTTCAGAAGGATTGTGTGACACTGAAGACTGGAGTAATGATGCTAAAATGTAGCTTTGATCACATAAATAAATTACATTTTAAAATATATTGAAATAGAAAGCAGTTATTTTAAATAGTAAAAATATCTCACAATTGTACAGTTTTTGCTTTACTTCGGATCAAATAAATGCAGCTTGGTGAGTTTTAAAAAACATTCAAAATCATACTGTTCAAAAACTTTTGACTGCGTATGTCTATAACTATATCTATCTGTATCTATAGATTTACATAGATATTTTCAATCCAACTCAATTTCAAATATGGTCTGTGATTATTATTATAAGAAACTTTAAAACGTAGTTCTACAAAAACATCAATTTTGAATGTGCTGTTTAAAAACTTAAATTATTAAATAATTAAAAAAATAATAATAATTGAGATACAACTGTAATTTATCTTTAGGTCTCTTCAAGTAGCCTAATTAAGCACAGACCCATAAAGCAAAATTTAAAATATATCTTAATCAAAAACAAAAATTAATTTACAGTCAGAACATCAAACTTTGTTTAAAAATGCAAATAGCTTAGTTTTAAAACTACAAATGGAGCAGCTCTTTTTTGTTTTATGTTTTGCGTTGTTATAAATACACAGCTTTATATAAGTGGTACAGTTAGGCATGTGGTTCTTTTATTATTTTTTATTCAAAATTGGAATGATTTGTTGTTGTATGTGTGGTTAAATGGTAGAATTATCAGTATTCCAGCGTAAAAATCAGCTTTTTACGGTCACTGAAATCAAACGTTAGTTTAAAGATACAATCATGGATGCTGTGTTTCTTCTACCCAGAATGCTGCAGTGAGAGGAAGTTGTCTCTGCTTACGCTGAAGCTCAGGGCTGTCCACTCGATCAGTATAACAGTTCAGGCAGAGAGGACGAGGAGCGCACACGGGAGAGAACAGACGACGGTGACGGGCGAAGATGGCGATGCGGAGCGGTCTGAGCGACAAGATCTCGTTAAAACGACGAAAATTAACGAAGAGAACGGCGTCGACCTGTTCAGATGAAAGAGCAGATCTCGACGGTGTGAACATGGTAAGATTTCATTATAGATTCTAACTTATAAATGTGTTTGAGGGACGCTCCAATATGGTGGAAAAGGAGAGGGTTCGACGAGGTGTTGTAAAATGGCCATGATGGGGCCATTGCCAAGTACTGAAAAATGGCATTCCGTCGATTTAATCGACGATTTTACAGCAAAAACATCTCGAAAATGTTAGGAAAACAATACATGGATATGTTGCAGGAAAACTGCGAAGATTTCAACTGACAGCAACGAAGAGAAGCAAGGATTTAACTGTCTACGCATTTTAAATTCGCTTTGTCCTTGAGAGGACAAAATGTCCTTGTAACATTCGAAAGCGGAAAAAATATATTAAATGCATATATTGCTGTAGTAGTGCAATTTTGGACGTTCCAATGCCAGTCTCAACATTTTGAGTGTCTTTTGTTGATTTTAAATGTTTTCTTTGAATAAACAATTTTATTGAACATTTTAATGCATTTATTGTGTGGTAATTATTGAAAAAATATTTCCTTTTTTCCTGATGTACATTGTTTTGAACTTCTAAAGAGAACATTGTGAATATGTCAACTTACCATAGGATTTAGCACATAATTTTGATGTTTTACTTTATTTTAAGATTCTATTGTTATCTGCATAAAATGTAATAGATAAACATTTGTTCATTTTATGCTTCTTTTCCACTTGGTAATGAACTTAAATAAAGCTATCTACTTGTATTTCTTGTGTTTTGAAAAACATTTAAGCTGTATTTTTCGACGTTAAATAATAGGGTGTTGGCTTTTAACCCATTGTGCTCCAGAAGAGGACTTTTAATTTTTTAAAAAATGTAGAAACTTGTTTCTTTATTTCTGTTTTTCCTTTTTGGCCAGAGATTCAAGTGAAGTACATTTTCACCCATTTAGTACTGTTTTAAAGTATTAAATGTCTTCAAATTGTACAAAAATGATTGATTAATATAAAAAAAGGTCAAATTAAACCTGGAATTTCTTTTTCCCCTCTGGTTGTTGTCACAATATCATAAAAATGTATAACTTAGAAAGTAATGGTCTTTAGTTTGTCTTCATTTAAAATGTAAAATGTTAGATTTGAAATACCTTGAGGTCTTTGCTGTGTATGTTTTTACAATCAACTGTTCAGAAAACAAAGGTTGCTACAAATGTTGCATGTAGGAATAAATGAAAATAAAACATGAGCCCTCAGTGAGGTTTCTATATTAACGAGGTTTCTGATTTATGTATATTCTTTGGTGTATTATGAACGCAATTTTAGACAATAGTACTTGCAATTTACTTGGACGTAGCTGAAGAAATCATATTTTATGTAGAGAAACCACATGACTGAAATAAATGTTTCTTTTGAACATTTTGACGCTCAAGTGAGCGTTACCATGTAATGGAGACGATACAATACTAATTGACTAAATTGCTTTTTTGTGTACAGGAATCAGAACAGCTGGATGAAAGATGATGGAAAGATGATGGTTGCGTTCAGACTCCTACCATGTAAATGTAAGTGTTATGTAATGTAAAAAAAAATGTTCTTTGAACATTACATTTTATGCAGTCTTTGCATTTTATCACTGGCTACCACTAGGTTGTGCTCTAAATCGAACTGTAAGATGAATTTTCGATCTAACGAAGAATATTTTTGTCGTTAAAGGGTCCTGATCTGCCAAACGTCCAAGAAAGCTGAGGAAAATAATTTTCGCTGTAAGTATTGCACTTAAAGCAGCCTCGTAGAAGCATAAACCATTTCTTTACTTTTCTTGAATGTCAAACAGTTTACATTTTAGCTACTTTATAGTTACGTGGTATATTTATTAATGCTTCGAAAATGCTTTAAATTGGCTTCAAGTTTACTTAAATTAATTTTTACGCACTTTGAGCAAATCGACAATAATTAAAAAAATAATTCAAAAGGAGTCCGATAAAATAAATTCTAAACCGCATATATTTTCAAGATATTTTAAACCATCTAAAAATATAAAGAACCTCAGTTTGATATGGCAGCCATACCATGTTAACTTCAACATAACATTCTACTTCGTACGTACTGTGAACTTTTTACTCACGTCCATCTTTAGCGATGAAATACAAACAACAAAACAAATTAGTTTATTAATAAGAAAGAAAAATATTAAAGGCAACATTAAAAGTTGTTTGGGAAAAGTGTACAAAAAAAACACATTACGCCTTAACTTGTGTACGTAACAAAAGATCACTTTCAATTTAAAAATTTTCACAAAAAACAATCCTGTTTTGTCACATTAGATAATATACCTAATGGAACAATTTGCTTTTCAATGCACCATCAATAGTTGGAACGTTGCGATTTTTACTGATTGAATTCATTTAAATGGTTTCAATTATTCAATTAAGATAATTTATATTTCACACCTGAGAACATGTCAGCATTCCTAGTGTGAATGGCTTTTTTGCAGCAAATTGAAAAACAAAAAAATAATTTAAGGACGCATCAATTCACAACAAATTTTCATATTTACAATAAAATGTATTTAAAATAATTGTCACTTCAGTTAGATTTGGGTTTGTTGTTGTTTTACTTGACAACCAATTATTACTATTTTAAGTTTGCCAGAATACCTCAAGCCTACTGCGTTTATTGAACACAACACCTTTCAATCCCGACTTTACTTTTTGAAAACTTGCACCCAGAAACTTAAATTCATTAGTTTTCAGTTCATGCATTTCCTGGGAATCGAACCCACAACCTTACCATTACAGTTTGAGCTTGAGGTAATGGCACTGCAATTCCTGCTCAAACTGTGGTTTGTAATAACATGTTAGCTACTTCATTGCAACCCGAGTTATGGAGTCTAATTAGTGATAGCTTTAATTGATGATTCCCAAAGCAAGCATCACTGCAATTGCTGCTTGTTTTCATCCTGCTTCAAATGAGAACAAGGTGTTATTACTTTATAAGTGTTCAGAATCAAAAAAAAAAAAAAATTCTGGCAAATTTAAAACGTCACTTAAAATTTGAAAAATGTATAAATGCCAAATAGATTGCGTTATTGTGGGTGTGGACTGTTGTGGGTGTGGCCACCAGTAATCAAGTCACAACCACATAGCAACTGCATAGCAATATGCTAATAATCACTCAGAACTTCCTAACATAATGCCAGTCACTTTTATGTGAAGAAACATCACTCACATTTCAACAGAAAATATAATATTTGGAATAAATAGAGAATCTTTTGAAAGTAAAGTTTAGGCTTTTTTTCTGCTACTAAACCGATGACATCTTAAAGGAATCATTAGGCAATGTGACACTAATTCAAGCAGCTAATGTGTTCTCAACTGACAGTATTATGTTTTGTACTTCTGATCTCACTGATTGTCTTTATCCCTGCAGATGACGTTTGCCTGAAGAGGAAGCTTCAGTGAAGTTTCAAGAAACCGAAGACTGCTCTGTAAGTCCTCAGAGTGTTATATTTGCATTATTAAGGTTTTACTCCATATGTCTGTCATTTTAGCTACATTAAGGCCTCAGAGCTGTAATAATGTATTTTAGCACCAGCAAATGTGTAGTTGTCAGTAAACCGCATAAATGGAAAGCATTAATTTAGAATTTCAGCAGTTTTTCTGTTTTTTTTTGTTTTTGTTTTTTTTAAACAAGTGGTAAAGAACAAATGTTAAGCTTAATGAAATGGTCTTAAGAATGGCTTTCGCAGCTTGGGAATTCCTAAATGTTCAGCTTCTTTCACTTTGTATTGATGACCACATTTTTTACTTACTTGTCTTCAGTACCTGCGCATGCTTAGGTGCTGTCTTCACTTCATCTTGTTTTTAGTGGAAACCTTTCTTGAGATCAGTGACTCGTTTCTCGTGGAGTCCGTTCTGCTTTTGTGTAACTCGTTTTACACATCTTTCCTGATTCTCTGCCACAATTGGCTTCCTTTTGTTTTCACTGGCTGTTGCATATTTCATTATGCGATGGAGATTTCGCTATCACTTGCACAGTGCCACATATACACTGGAATACACCGCAACATTTCCCAACTCTTTTTGCTGTTGATTTTGGGATGCGCATCCAGATAGGGACAGACCACAAAACATGGTCTGTTATTATTGCACTATTTCAGTGCATTATCCCATGTCCTTCACATTAAGACGCTGTTTATTTGGAGCTGCTACCTAATTATTGTAACGATGTAGTTGATGAAAAGGGACTCGAAAGAGTTTCGAAAGAAAAATGATCTTAACTTGAGTAAAGCTACTGACATTTTCAGTAAGCAAATGCCATGTGTTTATTGAGAATGAAGCTGTGACTTGGAAACTTTTTAATCACTTTCTGAAGTATGACTTTCATTAAATGTACTTCACACCTGCCATTTTTTTTTCTTTATAACATTTGGTAAAATGTTTGTTTTTGTAAAGTCCCTTTTATATTTGGACTTCTACACATCTGTATACAAATTTCTCTATTTATGAATGGACCCTTTGGAGTGTCACTTCTCACTTTTGGTGGTTAAGTCACTTTGTGACACTTTTATTTATATATATATATGAAGTATAAGCCACCTGGACATTCCGAATGGCATAATTGTAACAATTTTACAATAGAATTGTTGAAAAACAATTTCAACATTTTTTTAAATACTTCATTCTTCCTTTAATACATTTTTAAATTTGGCCCAAGTTACACATTGTAATAACATTATCATAAGGACAGACACATTACAATAATTTATTAAACTTCAATAATTGTCAATAATTGAAGTTCTCACTTGTTTTGCACTTCATTTCAATACTTTTCAACTCTGTAGATGTCCAACTTGGATTCATCTTTGTTCTTGTGTTCATGACTATTGGATACATCTTTGTTCTTGTATCAATGACTATTATTACAAAGATTGTAATAAAGTTACCTTTTTTTTTTTGAAGCACATTCACAGAAATGATAGCTAATGACAGACATATGTTGTAACACTGTAAGATTTTAAAATGCTTTTTACTTTTTTTTTTTTCTATTTTTTTTTTTTTTGTGATTTTTAAACTGTGGGTCTATCATAAAGCTACTTTGAGTACCAATGTAAAAAGTAAACTTAGATGTGAACCAAATCCAAGTATTGTAGATTTTCTGGTAGTTGAAAGTAAAGGTTGTTTCTTGTGATTTAAGCTTCTAAAAATGGTGCGAACAGAGTTCGTAACTAAATCATGAAAAAGCTGCGGCAACTACGTAGCATTTTTCTGTTAGCATTTGACCATCAGTATATGAAAAATAATGCACTTTGTTGATATTTTGCTACTGTTATTGTATGGACAAGTTGTGCATGTAAATTTTTGCAGTTGTCCTAATTGACTATATAAAGCTACCTTGGGAAATTGACCATTGTCTCAAACTTGCTAATCGTTAGAGAACTATACAAAAGAGATTCTGAAAAGAACTTTTGTTTTCTTCATAGCTACACCATAGTAGTACGTTAAAGTTTAGGCCTATATATAAAGCTGTCATCGCATCTTAAAGAATACAATTGGGGTTTACATGTTTTCCCTTCTCCTTTTTGATTTCATTAAGAACCATTTCTGGACAGTCAAGTGGAAGTCTCTACTGCTTAATGAGGAAGATGGCGGCTCATATTTTGCTTTTGGATTTGGAAAGACATTTTATTTGATTGTGATTTGCTTTGATATTTGAATTCATTCGCTAATGTGCACAACAACTGTATGTATTTTTGCATATTTCACTGCATTGTTGTTTTGATGAAATGCCTGTATTTCAAATTTTAAAAATGCCTTTTTTTAAATAAAAATAAAAAAACTTCGTGATTGAACAATACCGACTTGCTCTTATTGGATGGAGAATTAAAAACGACGTTTCGCAAAATATTCACTTTGCGGTTTACGTCAGAAGTTTAACACAGCTTGTCCAGGTTTAAGTTTTTATTTTTTATTAAAAAAAAAAAAACGACAGGTCTTCTACATTATTTAATTACCTATCAGAGAATCTATTAACTTACAATCTAGGTGGTATTTTCAAAAAATTAAAGGGTGTGTCATTTTTAACGACCCTTGATATTTTTTTATTTTTTTTTACTATAATTTTTTTTTCTACTTTTTCTTTTATATTCAATAATTCTAAAGCTTTCGCAAATTATTTAGTTTAATCTATCCCACCCATTACTTTCTTGCTGAATCAAGATCCTTCCTGCAAGCTTTGGTGCACTTTTCATCTTTCAAATATCAGGTTTTCAAAGTACATTTCATATCCAGAGCAGGTGTAAAAGGGTTAAAATTAAGTGGTCTAAAATGGTGTCCAGTGTAGTCCAGCACTCACTGCAAAATGGCAGTCTGTTGTCTCATTTCCTGTCTATGCAGGAAGTGAAGGCTTAAAGAAATAATTTTCTTAACATAAAGATAACCAGTGCTCTTCATAAGCACTAAACAGTTGCTCAACAACTGTCCTTGTGAGGGTAGAACTAACTCGAGCTATTAATTGATTAATAAAACAACTAGTTTTTATTTAAAATAAAAGGGGTGGGACTTTCGTGCATCACCTGAGCCCTGGGTAAATGGAGAGAACGTCAATCAAAGGCTAAGCTCTCAGAGCTGGGAAGGAGCTTTAGATGGCGGATGAACCTTGGGAAGGGGAGAGCGTTGAGCCTTGCAGGGCTCCCGATAGCACTTGTATCTCAACTTTGGTGAACTTTGAGTGCCTCCTGGGGCACCGTAATCGCGCGAAATCGTTCGTTTAGTTCCGTTTTGGACTGTAGAGACGTTAATACGTGCGTTTTGTGACTTTGTTTCGTCGAAAAGCGCTCTGGTGTGTGCGTAGAGTGGCCAGTCGTTGTTTTCCCTGCCTTGCACTGGCAGCCATGGCGGTCCTCCATTTTTAGTGCGCTCTGCTGGGCTCTTCTCATACTCTCTCACTCTCTCTCTCCATTCAAATAGCCATCGGTGGATTACCGCTATTATTTTTTGTTCCGAATTTAATTCCGATTCTTATTTTCGACTCAATCCTGGAGTATTTTTGATTTTTTTTGTCGTTATGGCCAAAGTAACAAATCGGATATTTTGTCAGATGTGAATGTACTGCTACAATCCTCCTCCTGTCAATGCAATAGGTATGTTTACATCGTTTCTTTCCTATTGTCGATTTTATTTGCTTTCATCGTTATGTTTTAATCGTCCTTTGTTTGATGACGCAGTAAGAATTTATGCATGTGGCTCTGTGAATCTATTGCCTTGAAATGCCATCGACACATGGATATTTGACATCGAATAGAGTCGAGCAGGTGTCATTTCAATTCCGATGCTTTTTAATTTAAGCAATACCATCTATATTTATTTATTTTAAATTATCCGAGCCCAACTTGCCTTTTCCATATATCGCAACGACAGGACTCTTTCTCTTTGATGGTTCATCCCACTTTAAACTTTTGACAGTTAATACCTGGACAAAAGACCATCATTAACAAATCCCAAGACTAAATCATGATGAAGAATAAGAGCAAAAAGCAGGAAGATGAAGGCTCGACTCAAAGCAATGCTTCCAGGTACGATCTCTCCTATTTTCTCCCTTTTTTAACATGTGTCTTGCTTGTTTACTTTTACAAGCATGGTTGATCACCTGTGCAGAAGTTTAAACCACAATGTCTGTAAAATAGATGGGGTTTCGGATCATTGACCTTGGGATAGATGTATAGCCACACCCTGATTTTGCTAGTATTTCTAAAAGTGAATTCAAGGCCCATAGGGCCCTTACCCAAATTTATACTCAACATGCACAGTGTTTATACAGATTTCAGCAGTGATTACAGTTCTAATATTTACACTTTTAAAGTGATCCTGTGAAATGACCTTGTCTGATTAGTATGTGCTGCATTGCACCACTGTGTAAGGTTAATGACATTTTAAACACTTTTACTTGAACATTACAAGAGTTTAGCATTTGATGTCTGTAAATTAATGTTGAAGTACTTGTGTTATCATACCTGTTCAGTATGATTTCCCTGAAATATTTAATGAACACAATTCAAATGTTTAAAGCAAGTTCATTGTTTTCCCCAAAATGAGTAGTTTTACATAGGCATGATTGTATTTTGTACACATTTTAATGTTTTAAAACTTTTATCTTTTTTTTATTTCCCTTTATTTTAGTAGCAACAAAACTGTTGCTAGTTTACAGTGCAATTGTATTTTTAATTTGTAAGTATATGACAACTGTTGCTTAATACAGATAATATTAATCACTTTTGTTTTTTTAGTATTTTCATTAACAAAAAAAAAAAAAAAACTATCCTAAAACACAACTTGTTTAGGGTCACACATGACCTGTGTGAGTTATAATGTTTGTCATTGGCTGTAAGGTATTAAATGTTTATGAAGTAAATATTTATAATTCCCTAATGACATGAGGGTATATCACCTCATATTTTTACAGTTCTAGCTCAGCACTCAATCACATATTCCATAATTAACTAATTGCAATAGCTCCTTTTGAAAAATAGCTTTCACTTTTTTTGAATTTTAAATTTTTAAGAACCAAAATTTGAGTTTTTTCCTGTTTTGTCCAAATTTGTTTACTTGAAATATTTTTCAACAGCAAAATTAATTTTTGGTCGAAACTTGTCAAAATCTTGACAGTGATAAAATCAGACTGATGTGTTGTTCCCTAGACTCTATAGTACACTCTAAAATGAAAGTGGTTCCCCATTGTTAATATGTAATTATGTTTTCATCATTTTCCCATCCAAACCAAATAAAAAAAAAAAACAGGATGTCTTGATTTGAAGATGAAGTGGAAGTAATTTTGGTCACTTTACTGCACTCACATTTACTCTTATTTCCATATGGAACTGGAACCATTTGCATTGCAAATAATGTTAATTCATATTAACATTAATTTGTCTTATTTATAATAGGTATTATTTACATATGCATTATTAATTTAGGCTTTTAATTGTTTAAAATATTACACATGATTAGGATTTTTCAGGGGACTTCGGAATAAGTCGGTGATGCCATTTTTCAGAGGTTCATGATTTTTCTTTCAGGAAATATAAAAAGATATTTAAAACAACAGGTGGAAATTGAATATTTCATATATTATTTTGAAAGTCTAAATGCATTGACATTATGCACTTTTATAGTTTTAACATAATTTGCTTCAACTTTTAGCAACGTAAGACCAGGTCATCACTTATATATAAAAAAAAAATAAAAAATAAAAGCACAATGTTTTGATGTTGTGTACAGTGCTTATGACTGGCTCTGTCATTATTTTTATGGTTGTTTGTCAAGAATGTCCATCTGAATTGATGACCGCTTTGAAGCTCCTGCATTTGTGCCAGATACCAGAGTCTAAACTGAAAAAACCCTCAAATGTATGTTATCTTTTCACAATTACACAAACAGTAGTCATATGTAACACTGTATGTGATCATGAATTGTCAAATGAACATGTATGCTCACTTTCATTGGTTGCAAATGATTTTTTCAGCATTAAAGATGCATATGAGAGCCTAGATCAATTCTCTGTCCTCAGAAACATACCTAAACACTGCTGTTCAGCTGTGGCAGCCATTTTCTAAAAGAAACAAGAGCTGAAAAAGATATTAAATATGATCTTTTTCTTATATCATAGCTGATGTGCTTTAAATGAGGCGATTGTATGGCATAGCCGTGCATTAAAAGCACTGCTTTGTTTCATCACTGTGTGAGACTGGTTTCATTAAATGGCTGAAAGTCCTCAAAGTCACAAAATGGCTCTTGCTTTGTGCTGCATAGCTTGTATTAGTTGCTGCATTACATAAAAGCTTCTTGGAACTACAGGAAGCGGAAACAGGAAGTCTTTTAGAGGTCAGATGATTTCATACAGAGTTTTCATTGGCCCTTCCTTTGGCTAGCGACAGGCAGCCAATGAGAATTGAGTTGAGAGGTTAGGCCCGCCCACATGTGATGTCAGCAACCATATAAGGACAGTCTGGCTGGTATGGCTGCTTCGTCAGCAGCTGTTTGGCTCCCGAGCACATGACGGGGGTGTTTGTTTCTAACAGTGCATTCCATTATAGTACTCCGCGTGCTAGCTTTTACTTCCAGATCTGCAGTAAGGTTTCCCATGGATGCCATAGTATATAGAGGTTTAAAAAATATATATTTTTAAGGAAACTTTTTTTTTTTTTACCATGTAAGGAAGATAAATGTATTTTGAGATTGTTTCATTTATAGTAAACGTGGTTGGGCTTGTTTCAGAAAGAAGCCATTGCATTTATTTTTAGACCTAAAGGGCAAAAGGACAGAAGTGGTCAGACCTAAAAAAAAAAAAAAAAACCCTGATAGTCACATTTCATTTAAAAAAAAAAAATTAGGTAGGTAGTTTTATTATTTATTTAATTATTTACTTGCTTGTTTTTATTTGTTTACTTTTTAATTATTGTTTTTTACATTTATTTACTTTTTAATTTTATTTTTGGATTGAAAAACACTTTTAACCTGAAATGAAACGAAATAAAACCATTTTAAAAAAAACGTAAACCAGGCTGAATGTAAATGTCTAATTATGCATTTGCTCATTTGCACATGTAAAAACGATTTATAAGTCTGTCTTTATTAAATGAATTAAATGATTTATTTCAATTTTACAGGTGTTGTCAATTTGTCTGTCAAATAAGTAGCTTATTTATGTTAATTCCAGCTAAATGCTAAAAGTTTTCCCATGCGTTGTATTGGATTTCCCCCATTCCCAGTTTCTAAATCCGTGGAATGCTATTGTTTACATTGACAAAGACACAGCATGGTTTAAAACATTCTACTTGAGGACTCGGCTTTCTTTGTTCTTTGTTGGACTCGGATAATTAGATTTCACTTTTTTAGATTTTTTTGTTTTCTTAAAAAAAAAAAAAGGTGGCATAATTAAGTGATTTATAATGAGATAAGTTAAAATGATAAAGTACAAATTCGCCTACACCACCTTGACAATTCATCAGATCTGAATAATTTTTTGAACAACTTGACGTGTTTTCATTGTTTCTCAACATGCACGTTTTTAATGTTATAGCAATTCGGCATCAGAGGAGTCTAACCGCTCTGGGTCGGAGTCTGGGAGTCAGTCGGAGAGCGAGCAAGGGAGCGACAGAGCTCGTTCCCGGCGTTCCGAATCCAACAGCTCGTCTGATTCTGAGAGCCACTCTGAGTCAGGCAGTGAATCCACTGGGTCCAAATCACGTCAGACCTCAGCGCAGGTCAAAGACAAACCAGTCAGGAAGAAAGACAACCTGGCAGATGTGAAGAAGGTACAAAAATAGGCAGCCAGCCTGAACATTAGGATCAATCAGTTATTCCCAGTGGACTTAAATTTAGCTGGTGATTAATTGCTTCATGATTTAAAATGAGTCATATCCCTAATTATCATAGATGTGGGAGGAACATCCAGATATTTATGGTGTTCGGAGATCCAGTCGGAGCAGACAAGAGCCTGCTCGTCTCAACATTGGAGCTGAGGTAGGCTGGTTTGTCCAAAAATAATTCGACACTGACCTCTAGTGGTTTCTTGCGTTCTTTCACATACTGCTGATTTCACAACATGTTCTGCTTCTTGAACCAAAGTAATTACAGACACGGTTACTTACTAAAGCATAAACATTTGTTTTTGGTCATAGACTCGGAAATGACCAGGCATGTAAACAAACTCCCATGTGTTGAAAGCTTTGTTTTCCTGGTTAATCTGAAACATGACATTTTCATGCTGTTTAATCCAGTGCCACATATTCAAAATGGATTTTCATGGGTTTTTAGGGCAGCAGTGACTCAGAGAGCGAAAGTCCCAAAAGAAAAAGCTCACGGCAGAAAAAGAAAGAGTAAGTGTACTGGAAGTATTTAAACAGGTCTCTCGCCATTCCTTTTCATACTTTATTTACAAATGAGTGCTTGTTTTATTTATTTATTTGTTGATTCATTACCCTTATGTGAATGTCTCCATATATGTGACCCTGGACCACAAAAGCAGTCATAAGTAGCACGGGTATATTTGTAGCGTTAGCCAAGGATACATTGTATGGGTCAAAATGATCGATTTTTATTTTTTTATGCCAAAGATCATTAGGATATCAAGTAAAGATCATGTTCCTTTAAGACATTTTGTAGATTTCCTACCGTAAATATATCACAACTTAATTTTTCGATTAGTAATATTCATTGCTAAGAACTTCATTTAGACAACTTTAAAAGCAAATTTCTCAGTATTTTGTTTTTTTTGCAACCTCAAATACCACATTTTCGAATAGTTGTATCTTGTCCTGTTCTAACAAACCATACATAGAAAGCTTATTTATTCATCTTTCATAAAAAAATTGACCCTTTAACTGGTTTTGTGGTCCAGGGTCACATAACCTTTAAATTCACTCTTATTTTTTTTTTTTTTTTTACATGTAAATGTCTTTTGGGAAGTTGCTTTTCAGTAAATATGTTGTTTATATTGTGTTTATGAACTTAACATTTTTCTGAGTCATTTCTGTAAATAATTGTTCAAATTTATTTTATTAACTGAGAAAATGGCTCAGACAAATTAAGTTTTGAGAATAGATGTTATTTTTTGCAGTTGCTACTTGATATGAAATTTTAGTGCAATAACATTCATACATTAAGTATGGGTAATAAGTATATGGAATGAAAAAAAAAAAGTTAACCCATAAACCATGAATGTAAAGATTTGATTTTCAAAATGTTATTTATTATAAAATGCAATGCATAAGTTCCAAGGACACTATCATTCAAAAGTTTGGGGTCAGTAAGAATACTTTTATTGAGATTTTTTTTTTTTTTTTACTTAACCCTATGAAACCTGCTGTATTATATATGATATCTGATTATCTGATTGATCATTTATAAGTACACAGCCTTTTAGTTTAATCCTATGAACTGAAATTAAAATGTAATCAAAATGATACATCAGGGCTTGAACATTAATACATTATACATTGTTCAAATTGCATTGCATTTTATGATTAGGATATAAATTCTAATCATAAAACTAAGCATTTAAATATCGTCTTATTATTATTGGAATATACGCTACCAGTCAAAAGTTTAAGATTTTTAAATTTTGGGGTCAGTAACTTTTATTGAGCGAGGATGCATTCAATTGATCAAAAGAGACGATTTTTATGTTTTCTATTTCAAATAAAGCTTTTTTTGTAGAGAATCTTGAAAAAAAAATGTATCACAGTTTCCACAAAAAAATATATGCTGTATTAAATTAACTATTTAAAATTGACAATAATAAATGATTCTTGAGCACCAAATCAGCATATTAGAATGATTTCTAAAGGATCATGTGACACTGAAGACTGAAATAATGGCTGCTAAAAATTCAGCTTTATCACCACAACAATAAATTACATTTTAAATATTTAAAAATAGAAAAAAGTTATTTTAATTTGAAATATTCCACAATATTACAGTTTTTCTGTGTTTTTGACCAAATCAGTGCAGCCTTGGTAAGCATAAGCCTCCTTTAAAAAAAAACAAAAAACAAAAAAAAAGCTTACCAAACCAAACTTTTGAACAGTACTGTATATACACTGAAATGTCTTTCCCAGCATGTTTAAAGTGATATTTCACCCAAAAATGAAAATTCTGTCATTAATTACTCACCCTCATGTCGTTCCAAACCTGTAAGACCTTCGTTCATCTTCGGAACACAAATTAAGATATTTTTGATGAAATCCGAGAGCTTTCTGACGTCATAGACAGCAGCACAACTAACACTTAAAGGGATAGTTCACCCAAAAATGAAATTTTGATGTTTATCTGCTTACCCCCAGGGCATCCAAGATGTAGGTGACTTTGTTTCTTCAGTAGAACACAAACGAAGATTTTTAACTCAAACCGTTGCAGTCTGTCAGTCATATAATGGGTGTGGATGGGCACCAAATTTTTGAAAGTAAAAAAAACAAAACATGCACAGACAGACAAATCCAAATTACACCCTGAGGCTCGTGACAAATACGTTGATGTCCTAAGACACGAAACGATTGTTTTTTTGTGAGAAACTGAACAGTATTTATATCATTTTTTACCTCTAATATACAGCAAGGTCTGACTGTATTGAGCAGAATATAAAATGATGATAAATTATATAAATACTGTTCAGTTTCTCGCAAAAAACGATCGTTTCACGTCTTAGAACGTCAATGTATCGTCACAAGCCGCAGGGTGTAATTTGGTTTTGTGTGTGCATGTTTTTTTTTTCCTTTCAAAGGTTTGGTGCCCATTCACTGCCATTAAATCACTAACAGACTCCAACAGTTTGAGTTAAAAATCTTTGTTTCTGTTCTACTGTTCTGTTCTAAGAAACAAAGTCGCCTACATCTTGGATGCCCTGGGGGTAAGCAGATAAACATCAAATTTTAATTTTTAGCGTCATAAAATTACGGTTGAACCACTGATGTCACATGGACTATTTTATCGATGTCCTTACTACCTTTTTGGGCCTTGAAGGTGTCAGTTGCCTTGCTGTCTATGCAGCTAAGCTCTCAGATTTCATAAATGTCTTGCGTTCTGAAATGACATGAGGGTGAGTAATTAATGACGATTAAAATTTTTGGGTGAACTATCGCATTAATTGCCTGCGCGTTGGATAAGCCGTGAAACGGACTGGCTTGCAGCTTTACGATAGGCTAGAAGTAGAAGCTAATGGAGGTCCAATAGATGAACCTGTGGTATTTCTGTGTTGAAAGAAATACCTGGAAAGATGATGACTCAAATGATGAAGAGGATGTTGAGGAAGAGGCCAGCAGTTCAGAGAGTGAGCAGGAAGAGAAAAAAGTTAGATCCAGACGACTTCCTGCTAGAAGGTAAGAGTGTAGCGAAGCCTGGCCTTCAGACAGCGCATCGTGAATTATTAAATGAGCCGTCTTAAATGCAAATGACGACGGCTCATTTTTGATTGCTATGGTTGCGCTAAATTGATCGGTGTGATTTTTCTTTCCTCTATCTGAAATGTGTTCTAAATTGTTAAAGCATGTATTCTACTTTTGGCATAATGATCAAATCAGTCAAATATTGATTTAATGTGTCTAATATATGAAGAATTAGAACTGCTCAATAAGTCTGACAGCTGTCTCAAGGCTATTGGCTTATGAGTCAGGCTGATAGGCGTGAAAACGGGTCGCTACACTAGCAAACACATCAGGGACGTGGAATGAAAGTAAAAGCCTAGCAAGGTAAATGAGTGTATGTGTGTGTACTTGTCTCTTTCCCTACTCAGACCACAGACCAAATCATCTGGTAAGCAGCAGTCACAAAAGGGACGGAAACAGAGAAAGCAGGAGTCCTCAGATGAAGAAGACGATGATGATGATGATGACGATGATGAAGAGGAAGATACGCCAAAAAGACAAACAAGGCGACGAGCAGCAACTAAAGTCAGGTATGGAATGTTTTTACATAAAGAGGTTTATGTAGAGTTTATGAATGGAAGATGCCATACTTCTGCCAGATATAATAATTTATTGATATATTCTCATTTAATACATAAAGTAAATACATCTCCTATATATTTCTGAATTTATTTTTGAGCGGTAGCAGGTAAAATATTTAGTTTTTAACTAATAATTAAGGTGTTTACACACTTATGCTCAAGTTTTTTTTTTTTTAAACTTAACCCTGTAAAGCCTGCTGTATTTTATGATATCTGATTATCTGCTTAGTTTATAATAATTATATATTTTTTTCAAGTACACAGCCTTTTTTATTAAAATATAATCAGTATGATACATCAGGGCTTTGATAAACATTAATTTATACATTGTTCAAATCATTGTATTGCATTGCATAAATCCTTTATTTAAAGGTTGTATCAGCGATTTCTAGCCTAAAACATAAAGTGTCAATTTCAGCTGACCTTTCTTCACGATCCGCTCGCTGCCTGCCCCATAAATTGTCTGTGAAAAAAACGCGTCTCTCTGGTCAGCCTAGGGTCCGAGATATGCCAAAAAAACAATCGGCACTACCAACCTTTCCACAGATAAACAAACAGTGTTCCAACCAATCAGCGTCAGGGGTTTGGTGTTGTGGACTTTCCTACTGGTGCTGGGATGTGAGGGAGGCGGAGCAAAAGTCCACAACACCAAACCCCTGACCCTGATTGGTTGGAACACTGTTTGTTTATGTGTGGAAAGGTTGGTAGTGCCGATTGTTTTTTTGGCATATCTCGGACCCTAGGCTGACCAGAGAGACGCGGTTTTTTCACAGACAATTTATGGGGCAAGCAGCGAGCGGATCGTGATGAAAGGTCAGCTGAATTTGACACTTTATGTTTCAGGCTAGAAATCGCTGATACAACCTTTAAATATCATCTTATTAGATATTATTGGAATATACACTACCAGTCAAAAGTTTATTAAAAGTTAATTGTGATTGACTCATAAAGTATTATGACAAAGTAGTAATATTGAAGCATGTGTTGCAGCTACAAGGAGGACCAGAATGATTTCGAGACCGACTCTGATGACCTTATCGAAATGGCAGAAGGAGCCGAGGAGCAACAAGACGATGACAGTGAGACCATTGAGAAGGTCGTTGAGACCAGAACTGGCAAAAAAGGAGGTAAAGACTTTAGATTTTTCTTTTTATACTTAATAATATGATACATGCTAATAGTAAAGCCTGTCATTTTTCTCCACCTCGTTTACAGCTTCTGGAGCTTCCACAACCCTCTATGCTATTGAGGAAAATGGGGACCCTGGAGCAGACTTTGACCCTGAGAAAGACGAAGGGGAAACTCAGTTCCTCATCAAGTGGAAAGGCTGGTCCTACATTCACAACACCTGGGAGAGTGTGGATTCCCTCACTCAGCAAAAAGTCAAAGGGATGAAGAAACTGGAAAACTTCAAG
This sequence comes from Garra rufa, assembly GCF_049309525.1. Taxonomy (NCBI): domain Eukaryota; kingdom Metazoa; phylum Chordata; class Actinopteri; order Cypriniformes; family Cyprinidae; genus Garra; species Garra rufa. Next base: position 27,021,490 of record NC_133371.1, on the reverse strand, counting down.
AAGAAAAACGATGAGCTAAATTATTGGTCAGTGCTCACAGAAATGCCATATTTCCATTTTGGGATGATCTCTTGAGGAAACTGACATCTTGAAGCCAAATATGAATGCCATTATTACAGACTAAAAACCGACAAGCAAGCATTTAAAATACAATTCTGGTTTTTTAGGTTGAATAAGGCATCCCCTGAAGATTTAGAATATTACAACTGCCAGCAAGAACTAACCAATGACCTGAGCAAGCAATTCCAGATAGTAGAGAGAGTGATTGGTAAGTGCTGACTCGATGAAGACAATCTTACCTCTGATAAACTACACTACAGTTTAAATGTTTGGTATCTAAGCTTTTTCCAGTCTTTTTGAGAGAAGTGTCTTATGCTTAAGGCTGCACTGAAATTAAAATAATATGTGCCGAGCAAAAAACAGATAACTTTGTTTTTCACAATTTTCAAAGATCATGTTTTTTTCATTGTGCGTTCCAATTAATCTCAATCAAATTGCAGTTGGGTTATTTTAGGTAAAAATAATTATTTTTGCAAATAAACTCTGCCTTGGTCAGCATAAGAGACTTATGACTCAAGGCTACATTTACACTACCAGTCAAAAGTTTTTGAACAGGAAGACTTTTAATGTTTTCAAATAATTTGCTGTTTAAGAAACATATGTATAATTAGCAGTATTTAAAATAGTTAATAAATTTTTTCAGGATTCTTTGAATGGAAAGATCCAAGCATTCAAAAGCTTAGAGCCAGTATTTCTTTTGAGAGAAGAAATTATAGAAATGAATACTTTTATTTAGCAAGAATGCTTTCAATCAATTTACGTTACAAATGAACTCCATTTCAGATAAATGTTGTTCTTCTGAACTTTCTATTCATCAAAGAAAACTGAAAAAATTCTGCTCAGCTGGTTTCAACATAATTTAAATAATAAATGTTATTTTTAGCAGCAGATCAGAATATTCGAATGATTTCTGAAGTATCATTAGACTGGAGTAATGATGCTGAAAATTCAGCTTTGAAATCACAGGAATAAATTACATTTTAAAATATATTCAAATAGAAAACTGTTATTTTAAATAGTACAAATATTTCAAAATTGTACTTTGGATCAATAAATGCAGGCTTGGTGAGCAGAAGAGACTTCTTTAAAAAACATTACAAACTTTTGACTTGTAGTGTATATGATCAAAAATACAGTAGAAACAGTAATATTATTACAATTTAAAATAACCTTTCTATTTAAATATATATTCTAAACTGTTATTTGCTCTTGTGATAAAAAAAAAAAGTAACATTGTAAATATCTGTTATTTTTGAATAATGTAATGCATCTGAAAAAGTATTATTATATATTTTTTTACTGACCTTAAATGTTTTGGATATTTTGATATGTTTCCAATTTTTTATTTTTCTCTCTTTTAATCAGCAACGAGAACTGGGAAAGCACAAACACAAGCGCCAGCCCCTTCAGACCTTCCCTGTAAGTTTACTGCTTTTGAAATCAGCTTTCTGATCTACTTGGTCAAGAGAGATGTTTACGACTTTAAATTATTTTCTGATATATTACAACAGCCCCTAAAACCGGTTCCACTGAGCCAGAGTACCTGTGTAAATGGATGGGGCTGCCGTATGCAGAGTGCACATGGGAGGATGGCGCATTAATCAGTAAGAAATTTCAGGCCTGCATTGATAGTTTCCTAAACAGAAATGCCTGCAAGACAGTTCCTTCCAAAGATTGTAAGGTGAGTGAGGAGATGTATAATGATAGACATTTGCTTCCTTTGTTTTTTTGAAAAAATGCCATGCGATGTTATGTGAACCTTGTTATCTTTTTTTGTCCAAATCAAAGGTATTGAAACAGAGGCCAAGATTTACGGCCTTGAAGAAGCAGCCTTCTTACATTGGAGATGAGGTCCTTCAACTTAGAGATTACCAGTTGGATGGCGTAAACTGGCTTGCTCACTCCTGGTGCAGGTATGTGGCAAGTCAAGAATTGAATACTTTCTGTTAGGGATGTCAAAGTACAGGCATTGGCATTCGACTTATCAGAATATTATTTATAATAATAGATATAAATGAAACCTAATAAATGTGCAGTTTTATTACATTTTTAATCAAACACTAACAAAAAGAGTACTTTTTTCTGACTGTTTACTTACTGAAATAATTACTTGGAAAAACATTAAAATAATATTAATACAATGTTAAAACACTTCAAGGTTACGTGTCATTTTGTTTTAATTTAATAAAACGTAAATGTTATTAGCTAATATTAATATTAACTTTTTTATTAAACAATAAATCATTAAAAAAGAGAATGTTGTATATAATAGCAGTGTTATTTTAGTATTTTTTTATATGCTATTATTTATAAATAGGTTGAATTTGCATATATTTTTACTTGTTTATTTTAGCTTTACTATTTTGATTAACAAACATGATTTGAGTTATAATAGTAGTTAATATCATGAGTTCACATTAGTTCTTGATTTTGAATTAACCCTGCTCTCTTCATCTCTGGTTTCTGTTGTGTTCTGTAGGTGTAACAGTGTTATCTTGGCTGATGAAATGGGCCTGGGAAAGACCATTCAGACGATCTCCTTCCTTTCCTACCTTTTCCATCAGCACCAGTTGTATGGTCCCTTCCTCCTTGTGGTACCGCTGTCAACCCTCACTTCCTGGCAGAGGGAGTTTGATACATGGGCCCCGGACATGAATGTAGTGGTGTACCTGGGAGACGTCACAAGCAGAAAGACAGTAAGCTATTAGTCATGCTAAGACAATCCAACCTGGTTATAATAATGCCCAAATTGAGATATAACTCTGTGTTTTTGACCAGATCCGGGACTATGAATGGATCCACCAGCAGACAAAAAGGATCAAGTTTAATGCACTTTTGACCACATATGAAATTCTACTGAAGGACAAGGTATATGGTATTCATGTTTTTTGATACATGTACTTGTATGATGTGTTATGGAAATGATTAGTTCTTTATTATTCGCACATTATTGAGTCGAGGCTTGTCTGTGTGCGCAGGGAGTGCTGGGGAATATAAACTGGGCTTTCCTTGGAGTTGATGAAGCTCACCGGCTTAAGAATGACGACTCGCTGCTATATAAAACTCTGATCGACTTTCGATCCAATCACAGGCTGCTCATTACTGGGACCCCACTGCAGAACTCACTCAAAGAGCTGTGGTCCCTTCTGCACTTTCTAATGCCTGACAAGTAAGTACTCACTATCTGTGTTTCCATTACCCCTTAAATTGCACAAATTAAAATTTGCGAATTGAAAATACGGAAATGGAAACGCGTCAATTGCGCAAAAACTCCCATATATCGTAAAAAGTTTCTGTGCTTGCATGAGGTGGTTTTTCAGGCAATTCAAAAAAGGAATACTTCGCAAAACAGCAATGGAAATGTTTTTTTTTTTCTCTCGCATTTACAGATTTATATTTGTTTAAATACAGCCAAAATCCCACAAAAATCCATTGACATGACTTATCCCAAGAGGGAAAAATTATGTTTTAGTCACATAACATTGGTTTCGCAATACAAAAAAATGAAAATGCACCTACAGTCAGGATTTGCACCATCATAATAAAAACAGAGGTTCATATTTGCCTTTTGTGGTCCATCAGAAAAATTGTAGATTAAAGAAGAATGTTTTTTTTTTTTTTTTTTTTTACGGCTATCAAAGTAAAAATGTTCATTTAAGACATTTAGATAAATTTGAATTGGGAATGCTTCTGTATATTCTGTTTAGGCGACTGACACTTAAGAAGTAGTTCACTTCCGGAACAAAAGTTTAATAATAATTTACTCACCCCCCCTTGTCATCCAAGATGTTCATGTCTTTCTTTCGGCAGTTGATAAGAAATTATGTTTCTTGAGGAAAACATTTCCGTATTTCTCTCCATATAATGGACTTCTATTCTATGGTGCCCTCAAGGTTGAACTTCCAAAATACAGTTGAAATGCAGCTTCAAAGGGCTCTAAATGATCCCAGCTGAAGAAGAAAGGTCTTATCTAGTAAAACGATCATCCATTTTCGAAACAAACTGACAATTTATATGCTTTTTTTTAACCTCAAATGCTCGTCTATGTCTGTGTGAACTCTGTTTTTAGGGTTTAAGACAGTTAGGGTATGTAGAAAAACTCATATCTTATCTTCAAAATTGTCCTACAAAGTGAACATGCAAAAAAAAAAAAGGTAAAATAGCGATGTAGGATGATTTTGAAGTTGAAGAAAATACCCTAACTGTATTAAATCGGATTACACAGACTACCCAATGCGCATTGCAGAGATGAGACAGGACAAGTATTTGAGGTTAATAAGTATATAAATTGTCAATTTGTTTCGAAAATAAATGTTTTGCTACATAAGACCCTTCTTTCTCGGCTGGGATCATTTAGAATCCTTTGAAACTGCATTTTCAACGTTTAAACTTGGGAGCACCATTGAAGTCCACTATATGGAGAAAATAATAGATGTTTTCCTCAAGAAACATAATTTATTTATGACTGAATAAAGAAAGACTGAACATCTTAGATGACAAAGGGGTGAGTAAATTATCTGTACATTTTTGTTCTGGAAGTGAACTAATCTTTAAAAAAATAAAAGTTCAGCTTCACCAACACACAAGTAAATGGAATTTAATAATTTATTAAAATAAAAACTAAGTTGTAATACTTTACAGTATTGCTGTTTTTACTGTATTTTTTAAGAAATGCAGCCTTGGTGTACATAAGAGACTTTTTTTTCCAGATTATTATTCTTATCGCTAGGAAAGCAGTGAAGACTTACGCTTCTCGTTGCCCTTTGACTAAAACAATTACAACCAAAAGCTGCACAATGTGGTATCGTATCAGTATTTTATTTTCCGAGTTGTATATTCCAAGTTGTGTTGCAGAAACAATTAGTGCTAGCAGCTCATCGAGTGCAACCATTTTACATCATCACAATAATAGCGCCCTCCCATAGTCCAAAATATGTATAAAACAATGTGAATTTTTAAATAACGTAAATCTTTGCATGTGACTGGTTGTCTACTACATATTTCAGTAAGAGGCATAATTTGTGTTATATTGAGCCATACAAGTCTTTATACCCAGGGTTTATATCTTAGTAAGGGGGTCATCATATTTGGGGTCCTTGGTGTCAAAAGTTTAAATACCCTGTTTTTGACTTTGCCTCCCATTAGGTTTGAGTCCTGGGAGGATTTTGAGGATGAGCATGGTAAAGGCAGGGATAACGGTTATCAGAGCCTGCACAAAGTTCTGGAGCCTTTCCTACTGCGTCGTGTCAAGAAAGATGTGGAGAAATCCCTGCCAGCTAAAGTGGAGCAAATCCTCAGAGTCGACATGTCGGCCCAGCAAAAACAGTTCTACAAGTGAGTGCAGTTTTAGCCAATTTCATGCCTCTTTCCAACAGCTCCCTAAATCGAGTAACTCTTTGATTTCGATTCCAGACTGCATGCAATTGGAATGCAAGTGTTTCGAGAATATCTGTCCATCTCATCGCTATTCATTTGTGATGTGACTTTTGCAGATGGATCCTAACAAGAAACTTCAAAGCCTTGTCTAAAGGCACCAGAGGCAGCTCTTCTGGCTTTCTTAACATTGTCATGGAGCTGAAGAAATGTTGTAACCATGGTTACCTCATCAAACAACCAGAGGAGGAGAACGAAAGAACACAAGAGCATCTACAGGTAAGACTCTCCTAGATGATTTTGTCACCAGAATGATTTTGTTTTTAGGAAAGCGTCATTTTCAGGTTGTTTGTTAATGTTTGTTTAGAGCTTGGTGCGTGGCAGTGGGAAACTGGTGCTCCTGGACAAGCTTCTCACGCGACTCCGGGAGAGAGGCAACCGTGTACTCATCTTCTCTCAGATGGTTCGCATGTTGGACATCCTTGCTGATTACCTGGCTTTAAAACGATATCAGTTTCAGGTATGATCTGGACTGTAAATATTAAATTATTTATATGTACACCATCAAAGTAAACCCCTGGACCGTAATTAGAAAGATGTCTACTAGACATGTACATGTGAAATTGATTAGCCAAGTAGTAAAAGCATTATTTAAGCTGTTTGCCAATTGATTTTCCTGTTTGCCTTTGCCTGGCATAAACATCAATGAAATATATTTCCCAATGAGTCTTGTGAAATATGTAGTAAAAAGACAAAAGATCTACCTTATTTAAAAAATCTACATTTCTTTATGCATATTTTGGACTATAGAAGGGACCATTAATTCGATGACGTGAAATGGTTGCTCTCTTGGAGCTACTAGCGCTACCTGTTGTATTTTTTAATAAAATATTGATACAATGCCTCATTATGTAGCTTTTAGATGTAATTATTAGTCGCAGGGTATTAGAGAAGCTATGTAAGTCTTCACTGCTTTCCTAGCTATAAGAAGACGAGAAAAGAATGGGAAAAATTTTAAAGACCTGCGTCTTTGTTCTTTCCACTTTAGCCTTGATGCCTTTGTGGCTTTTAGTAGATCACAGCTACTGAAAGAGCTTACAACAGCAGAGACAAGAAACACTAGATGCCATCCTGGCAGGATGTAAACATGTCAACGCTTGTCATGACACTGTAGCCACTGAAGGAGTTTCTCAGCATGACTTCCACTCGATATCTGGGGGCATTTAGACTCCTTGTGGGGAAAAATTAATGGGAAGGGATTACATTTGGATCCATCTCCACCTGTAAGCTCTTTCAGTAGTTGTGGTCATTGCATCAGTATTTTATTATCTGAGTTTTGTATTCCGAGTTGTATTTTGGTAAAATAGCAACAGGTAGCTGCAGTAGCTCACAGAGTGCAACCATTTTGCTTCATCAAAATAATGGCACCTTCTATAGTCCAAAATATGCATAAAACGATATGGATTTTTTAGCTAATGTAAATCTTTGATGGGTTTTCTACTTCATATTTCAGTAGGAGACATTATTTATATTATATTAAGCCATACACAGTGTTTCCCTTGCACCCAGCCCACCCCCCAAAGCTGTAAACCTAGGGGAAACACAGAGTAAATATGTGTTTGTTTGCCAAATTTTTTTTTTTTTTTCATTTGATTAAAAAAAAAAAAGTTTAATGCTGAAAAATTGTTGGCCCTATTGTTAACAATTTTGAAATTGAGAGTGTTGGACTTATTTTTTCACTGAAATAAATATTTCTGTTACTAAGCAGAAAGTAAAGTACAGAGGAAAAAAAAAAAAAAGAGTACAGTTGGCTACCAGCACCCGGCCCAACCCCGCAAAGCTCAAGTCTTAATACCCGGGGCTCCCTTTAGGGTGTTTTCATGTGCTACCAAGTAGTTTTTTAGTTTTCCATTTACTGTTGTAATCTAGATCTTTTTGTAATGTCTGTGGAGACATTCAGAGGTGTAGCTTGTATGGACTTGGCTCGAGTGATTTAGGGAATCATGTGTCAGGGTCGCAGTATGTCTGCTCAGACAGCAAGTTCCCCGAGCCTATTTTTATGCCTCAGTTATTTTTTGATCGGTGGAGCCTTGAGCATTAGCACAGCTTGCGTCTTATGTTGTTTTGGTCTGGCAAAACGTCTTCAGTGTCGTCATAATTTTGTGGTGACTTGTGGGGGTTTTAGGATTTTATGGCTGTATATCTAGTCGAGGTGCCCTAGTTTGGTCAAAGTGCCACGGTTGACATTCCTTGACCGTATCTGTGTTTTCTCTCATGTTCAGCGTTTGGACGGCTCCATCAAGGGAGAGCTCAGAAAACAAGCACTGGACCACTTTAATGCAGAAGGCTCTGAGGTAAGATCCTAAACTACAGCATGGGTGTTTGTTTTGTTTGGGCAGAGCTTCGCTGTCTGGAGACATTCGCTATGGTTGTGATGTTCCAGTCAGAGCTCTGCGTCAGAGCTTTACTGGTTCTAGGAATGCTTGATCCATGGGAAATAGAGGCCTTATGTAATTATTTGAAGAATGAAAATGTAATATATAAAGGGTCAAAACAGTTCTGTCGGACTGAAACAAGAAGGCTCATATGTGAGTTCAAAAACTACATTAAAAATATAAAAAATATGCAATAAATTAATGTTTCATAAGGCTATAAAATTAGGTTTTATAAGGCTGATGTGTGTTTAAAGGATTAGTACACTTCCAGAGTACAAATTTCTTGTCTCAACCCCATGTCATCCAAGATGTTCATGTCTTTCTTCAGTCAAAAAAAAAGTAAGGTTTTGAGGAAAACGTTCCAGGATTTTTCTCCATATAGTGGACTTCAATGGGGATGAGCAGGTTGAAGGTCCAAATTGCAGTTTCAATGCAGCTTCAAATGGCTCTACATGATCCCAGCCAAGGAATAAATGTCTTAACTAGTGAAACAATTGGTCATTTTCTTAAAAAAAAGTTATACTTTTTAACCACAAATGCTCTACGACTGCATTAAGTAATCACATTGGAAAGGTTAAACGGTTTGTTATCTATCTGCGTACGTAGGGTAGGGTGAAAAACTCCATCTCATTTTCTCCTCCAACTTCAAAATTGCCCAACATTGTTGCTTTACTTTTTTTGTAAAGGGCATTTGACTTTCTTTGGACGTTTGCTTTGTAAACACTGGATCGGTACTCCTGCCCATGTCATACGTGACCTTTCCAACGTCAAGTCAAGCTAGTGCAAAACGAGTATTTGTGGTTAAAATGTAAAAAATTTTTTGACTGATTGTTTCACTAGAGAAGACCCTTTTTCCTCAACTGGGATCGTGTAGAGCTCTTTGAAGTTGCATTGAAATCTTCAGTTTGCAGTTTGGACCTTCAACCCATTGATCTTCATTGAAGTCCACTATATGGACAAAAATCCTGGAATGTTTTCCTCAAAAAACTGAAGAAAGATAGACATGAATATCTTTGACATGGGGGTGAGTAAATTATCAGGAAATTTTTATTCTGGAAGTGAGCAAATTCTTTGTGGTGATGTATTCCGTGCCACTAGTTACCAAAAATAAGCAAAAACACAAAGCAAAATAATTTAAGTAATTATTTTCTCTGATCACTCCACTCCATATTTACACCATTGGATAGGTTAATATCCAGATTTTATGAATATTAACCTGGAGCAGGATGTATAGATGAGCATTCATCACTAGACTTGAAATTGCAATTGGCTCTTGTTCTCACTGTTCACTGTCTTCCTCAGGACTTCTGTTTCCTGCTATCCACCCGAGCTGGAGGGCTTGGGATTAACCTGGCCTCTGCCGACACAGTGGTTATCTTTGACTCGGACTGGAACCCACAAAATGATCTTCAAGCCCAGGCCAGAGCCCACAGGATTGGCCAGAAAAAGCAAGTAAGTAGAACACAAATCTTTGACTTAATGTGTAACCACTCTCCACACTTCTGGAGTGTCATAAGTAGCATACGTAGACTGCAACTAAATATATTTTGGGATTCTTTGCATAGGTGAACATCTATCGTCTGGTCACAAAAGGCACAGTGGAGGAAGACATTATTGAAAGAGCCAAAAAGAAGATGGTTCTAGACCATCTTGTCATTCAGAGAATGGACACCACTGGGCGAACCGTACTGGATAACAGCTCAGCAAATTCAAAGTGAGAATATTAAATAGAAAAAAAATAATTCCTCTGATCTGAATGTTGGTTTAAGCATGCATTGAACATACAACGTGTAATGTCTACCTGTGTGTTGGCCATTTCCAGTTCGAACCCCTTCAGTAAAGAAGAATTGACAGCCATCTTGAAGTTTGGAGCAGAAGATCTGTTCAAGGAAGCTGAAGGGGAGGAATCAGAACCACAGGAAATGGACATTGATGAGATCTTGCGTCTTGCTGAAACCAGAGAGAGCGATCAAGGATCTAGTGCTACAGATGAGCTTCTGTCACAGTTTAAGGTACTCAAGAGTGTATTAAAACTTGTAATGTTAAGTAGCATGTTTTCTCCTGAGCCTGGGCCTGGCATGAACTGTTTTTGTCTGTAATGGTAGGTTGCTAACTTCACCATGGATGAAAGCACACCAGATCTTGAGGAGAAGACTGTGCGTGATTGGGATGATATTATTCCAGAGGAGCAACGGCGGAAGGTGGAGGAAGAGCAGAAGCAGAAGGAGATGGAAGACATCTACATGCTGCCCAGAAGCAGAAGCTCCAACAAGAGGGTAAGGAAGTGCTTCCCTCCTACAGTCTAGGGTTGTGCCAGTTCAAACTGGGCAAGAGATTATTTCACGGTAGTGGAGTATATGGGTGTTAGCTGGGTAAACCTAACACAAACAGCCAATATTTCACCTAAAATAAAATTATAAGATATTATTGACATTTTTGGACTGACATCATTTTCATACATGAAATGAGATGAGATTTTACCCTCAGCCAAAATATTTGCTTTGTAACAAATTGAGACCATATTTGAAGTAAAAACAAGTACATTCTTGCCTAAAAAACTCTTTAAAACTTTTTAAAATTGATAGCCTGGAAAACCCTAGAAAATAGCAATATTCCTGAGGAGGTACTTAAGTGCTTGAATTATTGTATCTGTGAAATGTATCTATAAAACAAGTGTTGAATTTTGTCATAGCACATATATTTTCACAGAGTTCATGCAATTCAAAAAACATTGTACCCTTTTCAGTTAATGTCAGAAAACAATCAAGCTAAGCACTGATGGTGTGGTGTAAACATATCTGAAGATGTGAAAAGAGGAACAGATGAACTAAATCAATTGCGTCATTTATGCAGGAACCGCTCCGATTGATTCAAACTCGTGACTTCGACTTCATTTCAAGCGATTCATTAGCAAAAGCAGATCAAATTAAAGGAGTCATTTATTTTCAAATTTCGACATTGCCGTTTGTAGTGGTTTTTAAAAAGCATGTAGTGATGGGTGAAACTGAGTTTTTTCGAATTGAATTCAAATTGAATTGACTCGATAGAACGTGGATTGCAAATCTTTTGAGTTCGCAAACATTTGATTTACAACTTCGGAGCAGGTTCGCAAATCTTTTGGTTTAGATCGGAACTTTTGGGTTTGCAAATCTTTAGGTTAAGATTGGAACTTCGAAGTGGGTTCGCAAATCTTTATCTTTGGATCGGAACTTCAGAGCACGGATCTTGAATCATTTGATTCAGATTGGGACTTCGGTGTGGGTTTGTGAAACATTCGCGTTTTACATCAGAGCGATTTTGTCAATCTTTTTTCTGTTTTTTTTTTTTCTTAAACAGTAGAAAACATCAAACTATTCATACAGTACAGTTATAAAAAAAAAAGTATACACAAACAAAGCCCTTAAAGGGGCTTTATGCAACTTTTCCCCCAAAATAAACGTAACAATAGCCTTTTTATTTGACCATTTATGACTCAAACATCTCCTGATGAGCATACTGACACCTTGTCAGCTCACAGTGGGTACACCTATAAGCCTGTATCCTATTTTTCCTATTTTCTGTCGGGTCGGCTTTTTCGCGCGCTGTCTGCGGATGTGACGTCAAGCGCGTTCATGTTAAACGTTTCAGATCACTCTGCCACCACCGCTAGTCGTATATATTGCAAACAAACTTAGTTTCGAAAACAATATATGTATTTGACTGTTCTAACCTCTGTAAAAATAATGTTGACTTCTTTGCAGCGGATGACTTGTGAAGTGTGTACGTATGAGCGCGCGCTGCAAGAGCGAGCAGAAAGGAAGAGCAGTTCCGTTTTTTGGCCACAGGTGTCAGTCCGCGAGTTTAAATTTCAGAAAATTGCATATAGCCCCTTTAAGAAAAATAACAACTTTAGTAGTAATACTTTGCATGTGCTTCATTGTATTTTTGCCATTTTTATTTAACTATTTCTCTTTCTTTATTTGAAATGGAAGACATTGTTTGATAAGTAAGATCTCTGATTGAAGTCCTTGAAAATCAAATAAGTAGTGCTTGAAAAGTCCTTGAAAGTCCTGGAATTTCATTTTACAGTATCTGTACGAACCCTGAAATTGTGAGATAATAACTCACATTTCTGACTTTTTTGAGATATAAACTCGCAATTGCGAGTAAAAAAGTACCATTTTGAGGGGGGAAAAAGACTAATATGTTCTCAGAATTGCGAGTTTGTAGCGCATACTTCTGAGAAAAAATGTCAGAATTGTTTCTCTCAATTTTTGACAGGCTTAAAAAGATTTTCAGCTCTGTAAGCATGCGATTCAATTATCAGAATGCATTTATACAATAGTGTGTATTAGTGTACATTATAAATGTGTGTACATAGCATACGGTCGTGTAAAGTGCTCCCTGTGGCTTTTCGGTGCTTTTATCCTCTCTTGTGAGCTAGATCCATAATATCTTGCGCAGGCTGTAATGACTCATTAGATTTTATAGCCACACACTGCATTCCCATGCGATGGCAGCACATGTTGAAGTATGCGGCATCGTAGCTTTTGGAAATGAGTCATTAAGTTTTACTGCGCAGTGGACTCCCCGGCGATAAGGCCGTGTGCGTGTTTGCAGCCACATGCTCATTACTCTTGCCTTACGCCAGAGAAGATTTAATCCAGAGCAGAACAGAGTCGTCCACAAAATATTCAGTATTCCTAAAACTGCTTTTGTAATCTGTGCATAGAGAGCATTGGATAAATACAAGAAAAAATTTTTTTAAAGCTGTATTGTGATGCTTTTTAGGCACAGGCCAATGACAGCGACAGTGATGCTGGATCCAAACTAAAGCACAGATCCTCAGGTTCAGACAGTGAAACGGATGACAGCGAGGATGACAAACGGCCCAAGCGGAGAGGCAGGCCGAGAGCTCGCAAAAACAATGTGGAGGGATTTAATGACGCAGAGATACGCAGGTAATATAACTCACCGTCAACTTGATAATTTGAGAAAGGCTTTGCTGTAAACATTTCATTACTTAATGGTCTATTTATTTTAGGTTCATAAAGGCGTACAAGAAATTTGGAGCTCCGCTTGAGAGGTGAGAAATACTATAATCAGAAATTATATTTTTTGTTGCAGTTACAAGTTTTGTATAATATTTAAAGGAATAGTTCAGACTATTCTAGTTGTTCATGAGTTTCTTGTTTGTCCTGAACAGTTCCTGTAGGAAAAAATCCGTCAGGTCCTATAAATTCGTTGGTTTTTCAGCATTTTTGTGAATTTGAACCCTTTCGAACGATGACTGTATGATTTTGAGATCCATCTTTTCACCCTGAGGACAACTGAGAGACACAGTTCAAATGCTCACTGATGCATTTCCAGAAGGAAGAATGATGCATTAAACCTTTTGAATTTGAACATCAGGGTAAATTTTACTTTGCCTTTTGGGGACTATGTAAGTATCTTCTGTAGCTTCTGAAGAGCGGTACTAAATGAAAAAAATATGATATTTAAGCGAAATAAGAAAAATCTACACATCCTCATTTCGTTCAAAAGTTTATACCCCTGGCTCTTAATGCATCGTTTCTCCTTCTGAAGCATCAGTGAGCATTTGAACCTTCTGTAATAGTTGCAGTCCCTCAGTTGTCCTCAGTGTGAAAAGATGGATCTCAAAATCATAAAGTCATTGTTGAAAAAGGTTTAAACACACAAAAATGCTGAAAAACCCAATAATCTGTGGGACCTAGAGGAATTTTTTGAAGAACAGTGGGCAGTTTAACTATTCAGGACAAACAAGGAACTCATGAACAACTATCACTAAACAAAAAAAAAATTGAGGTAAACTTAAAATTTAAACAAATGAGAATTGTTGACCTGTTTTTTCATCTCATATTTATATTTCATTTCAATTAACAGAAACCATTTTAGTAGTTCCTTAGTTAAAAACAAGAACATTGAGTCCAATTAAAAGTACTACTTAACTGTTAATGTTGTTTTCTACAGGTTGGAGGCAATTGCCCGTGACTCTGAGCTGGTGGATAAGTCCATTGCAGACCTGAAGCGACTGGGGGAACTGGTGCACAACAGCTGTGTAACTGCAGTGCAGGAGCATGAGGAGCACATGAAAGAAAACCCTGTGGAAGGTGTGTAAATGTTAATAGCAGTGCTGAGTGAAAATTGTGATTGATTTTCTTATTTAATTTGTATTGTTTCTTCATTGCAGCTAAAGGTCCGGGGAAAAGACGAGGCATTAACATAAAGATCTCTGGAGTTCAGGTCAATGCTAAGTCTATTATCCAGCACGAGGAGGAGTTTGAACCGCTACATAAAGCTGTGCCTTCAAATCCTGCTGAAAGGAACAAGTGAGTCCTAATCAAAGCTGTATCATACATTCTTTTTCATAATATTGTACATAATGGAGTTGTTACAGACAAACTGCAGTGTGTCTAATCATTGCAAGCACTATATGGGTGGAGATTTAATCAAGCCAGTTAAATTTGATTTGATGGGTTTATTGGGGAACTCATTCAGTTCTGTTTCGATCCAAATAAAATATACATTCCAGGGTGGTGCACCATTCAAAATTGATTTGAGAACGCCTTTTGGACTCCAGTTTAATTCAGGCTATTGAATTGAGGTAGAAAACAGAATCTAGAATTTAATGAATTCAGTTTAAGGTCATTGAATTAGAATAAAAATCGGATAACTGCACTAAATTGTAATTAAACCCTGTTGTAATTATCTGACTTTTAAATGCATAACAAATATAGGATATATAATCTATTATGAAAGAATTATCCAATTTACTAAATATTATATATTAATACTCTACCAAAGATTTTTTTGTCTCTCGTTCCGTTTACCAAGCCTGCATTTATTTGATACAAAGTAAAAATATTTCATATTTGACTGTTTTTGCTGTACTATTTAAAATAACTGTTTTCTATTTGAATACATTTTAAAATGTAATTTTACAAGATTTCTTTTGCTAGAAATTTTAGAAATTAATACTTTTATTTAGCGAGAATGCTTAAAATTTATCAAAAGTGATGGTAAAAACATTTATAATGTTACAAAAGATTTCTATTTTTGGTAAATGCTTTTCTTCTGAGCTTTCTATTCATCAACTGTTTTCAACATAATAACAATAGATGTTTTTTGAGCAGCAAATGAGAATATTAGAATGATTTCTGAAAGATCATGTGGCTAGAGAAATTATGCAAAGAATTTGGCTTTGAAATCACAGGAATAAATTACATTTTAAAATGTATTCAAATAGAAAAGAGTTATTTTAAATAGTAAAAATATTTGTAATTTTTACTGTTTTAGCTGTACTTTAGATCAAATAAATGCAGAAGAGATTTCTTTTAAAAAGCATTAAAAAACTTCCTGTTCAAAAACTTTTGACTCGTAGTGTACATTTTGTTGCCAATATTAGGCAAGTTTCAGTCTGGGTTCAGAGCTCAGTAAATAGTACAGAATCTGCTTTTTTGAAAGTGTTTAAATAATTTGTTCTTAGCTGTCGATTCTGGAAAATGTGGGGTTGTTTTGCATCCAAGCTCAGCTTTTGATAGTATTAAACATTCTATTCAATTAAGACGATTGTAATACGCTGGTATTAAGGGAAAACTGGGAAATCTCTTTCTGTAGCCATAAAAGTAATAATAATTTTACCTCTCTCTCTACTGCATGTACATGTGGGGTACAGCAGGGCTCAGTCTTAGGCCCTGTTTTGTTCTCTCTCTGTCCTCCTTCCTTTAGCTAAGATCTTTTGTAAGCATCAGATCTAAACAGTTGAGAAAAAAGGTGAATAATTAGTCAAAATGAAACCACAATCCAATGAACTAAAGGAATAGAATGAGACTGAATAGACTAAATGATGTTTTGTTTTCAGATTTCAGCTGACCTGTCGGGTGAAGACTCCCCACTTTGACATAGACTGGGATATCAATGATGATACACAGCTGTTACTGGGTGTCTATGAGCACGGCTATGGCAACTGGGACCTGATCAAGACTGATCCTGATCTCAAACTTGCTGAGAAGGTACATTGCTTCCTCACAGTTAAAAAAAAAACAGCATCAACGATGTGCGAAGTCGCATTACTTGATGTAAAATGTCCTGTTGTTTATGTGTAGATTCTCCTAGATGACCCTGATAAGAAACCTCAGGGAAAGCAGTTGCAGATGCGAGCAGACTACTTGCTTAAGATGCTGAAGAAAGAGCAGGACAACCAAGATGCTGCTAAAACAGGAGATGAGGTGAAGATCATGGGTTTTTCAACACGTTTGTAAAATATTGAGGTTTTTAGACTTACAACACCTAGTGTTTTGGAGGATAATATGTGACCTTAGACCACAAAACCAATCATAAGTAGCACAGGTATATTTGTAGCAATAGCCAACAATACATTGTATGCCAAATTATACCATTTTTAGCCAAACATCATTCAAATATTAAGTAAAGATCATGTTCCATGAAGATATTTTGTAAATTTCCTACCATGAATATATCAAAACGTAATTTTTGATTAGTAATATGCATTGCTAAGAACTTCATTTGGACAACTTTAACGGCAATTTTTTTTGCACCCAGATTTTCAAACAGTTGTATATCAGCCAAATATTGTCCTATCCTAACAAATCATACATCAATGGGCAGCTTATTTATTCAGATTTTGATGCATCTCAATTAAAAAAAAAATTGACCCTTATGACTGATTTTGTGGTCCATGGTCACATATGTGACCCTGGACCACAAAACCAGTCATAAGTGTAAATTTGTCGAAATTGAGATTCTTACGTCATCTGAAAGCTGAGTAAATAAGCTTTCCATTGATATATTGTTTGTTAAAATAGGACAATGTTTGTCTGATATACAACTATTTGAAAACCTGGAATCTGAGGGTGCGAAAAAATCTAAATATTGAGAAAATCGCCTTAAAAGTTGTCCAAATGAAGTTCTTAGCAATGCATATTACTAATCAAAAATCAAGTTTTTATGTATTTATGGTAGAAAATTTACAAAATATCTTCATAGAACATGATCTTTACTTAATATGCTAATGATTTTTGGCATAAAAGAAAAATCGATAATTTTGACCCATACAGTGTATTTTTGGCTATTGCTACAAATATACCCATGCTACTTAAGACTGGTTTTGTGGTCCAGGGTCACATATGGTTTTGTAGAACAATAGAAGTTTTTAAGGTGGTCATACACAGTTTGGATCAGCAGCTTCAGTTAGCATAGCTCACTTTTTTTAGTCAAAATTTTCATTCTGTGTATCTTCCCACCTCCCAGGTCAAACCCAGAAAGAGAAAACCTCGAACGAAGAACAAGGCCCCCAACAATGATCTAGTCAATGAAATTTCTTCTCCGCGTCTCTCCGATAACTTGTCAGAAGAAGGAGAGGTCAAGGTATGTCACTTTTATTGCATCTAGTCACCTATATAACAAAACTGATTTGTTAATGCAGAGATATAAATACACTGAATCCACAGTGCTAACCAGTTAGGCTGCATATTTACAATTCTCTCATTTTTCAGGACGATGGAGCTGAAAAATCACCCACAAAGAAGAAACAGAAAAAGGATAACAAAGAGAACAAAGAAAAAACAGGAACTCCTAAAAAAGAGAAGGAGGGGGACAAAGACAAAAAGCGTTCCAAGACCAAAAAAGAGAAGGTATTTTATATGTTGGCATCAGAGGCTGGCGTATTATGTTTCAGCATGAGAACATTTCCTTTAGAAACTTGGACTTAAGTGTTATGTTTCACTGTCATCCTGTGCACAATGGCTGTTAGTTTCTTAGATCAACAGGTTGACTCAAACTTACGATCTAGACCTAAATTATACTGCTATTATAATTAATTAAATTCTCTGTTATTAATACAATTTTGTTTTTACTTAAAAGTAATGCATTACAATACTGAGCATTACTTTTTTTTTTTAATCTGGCCTGGGCTTGCTTTATGTTTTTGATAGAAAAAAAATATTTTGGCATATGTAAAAACCCTTTCACACTAAAAGTGAAATGAATAAGCTTTAGGCTGAAGGAAATATTAATTCAGATATTAACATTTATTTGCCTCTGCATCTATTCCCGATTTCTCTCAACATGGGGACAGGAGAGCTTTCAGTCAATAAATGGGAAAACAAAGTAACAGGCATTACTTATTTGAAAAAGTAACTCAAATATTTAACTGTAAATTTTAAAACTAGTAATGCGTTAAAAGTAATCTGATTACATTACTTGTAGTGTGTTACCCCCAAACACTGATTAAGTTATATTGTGTGTCAATGTGTTTCTCATGAGCTTAACTTCTAACATTTTCAGGCCAAACCTGCAGGAAAAGGAAAGAAAGCTCAAGGCCCTGTGCACATCACTGCAGGAAGTGAGCCTGTACCAATTGGAGAGGAAGACGATGAACTGGACCAGGAAACATTCAGCATTGTAAGTGTTAAAATTCTCCTTTCTTCATCTCAATTGTAATGTACTGAAGTATGTTGATGTTTTAATGTCCTGAGCGAAAAACTGATTTGTGATGTAACATCTACGCAGTGTAAGGAGCGGATGAGGCCAGTGAAGAAAGCTCTGAAACAGTTGGATAAACCAGATGAGGGGCTGTCAGTGCAGGAGCAGCTGCAGCACACTCGTACCTGCCTGCTGAAGATCGGAGACCGCATCACAGAGTGCCTTAAATCGTACAGTGACCCTGAACATGTCAAGACCTGGCGCAGGTATCTTAACTACATATTACACATCTGACTTTAAGAGTTACTGTTATACTTGAACAGTACATTTAACCCTGCTGTTGTTTAATTTGTCAGAAACCTCTGGATTTTCGTGTCTAAATTTACTGAGTTCGGTGCCCGGAAATTGCACAAGCTGTATAAGATGGCTCAAAAGAAGCGTTCGCAGGAAGAAGAGGTAAGCTCATCTTAAATCTACAGTTTTCAATGACATTGTTCTCCTCATGTAGCACTTACTCATTCGCTCCTTGTATTTCTTACAGAAAGAGCAAAAGAAGAAGGATGATCCCGCCAAGAAAAAACCCTTCAGACCTGAACCGTCTGGATCTAGCCGGGACTCCACAGGCAACCAGCCAGCACCCAAACCCCATCCTCCGGTCAACCATCCACCTGGACCTCCCCCTCATGCTCACCACAGAGAGCAGTACAACCAGCCCAATAAAAGACACTTTGCTAATGATGGTAAGAGATGCAATGGTTTGTCAAGTGTCACCGTTTCGGGGTCTAAATGCTCAGATTGCAAAAGCAAACAATAAACAGCTTATTGCACTCACATTGTGCTATATGACTACTAAACGAATAGTGCAGATAAATGACTTTAGGATTAGAGGCTTGGACCCAGAAACTGTATAGCTACATCAGGACTTAAGCATAGTTTGTAAGCTACTATACAATTGAGGTCAAAAGTTTACATAAACCTTATGAATCTGCAAAATGTTAATTATTTTACCAAAATAAGAGGTGTCATACAAAATGCATGTAATTTTTTTTTTATTTAGTACTGACCTGAGTAAGATATTTCATATATAAGATGTTTATATGTAGTCGGTTAAACTGCCTGCTGTTCTTTTTTTTTTTTTTTTTTTTTTTTTTTTGTGAAATTGAACTCTTTCCAACAATGACTATGATTTTGAGATCCTTCTTTTCACACTGAGGACAACTGAAGATATATGGAAGCATATGTGTAGCAATATTCAATTTGCAATACAATATGCAAAATGGCAATACAATATTCAAAATGACAATGCAATATTCAAAAAGGCAATGTAATTCTGTATTTAAATTTACATTTTCAATCACCTCCACGTGTGCAAAATTTGGTGCATAATGAAATTGAAAATTAAATTATATTATTTACATTTGCCATTTCCAACAGTAGTCTTAAGTTGTAAAGTGCATACTATTTTAATGCTTTAGAAGTAGCAAAATGAAAATGAAAATGTATAACCCAAATTGATTTGATATGTGTAACGTGTCCAAGCAGAAACAGTAGCAAAATTATCATTTAAATGTTATTTGTCCTGAATGCATTTAGACTAAGAGTCAGGACACTTACGATTGCATTTTCATCATGACGCAGTGGGATATTTGTAGCAAAATTCAATGCGGCTTTGAAAATGCATTCCGAGTTGACCACGCCCACCCAACGTCAATCATTGCGTCAAGGCGGGGATTGGCGGAAGCACGTTACGTTTAGATCGTTTGAAACATGGCGGCTGGAGATCTGATAAGATCGTTGAATTCATTGGCAGATGGAGCGTGAACAGAGAAATAATGTTTAGAAGATTTTTACGTGTATGTAGGTGACAGGACAAGATCAATATTGAAGCATCTTGCAGAATTGTCGGCCTTAACAGGCCTCGACACTCGTTTGGCCGCTGAACCCTTGAGAGTGGTGGAAGATCGATTATCTTCGTCCCAATCAATATATATATATATATATATATATATATATATTCGTGCTATACATTTATTTTGCTTCCGACGCCCATGATATATATATATATATATATATTCGTGCTATACATTTATTTTGCTTCCGACGCCCATGATATATATATATATATATATATATATATTAGGGCTGTCAAAATTAACGCGTTAATGCAAATTCATTTTAACGGCACTAATTTTATTAACGCGCGATTAACGCAGCGCGCATTTCTGTTTGACCCACTACCTAGCCCATAGTTAAAGAAATGGATGCAGTGCTGCCAACCTATCGAAAAGTGTCTAGCAACAATACATAAACACATAATTGGACAAACCCAATATAGTTTCTGAGGCTCTTCGGTTTTGCTGAACGTGCGTGTGGTCTCCCAATGAATGCGCGCGCACCTCCCTCTCTTCATATCTGCGTCTGCTCTGTTCAGCGAGCGGCAGTGGAGCAGCGCTTTCAGTTAAAACAGATGTTATGTTCATTCCAGTGCTTGAAGTGGGCCGGTACGCAGGTACTTCTGTATTTTATCCTTTTGCGTACACCGGCACTTCTGCCATATTTAATGAATGCAAGCGGAGTCGGTGTACGTTAGGATTGTTGCTGTGGGGTTGATGCGTAAAGCCACATACGAGTATGCACGCGAAAACGGCGTATTAAATGCACGTCAAACACATGCATAATTGCATATCATATGTACTCCAAATTTAATTTCAGCTTAATTGTTAATAGCACGCCAAATAGAAACAGAAAGTCGTGCTAGTGCGCATTTGCATGAGACCAGGCTCTCCAATCAGTACATTATAACCAAAACAATACATTAAAACATAAAAGAAGCAGGTTTTTGGGATCACATAACTTTAAATGGCTAAACTCCTAAAAAGTCAAAGGATCCTGAAGGCATTCAAACAGGAAGTTAAAAACAACGATAATAATGCAGG
>NC_133371.1:26783993-26999743 GCF_049309525.1 Garra rufa | reverse complement strand
TATTATTATGTTGAAAACAGCTGAGTAGGTTTTTTTTCAGGTTTCTTTGATAAATAGAAAGTTTATACGGACAACATTTATTTTTAAATAGAATCTTTTGTAACATTGTAAATGTTGTTATCATCAATTTTTATTAAAAACACACACACACACACACACACACACAGCTTTTGAATGGTATAGTGTATAATGTTACACAAAACTTTATTTCAGATAAAGGCTTTTTTTCATTTGATAATTTGTATTGTACATTTATATATATATATATATATATATATATATATATATATATATATATATATATATATATATAATATATATATATATATATATATATATGTATATATATATACACGCACACACACACACACACACAATATATATATATATATATATATATGCATGTGTGTATATCAAAGTAGAAAGGAAACATTCTGACAGCGTCTTTACATCCATTTGGACTGCTCTCAGCACGTAAGTGCGCGATTAGAAAAGCAAACCAAGACGCGGCTGGCGTGACCGCTGTCTTTGATTTTGACGAAGATAATCGATCTTCCACCACTCTCAAGGGTTCAGCAGCCAAACGAGTGTCGAGGCCTGTTAAGGCCGACAATTCTGCAAGATGCTTCAATATTGATCTTGTCCTGTCACCTACATACACATAAAAATCTTTCTGTTTACGCTCCATCTCCCAATGAATTCAACGATCTTATCAGATCTCCAGCCGCCATGTTTCAAACGATCTAAACGATTGACGTTGGGTGGGCGTGGTCAGCTCGGAATGCATTTTCTAAGCCGCATTGAATTTTGCTACAAATATCCCACTGCGTCATGATGAAAATGCAATCGTAAGTGTCCTAACTCTTAGTCTAAATGCATTTAGGACAAATAACATTTAA
This sequence comes from Garra rufa, assembly GCF_049309525.1. Taxonomy (NCBI): domain Eukaryota; kingdom Metazoa; phylum Chordata; class Actinopteri; order Cypriniformes; family Cyprinidae; genus Garra; species Garra rufa. The sequence goes on along the minus strand of NC_133371.1, from coordinate 26,998,844 downwards.
ATGATAATTTTGCTACTGTTTCTGCTTGGACACGTTACACACATCAAATCAATTTGGGTTATACATTTTCATTTTTATTTTGCTACTTCTAAAGCATTAAAATAGTATGCACTTTACAACTTAAGACTACTGTTGGAAATGGCAAATGTAAATAATATAATTTAATTTTCAATTTCATTATGCACCAAATTTTGCACACGTGGAGGTGATTGAAAATGTAAATTTAAATACAGAATTGCATTGCCTTTTTGAATATTGCATTGTCATTTTGAATATTGTATTGCCATTTTGCATATTGCATTGCAAATTGAATATTGCTACACATATGCTTCCATACTCATATGCCACTATTGCAGAAGGTTCAAATGCTCACTGATGCTCCAGAAAGAAACACAATACATTAGATCAGGGTAAATTTAACTTGTTTTATCTTTTGGGAAACCTGTAAGTATCTTCTGTAGCTTCTGAAGCAAAGTACTCAATTAACAAAAAAAGATATTTAGGCAAAATAAGCAAAAATGTAGACTTCTTCATTTAAAAGTTTACACCCCTGGCTCTTAATCCATCTTTTTTCCTTCCGGAGCATCAGTGAGCGTTTGAGCCTTTTGTGATAATTGCATATGAGTCCTTCAGTTGTCCTCAGTGTGAAAAGATGGATCTCAAAATCATACAGTCATTGTTGGAAAGTGTTCAAATACAAAAAAATGCTGAAAAACCAAAGAATTTGTGGGACCTGAAAGAAAACAGCGGGCAGTTTAACTGTTCAGGACAAATACGGACTCATGAACATCTATTACTGGGGAAAAAAAAAAAACAGCTGTGGATCATTCAGGTAAAAACACGGTGTTAAGAATAAACTTTTGAAATGGGAATGTTTTTTATAAATTAAACTATTATTTTCTCTTGTGGACTAAATGTAAACATCTTTAATGTGAAATATCTTATTCAGGTCGATACTAATAATTAACATTTTGCAGATTCTGCAAGGTGTATGTAAACTTTTGACCTCAACTGATTTTTTTTGTACAAACATAAATGTCATTTATGATTCCAGTTGTCATTTTTAGTGATCAGCTGTCTTATTTGGTACCTTGTGTGTCTTTTAAACAGACAGGGGAGACTGGCAAAGGGACCGTAAATACAACTACCCAGGTAACAGCAATCAGCCCTGGCAAGGGGACCGGCATCACCAGTATGACACTCACAGGTACAAGGACCATCATTACGGTGATCGTCGTCCACACGGTGACTACCGCAGCTCCGGAGGTTACCGAAACAGCGGCTCTCCTCGCAAACGACCCTATGACCAGTATGGTAACGATAGAGATCATCGGGGCCATCGAGACTATTATGACAGGTGAGCAAGAGGGCCTTTTTTTTATTATATATAAAAGTAATAGTTTAATTCATTAATTACTCACCCTGATATTGTTCCAAATCTGCAAAACCTTTGTTCATCTTTGAGACATAAATTAAGATATTTTTGATGAAATCCGAGAGCTTTCTGACCCTGCGTAGACTGCAGTGAAACCACGCTCAAGGCCCAGAAAAGTATTAAGGACATTGTTAAATTAGTCCATTTGACATCAGTGGTTCAACCTTAATTTTACGAAGTTACAATAATACTTTATTTGACATTTTCTTTTCCTCCGTGTCATTCTTCGATGCATGTCGAACCACTGATGGCACATGGACTATTTTAACAATGTCCTTACTACCTTTCTGGGCTTTGAAAGTGTCATTTGCGTTGCTGTCTATGCAGGGTCAGAAAGCTCTTGCATTTCATTGGTGTTTCGAAGATGAACAAAGGTCTTACTGCTTGGAAATTCACGTCCTCGTACCCAAAATTCTGGTGCTGTGTGTACAGCTGTAGAGCTCAAATTTAGTCTTCTGATTTCAGACATCCAGACCCTAAGCGAAGGCGTTCGGATGAATACCGCTCACCGAACTATCATCCAGGTGGAGGGGGGCATCCACAGGACTTCAGAAGGATGCCTGACCACAGGGGACCCCCTGGTCCCCCTGATCACTACCGCCCCTTCCACCCCGACAAACCCCCACCCCTAATGGACCCCCGTTCACCTCAGTCTCAGAAATCCCCCCTGGAGCCCATCTCACCTGCTTTGGATAGAACTGCAGAGCAGAAACCTGTGACGGACTTTAATTGGAACAACAGGAAGACGTGAGGTGAATACTTGGTTGGTGCAGAGACAGTCTGTGCTGCCAAAGGACATAAACCTAGGCAATAAATGGAGCCATCACCAAACTCCTCTTTATCGCCACTGTGTCCTCCGCTCTCTTCTAGGATTCACAACCAGGTTAAGTCTGCCATTTTGGACTGAGGAGACAGAACAAAGCATGGTTAGTCCTATGGACTACGACTGAACATGATAAAGTGTTGAAGTATGCCTAAGTTAGAAAGTGCCTCATGTATTTGGTCTTCGTTGAGAGTCATTAGCAGAAAAGGGACTATTCCCAAAGCAAACTTTTCTTTGATGTTCATGTTTTATTTTTGGTGTTATTTTGGTTTGTGCAAAAAGGATTATTTCATGAAAGTAGCCTTTGTGGGAGGAGAAAAAAGGAATCGTTTTAATTGCACCTTCAGATGTTCGAAACTATCGCTTTTGCTTTCACACACACCTGTGATCGTATGTCATTTTGAGGGAAAAAAATCAAGTAATTACATGTATGTTTTTGTCTTTTGATATTGTTATCATGTAGGAGTCACAAATGTGATGAGCAGCAACCGCAACAATTACTGGAATTGTTTTTCTCGAATCAGCTAAATGTGTCTTCGCTATTGCAGACAACGTTCAGACGCCCTGTTGGACAACAGTAGCCTTATTTAAAAAAAGAAAGAAGGAAAAAAGGCTAAACAGTATTCAGAGTCCACGTCGACCTTGTCAGAACACTAGATAATCATAACACGTAAGCTATCTTTGTCTATATTTTCTTGTATCTGTAACACTTGGCACCACTCAAGTCCACTTTATGGTCAGTGCTTGTACTGTTGCATCTTTTTATTGCACTAAAAAGACAGTACTCGCTCGATTTTGAGTATGTAGTAATGGTAGACATTACCCGAATCTGATTTTCATGTTTCGTTGAGTTGTTTTCTCAGTATGAGTGTGGTGAAACGCTGATACCGTTGACCTTTGAGTGGAAATGTGAGTACTGTATGAATGGACAGACGTGCGTTTAGGGAGTGGGCGGGTGTCACAAGCTATTTTTGGGGAACCAGATTTTGTGCCAAAACATTGACAGACTGGCATGCTGGTAAATACCATTCATTGATTGTTTATTTGATGTGTTTTTCCATCTGTGCCTTATTCTTGTGTAGATTCAAACACCGGATTGGTATAAGGATGTTAAGCGGTCGGAATCGATGCAGTATTATGCTGTCGTGTACAATTTCAAAACATTTGCCAGGATGGAGTTTTAACTAGGTGCATGTAAAAGCCAGCTCTGGTGAGTGGGGGAACAATGTGGTGTGCTCAATTCCAAAAGATCATGGTGGCAGGACTAGGAGAGCAGGTGAGCTGGTGAAACGTGGACACGTCTGCAATGGAATACTGGAGATGTGTTACTTCTTTCCCACCCTAGCTCCTGCTCACACTCCACGGACATGTTAAGCTTTCAAACAAGCCAATTTAAAGTAATTTATATTTGTGAAAAGCCACTGTTCAGAATAATTGTACTGTACATATGTTTATAGACCTATATGTATTAAACTTTCCTACATCATGGACATTCTGTGTTTTGTTTTTTTCATTAATGATTAAAACTAATAACTAGTTTTATGCAACCTACATTAATTGACCAACTTTACTTAATTTAATGTGATTTTTGGGACAAAAACCTAAATGGTAAATTTCAAAATAAAAGTTTACCTGTAACTTGCCTTTAGTTAGTTTGTCCTTGAGAGGAATGGCGCGAATTGCTGAGGTGAGACCTTCATTATATCGTATATTTTAGTTTTTCAGCATGTTTTAACATGAATAATAGATTTAAGTGATTAAAGGGAATAATGCAGATATTGTTATTTCGCTGGTAACGTTCTTCAGATATAAACAAAACACGTGTTTTAGAATCTTAACGACAAATTGGTTAAGAAACGTTATAAAAACGGATCTTTCTGCTCAGTCTGTTTAGAATTGTTGATTCTTTTAAACTGGAGAAACCACCTTTGACTATAAATAATATTTGCAGTTTAGAGCAAGAGCTACAAAAGGCCTCAAACGCAGGAACGCACATTGTTCTCTTTAGATATGATTTGCCATTTATTTAATTTTCTATTTAGAACAACCCCTAAATGATAAGCTAATTAAAAAACCACGTTTACCTTTATTTGGCTCGGTCATTCTCGCGCTTGACTTCATCTGAGAGGAAAGACGCGAATTTCTGAGGTTAGATGTTTTTCTTTCACTCTATATCGTATATTTTTGTTTTTCAGCACGTTTTACCATTAAAAACATATTTAAGTGATTAAAGGGAATAATATACAGTTGCAATCAAAATTATTCAATCCCCCAGAGACTGCAGTACTTTACAAATAAAAGTCTGAAGTTTCAGGACTCTATAAAAATTGCATCTACAACAGTTTACTGGCATATTAAAAGTGACAATGTCAATATATAATGTAATGTGTTTGAGTTATAGGATTTTTTAATAACACAGCTATGTCAGAATTATTCAACCCCTACTCAACGTTGCCTTTTTAAGTCATTTATTTTTGTGGTAGGGAACAAAATTATCCTAAAACACAACACAAAGGCTTTATAAACTATTTAAAAAACTGAATCAGCTTGAGATGTTACACATCTATACATTTATCCCATGCATGTGCTGAAGTTGAGTAGCAAATATGGTAAAGTCAACAGAGCTCTCACAAAAGCTATAGAGAAGAATTAGTTTTATTGTATTATAAAGTCTAAGGCTACATGAAGATTTCTAAGACATTAAAAGCCTTATTCCTTAGTTTAAAGAAAACCTTTGAGGGTGTTGAACCAAAAATGCACAATTTCATAAAATGTTCTATCAGAGCAACTGAGAAAAACCTGCAATGTACAGCCAAAGACTTGCGAGATGACCCGATGAAAGGAGGAAAAATATTTCATTCCAGAGCAGAAGATGAACATAAGACAGGCATGGCTTTCATGTTGGGGCATCTTGGCGAATACCATTCTTGATCAAGAAGAACAAAAAGCTCAGCTTGAATATGCTAAAATTAATTTGGATAGACCTGTGGAGGTCTGGAAGAATGTTTAATGGAGTGATGTGGCCAAACTAGAACTTTTTGAACGTATAGATCAGCGGATTGTCTGGTGCAAAAACGGGAAAACTAATGAGCAGAAGAACACTATCTCCATGGTCAAACATGGAGGTGGGCTGATCCAATTATGGGGTTGTTTTACTGTAGCAGGAAGTGGAAAACATGACCGTATGAAGGAAACCATGGATTCTTTGAAGTATCAGGCCATTTTGACAAGAATTGTGATGCCTTTGGTGCAAAGACCGAAGATGATGATCAATTGACTTTCCTGCAGGACAATCATCCCAAAGTAAACATCCAAATCTACTTATGCTTGGTTCAGGGATCAGTCACAGAATGTTCTTGAGGGGCCTGTTCAGTCTCCAGATTTAATTCTCATTGAAAATATTTGGTCGAATTTGAAGAAAGCAGTGGCAAAGTGAAAACCAAAGATTATCCGTGATCTAAAAGCTTTTTCAGCCGAGGAATGGTCCAAGATTGCAATAGAGAGGTGATCAATGCTTCTAAACACTTTCAAACAGCGTTTATAGGTGGTTTTAAATAATAAAAGATTCTGCACCAAATTTTACTTTTGGGGGTCGAATAATTTTGAACATGAAAGTTTAGAGCCAATTTGGGTTTTTTTCCCCATTATTTATCAATTTATGTTCTCAGAATAACTCAAACGTGTATTAAAATACTTTATCTAATAGTGTACTAATGCCTTTGTAGATTTGTTTTTAGAAAAACAAATTATCTGGAACAAAATGTCTTGCATGTCAAGGGGGTTGAATAATTTCGATTGCAACTGTATTGTTATTTCGATGTGGTTCTTCAGATATGAGATATTACATAAAACGCTGTTTTATAATTTATAATGAATTAGTTAAACACGTTATAAAAACCTTTCTGCTTAGTCTTTCTGTTTAGCTTAATTGTTGATTGTTTATAATAAGTGGGGAAAGCACATTTGACTAAATAACATTTGTGACCACAAAACCTAAGTAGCATGGGTATATTTATAGCAATAGCCAAAAATGGTGTCAAAATAATTAATTTACATTTTATGCCACAAATCATTAAGATGTTCCATAAATACATTTTGGAAATTTCCATATGAAGATATTTTGTAAATTACCGTAAATATATCAAAACTTAATGTTTGATTAGTAAATATGTGTTGCTAAGAACTTAATTTGGACAACTTTAAAGGCGATTTTGCACTCAGATTCTAACAAACCATCAATGGAAAACTTATTTATTCAGATTTCAGATTATGTGAAAATCTCAGTTTCAAAAAGTGGACCCTTATGACTGGTTTTGTGGTCCAGGGTCACAAATAGTAACATTTTCACACACAAAAAAGAGAAAGAAACAAGTTATTTAACTGGATGAGCCATTAGCGGTATTCATCACGTGCACTGTGAGTCAGAAATGGCGCGAATCGCTGAGGTGAGACGCTTTTCCTTCACTCTGTATCGTATATTTTTTGTTTTTAGCACGTTTTAACATTAATAGTAAATAATATATAATGTTGTTTAGCTGGTATCGTTCTTCAGATATGATCCTACATAAAACACGTACGTTTTAGAATCATAATGACGAAATAGTCCAGAAACACGTTATAAAAACCTTCCTGATCTGTCTTTTTGTGTATAATTGTTGATTCTTTATACGTAAGGAAAGCACTTTTAATTAAAAATACTATTTGCTGTTTATAGAGCACAAATTACAATAGGCCTCGAACGCGGTAAAGTACACTGTTCTCTTTAGATAGGCTTTGTCATGGCTGTAGTCTAAAATGGTTTAGCAAATTGAGTTTACTTATTGTACCAATAGGTGGCAGTCTTAGCTTAAAATCTAATGCTGTGGTGAAAAGACATGCATTGTCAAACATGGATTCAAACAAAAAGGAACACACCTGCATACAAAAACCCAAACATCAAAAATGTATCAACATGACACTTTTATTTTTTCTTCAATAAATAATTTACAGTATTTACAAGTGGTGTGTGGCACCGCTTTAGTCCTACATACAAAAACAGACCAAGCTGTCTGGTATCTCCCATTCAATGTTAATACATTTGAAAATGTTATCATTCACTTTTATTTTTTTTAGCATTACAAGTCTGATAACCTCTTTCACCATCAAGTTAAAACCAAGTAAGAGCTAGGTTAAAGAGAATAAAAACATAAAGTGCTTTTGTAATAAACAACACATGAACACCGCAAGTCACACCGCAAGTTTCCTACTTAGTATTTAGTCAAAGGACATGATGTCTGATTTACTCTGCTTCCAAATAAGACTGCAAGTCCCTTATCTTATGTTTTTGTGGTGTTTGTGTAGACAATATCCCTTTGAATTTAAAGGCAAATTTCACCACGCCCACAAAATATTATTTGCCAAATCACACAAACTTATATACATGTCACATTACACATAGAAATCCAAAAAGCACTGACAACACAAGCACACTTAAACACAAAAGTCATTACAATCTTTTTGTATGCTTCTTTAAAGCCATGAACTGCACCAACAACACAAGCTTTCTTAGCAGTAGTAAGGCTCGCAAAACTTTACAGTGTAAGAATAAATTACTGCGAAGTCTCTCCAAAGATTCGTTATGTATAATTAATAGCTAAACCATATTTTCCTAGTTCAAACTTTTACTAAGAGAAAACAAACACTGATAAGAGACAACTGTGACAGATGTTCTTAGAAGAAGAAATGGGATATGATGAAGTTACGTGGGCTTCATCTTCCATAAAGACCTTTCCAACAGCTACCGAGGGTGCAGAATTCACTCTTCAAAATAGTGGTGCTATGTGTCGTGTAACTTTAGCTCACCAATACTACTACTGCTATTTACAATACTGAGTGCCAGTAATCCTGAGCCTGCTAATGGCTGAAGAGCAAATGCCCCCATTTCAAATGTCACAAGAAATGCATGGCAGATGTTCTCAATAGCTCCTGCACTGGTCCATCCACCACACTGTAGTTAGCAGCACCTTCCAATATTATACACAATCAGGACATCTGGTTTGAGCCCAAATACTTAAGTGAACCACAAAAGAGCATATGAGAAAGTGAGAGAGAGAGAAAATTCAGCTGTTTGGGAAATTGTTGGCACCATGGCTTGTTCTTTGGCAAAACGCCTCTGCCATAAATTCACAGATCTACAGAGTCGTGAGCTAAACGGGGCCTACAGCACAGCCACGTCGACACCCTTTTGAAATGGAGAGCAAGGCGTTGCTCTATAAGAAGCAGTAAGGATGATTGATGGACCTGCCTTGTGGGTCCCATCTCAAACTGCAAACATTGTATGGAGGAACTTGGCTCTCTCCTGGATATATACTGTAAACTGACGTGATTATTTTTTTCTGAAGCAAATGTGCCATTTTCAAAGACAACTCTGTCTTGGGCTACACCACTGCATTACGTAAATGTTACCTTTTTACTAGTGTTATTCTTTATGTGCCTAACAATTGCTCAGGCTGATTTGGGAGAATTCAATAAATATTTTCCAAAATTATAACAGCTAAGCAGTATGGATGTAGTTTGAAGTTTGTTTGACACAAAGGTTGACACCCTTTTTATGTAGGAAAGAGCTCTTGGCAGGCAGTAAAACTTCTTACTGACCCATGAACCACCACACCAGAGCTACATTAGGACCCTGGGTGCAATATACAGACATTATGAAACACTTCACACACATCCACGCGCACACACAAGCATTCATATAATCACCCACAAAATAACACATCTTTCTCTTGCACACACACAGACAAACTATACAAAAGGCCTGATGTTATGGCCTGTTAATCTGCTCTGTAGACAACATGACTTACTAGTCTGACATGGCCTTGGCCAAGGGGGTTTTCTCTGGAAAGCTAACATTTTTCCGAAGCTGGAGCTTCTTCAAAGAGAGAACTCCTGCCGGCCCTCCATCGTTAATAAAAGCTCCTGTCATGTCCTCCAGCCTGGCTCGGGGAGACATACTTCACCTCTCACTTGGCATCAAGTGAACTGAAGAACATCTCCGAGCTCTTCTTTCTGCAAAGGATCATCCCCCTCTCAACTTCTGTCAGTGGCACATCACCCTGGTGGGAACAAGGGTGGTTTAATCTGACTCGAGTCTCATGAACTCTCAGCACTGCGTTCTCTGTCATGAAGCACCACAGAGATGGGTGGATCTCTAGGAACGCCTCTGCTCTGGCCTGATGAATGAACGTACGTGATGAAGACGAGAGATGAGCATGACACAAGACACACAAGTGTGAAAGCCCTCTGAGAGAGCTGAGAAGCCCAGCCTCTGGTTGATGGAACACAACATGGTGAGAGCAGCATTTCACATGCATACAGCATCTTACAACCATCTAACAAGGATGTCCAATGGAGACTACAGACGAATGGAACATAAGTCAGTCCATAACTGTACGACAACGAGGCTAATGAAGATCAGGACACTAAAACGCAAATTTTCCAAGGCAGAGTTGAATATTGTATCCTTTTCAAAGAGGTGATACTTGTCTTTGTTGGAGTGGAGCATTTTAACATCCTCAAAGGCGTAGTAGGCTGCCAAGGTGAAGTTGATGTCTCCAGAAGATAGCAGGTCAAAAACGCAGGATTGGAAATACAAATCCTCAACCGGTAGACGTTCTTTGCATTTGGCCATGGCTGACTGGTATGTGAAGCCATGAGTAGGAGCGCCTGGCCGTCCCCTGCCTAAGGCTTGGCTCTCTGCCGCCCGCGCTCTGAAGCTCCTGAAGTCTATTCGCTGGTTGGCGGGGCAACCGTGTAGGCAGAGGTAAAGATCCTGGTTGTCCTGGTCCTCAACCGAATTCACAACCTCCTCCGGCATACGCACCGCAAAGGTTAGGTAGCGGCCAACCTGCCGAACTACAATAGTGGTGCCGATATAACGTGCCTGGATCTCCACATGTTGTCCAGGCACCTTCTCTACTATACGTAGGGTGTTGGCTCCATGGCGTTCACCTCCGTTCTTTGAACCATCAGCAAATGCAGCTGGAAGCTCGTCGGTCTCTGCATGGTACATCTTCTGGTCTACACATTCTTGGAAGTTCTTGAAGATGATTGTTAGCTGTGGAAAAAGTGAGAGGGAGAAAAAGTTGAGAACCAGTTATTTACTGGAATAAGTATAGCTTTGGACAAAATTTAATGGATCTAGTTAACAACAAACCTGTGCACAAAGTTGAAACAATGTTAAAACAACTGATATAGTTGTTCAATCAAAACCAGCCACAGACATAAAGTGTTTCATGCATCACTGCATATGGCAAAAGATGGTGACTAAGTGCTCCATTCTGCATAACCAAGCCCTGTCTTTATAAAACCAGAGGGCTGTGTAGTGCAGACACTCCAAGCCCAGAAGCTTTCGTAATGTCACATTTCAGCAGCAGCTCAAGATACAGGGGGCCAATGTAAACGCACTCTGGAGAAACACAGGTCCAGTCTATGTTACAGCAGGCCTCAGTATGCAGACACAAAGACAATCCATTCATGCTGCTCAGAGCCTGCCTGTGAACCCTGGATTCAGCTCCAGGGAGTGGATTCGCGCCAGCTAGAGAGCACAGCCTGCACAGCGGCTAATTAGAGAAGGCTGCTCCTACCTCTGACTCCTCCAGCAAGCAGCCATTAGGAGGCCAATGGACTGCTGACACATATGTGACCTCGGGATGTCCAGGCTGCTCTGATCTTGCAAATGATGCGTATGAGTGTAGTGGAGACTCAGTTAAGCCAAACCACCCTATAATCACTAATGGTGCAGTGATCTGCCTCCTGTTAGCGCCACCCTGGTTTTTCGCAGGACACTGAGAGCTTGTTTAAAGCAAGGGGTCTATCAATAAACAAGGGACGTCTTGTTTGCACAGGTGCCATCTGCCTGCAGACCTGTTTTTGCTTTTGTCCAAGCACTGTCATTTATTCAGAAAACAGTCAGCTTAACAAAAATATCACGATTCCTTTCCCTCCTACAAGAAAGGACTGTGGGTCCATCTACTTAATGGGGAATCATTAGAGGTTTTTGATGGCGGAAAATTGCTCTGTTTCTTAATGTGACTGAGTACAAAGTTCTTGTGTTTTTCCGCCACAAGGAAAACTCTGAAAAACATTCAACCCTGGTCGCACAATTACAGCAGCCAAAAGGACATCAGGCATAGTGAAATTAGCATTCGGCAATCAGACGCATAAACTTCTAGTCCTGCATTTTCACCTTGGGCTCCACAGCTGGCCAATTCTAAGGCAGCTCCCCAGTTTGTCCAATGGGCCGTAAAGCAAAACAATGATAATTTATGAGGTATGAGGGCCAGCTAATGCAGAGAAAATATCAGCAGTTTCCTGTATGGACTGAGCACTTAGTTAAAACAACAAGACTCCTAAATCACACAAACAATGGCAAGGACTGCCACAGATGTAGTAGCATTACTTTTGACTGTCCAAGAAAAAATGAAGGCATTTTAGTCTGCTAATATTCTAAGTTATTACCTCTTATTTGTTGCTGGCATTTCATTAAAAAAAAAACTTGTATCAGACTTTCATCAATTGTCTTATCTTCTTTTCATCTGTTGTGGAACAGATCCAAATGCTAACTAGACTCTGCACTTACAAAGTCTGCTTTCTCTTCCCACTGGCGAAACCACACTTTCACCATTAACTAGTTCCATGCTGAAAGTCCCTTTAAAGAGATAGTTCACCTAAAAAAACTATAATCTGTCATTAATTGCCTACCCTCATGTCGTTCCAAACCTGCAAGATCTTCTTTCATCTTCGGGACACAAATTAAGATATTTTTGATGCAATCCAAAAGCTTTCTGACTCTCCGTAGACAGCAAGGGTCCTACCAGTTTTAAGGTCCAGAAAGATAGTAAGGACATTCATCTAATAGACCATGTAACATCAGTGGTTCAACCATAATTTTATGAAGCTATGAGAATACTTTTTGTTGCGCAAAAAAACTAAAATAACTTCATTCAACAATTCATCTTCTCCGTGTCACCTTAGCACCATTTTGGAGAGTACCACGACGTATGCGCGTGCTTTGATCTGCTCATAAACATGAACGTGCGTCACGGTACTCTCCAAAATGGGCTAGGGTGACGCTGAGAAGAAGAATTGATGAAAAAAGTTATTTTAGTTTTTTTGTGAAACAAAAAGTATTCTCGTAGCTTTATAAAATAATGGTTAAACCACTAATGTCACATGAGCCTTCACACAGTGATTGATTTTGGTTTATTCACACTGCCAGTGATTTTCCAGAATCCTGTAAAGAGTTTGCACATATTTTTACCACCATGAATGTTGGTCTACCTTTAAAACATCCGGTAAAAGAGTCGCGTCATCAATACAACACAGCCTTTACGGCACTGGTTCAGTCTTTTGTTCACACAGCACTCGGGACTGATCCCGGCAATGTTACTAGGTTCCCAACCCGGGATCAATCCCAGGACATGTTTGCGTTCACGTAGAAGGAATAAATATGCTGTCTGAAAGGGGCTATGGACTATATTTTTGTCAATGTTCTTGGTACCTTACTGGACCTTAAACATGCTAGGACCCATGCTGTCTATGGACAGTCAGAGAGCTCTTGGATTTCATCAAAAATACCTTAATTTGTATTCCGAAGACGAACAAAGGTTGTATGTGTTTGGAAAGACATGAGGGTGAGTAATTTATGACAGAATTTTTAGTTTTGGATGAACTATCCCTTTAAAGATTGGGCTATGGTTGAAATGAGACCACAGACTGATATAGAAATGACATATTTTATGAACCACAAAACATCCTTACCTTGCTAGTAGCTGTAGCAGAAGATCCAGGCACAACTGGAGTGTTCGTAACCTGCACAGACAGGTACTTATTGTGAATCAGTGGCCAGGCTCCCTCCACTTTACAGGTTTGAAAGTCATCGTTGAATGTGCGAAGATGTGGGTCCCCAAAAAAGCCGCAGTGAGTGTAATTGGGAGGGGCAGCGTTACGTGGTAAACTCCGCTCGTAATGGCACAGCTCTGGCTTGTCAGAGGGAATGTTGACGTCCGGTGGTGGCTGGACCTGGGGTGGGGGTGTGCGGGCACGAGGCTGGGTAGTGGGCCCTTCTTTGGAGCAGTTGTGTTGGCTCATAAGATCCTCTATACCATGTTGGGCTGAATGGTATGCCAGGTCACCCCGGCACGTACGGGCAGTGCGTCGGACACAGTTGTTATACGCTCGCAAAGCGGTGCAGAACTCCTCTTCTGGGCCAGAGCTGGAGGTGGAGGCCCAGAACTCGGAGTTACACTTGAGGATCTTACACTGCAGAGTTGCTGTAAAGTAAAAAGAGAGATAGCATAAACACACTGTCATGGTCAAACCAAGTTTACAGAACACTAAAATGAAATGACTATCAACCAGAGCAGCTGACAAAACTGATTAGGCTTTTAAATTGAAAACTAACAGTTATAATAAAAACAACAGTTTTTGAGAAAAGCGGTTATAACCTGTCCTTTAAATTTTTCTGTATTCAAGAATAGCCCATTTTCATTACACATTTCTGATTATGTCAGTGCTTAACTTTAAATGAAGTTCAGTTTAATGTGTTATGTTCATGAATGCCAGTTGCTCAAGGCTCTCATAACAACACATGAATTCCCTCTACATCTGGACAAAGTGAGGCTTTAATTCCATCAGTAATAAAAAAACAACATTCCAACCAAGTTCCAAGTTTCTGTGTTTTGCCAACTTCCATCAAGCCTAAGTGCTCTAAATGTAGTATAAAGCAAGGCTATTGTTGTCTTGTTGCCTTTTCAAAAATAAGTCAAACAAAAAAAGCATTAAAGTAGACCAATCAATGTTTGTTGATTTAATGTGAAATTCAAAATGCTAATGGAATATTCTGATGTCTGTCTGTCACAGGGGAGAAAAGCTCAACAATTAACAGCTATTGTAATACAAAACGTAAAGCAATAAGCATCTAAATAGGCATCATTACAAAGTAATGAACTCTCGACAGGCTTATCTAACTTCATTACCTCACCATGAATGACATCACTACTTTATATTAGTAAATGGGCTGTATGCTTTATCAAAAAATGCTTGACTGATTCCAAGATCCCAGTTGGATATCGAGCAATTTCACACTGTTTAAGGTGCAACGCAAATTAATAGCATTAAGACAAATGGGAAGGAAGCCTTCAAACTGACAATCACACCAACAAAAGTCTACTATTTAGAAGTGCTAATCATCTCATATCAAATTCACGCTCATTCACACCTTGTGCCATCTCTTTGCATTGCAAAGCAGATCGCAGGGGAGCTTTTGAGTAAAGCACCGTGGGTGTCAGTGACCGAGGGCAAATGCACATCTGAAAAAAATCACTTAGGGTTTTAACAGAAGGGGGTAGCTGTTTGTGTGTGTGTGTGTGTGTGTGTGTGTGTGTGTGTGTGTGTGTGTATGTGTGTATGCGTGTGTGTCTGTGGGAGGGTGTAGTCCTAGGACTCTGAATGAAGACAATGCAATTTGCCATTGAGAAGAAACCAGCAGAGTCATAAATTAGCCCTGTGTAAAGGGATTAGGTAGAGTTTCATCAGCCATGCAGGGCAGGAGGGAAAGGGGGGCTAAGGACTGCCTTAAAGAAACAGGATCTCTGGAGAGAAACTGGCTCCAGGACCAATGGGCGGAACACAGAGTAGGTCTCACCATTCCACAGGTCAAACTGGATATGAGATAGCCACCTGTCCAGAGCAAAAGGCCGTAATCAAAGGCAAAAGCAATTTCGAGCGCATTCCCCTTTCTCAGATTACAAGCGTTGAATTGAAATCTAAAGGCTTTTCAATCATGTGGTTTTTCCATTTGATAAAATGCGAGGACATGCCAAAACTACACACAACTTTGTTTCCAAATGATAACGCAACAATCTTGGTTGTCTCAGTCCCCCCCCCCCCCCCCACACACACACACATGCTTCTTTCACCTACCAGCTACAAAGGGCATTTATCATCCATCTGATAAGAGACAATAGGCTAATTTAAGATGTCAACGACTAGTGCTTGCATGATTGCCTTTTGTTTGGCATTAAATAACTTGAAAGAAGACGGGACACAGGGTGTGAAATCAAACCGCACACTACTTAAAACTGACCAGAGCCTTGACTGAACAAAACAACACTTGTAAATTCCTTTTTAGCGAGATACACAGGAATTAATTATCACATTTGGAAAACACTAGTGACCCATAATCATGTGCGAGGGCCTACACTCTTTTACACAAATTAGACTTTGCTAGGACTTCAACAGTAATTTTCTACAATTAGAATTCTGTATTTAGAATTGACTGTGAAATCAAATCATGCTAGGCAGTGTTGGGGTTACTTACAATATTGCATTACTCTCTAAAAAAGTAACTAACTGCGTTACTTTTTAAATCTGGGCTGGCTTGCTTGTTTGTTTTTAATATAAAAAGTTGTATTTTTTGCCTAAAAGCCCTTTCACACAAAAAGTGAAATGAATAAGCCTCAGGCTGAAGGAAATGCGAATTCACGTTTGCACAGTAGAACGCAGAAGCAGAACACAGCATTAAAAAACAAAGCACAAATGTTAGTTTAATGTTGGTCTGAAGTAACTTTTGCTTATTAGTATGGTTGAATTGGATCATCGAAGGTCAGCAGTAAAAACATTAGTTAATACAATGGGACTGAATACATTAAGGATATATGTGCTATTTAACATTTAATTATTGCAGGTTTGCGTTATATTCTGAGTTCGCCTCTGCACTTTCTGCCGATTTTCTCTCAACATGAACAAAGTAACTGCCGTTACTTATTTAAAAAAGTAAATCAAAAGCAACTGTAAGTTAAAAAGTAATGCATTACTTTACTAGTTACTTGCAAAAAGTAATCTGATTACATAACTTGCATTACTTAGATCATTTACTCCAGCTGAGTTGTTATAATCTCTAGTAAACTTTAAGGATGTTAGCCAATGAAATATGCACAGACATCAACAGTCAGCATTTGTAGCAATGGGCAAAAATACATTGTATGGGTTAAAATTATACATTTTTCTTCTCTGACAAAAATCATTAGGATACTAAGTAAAGATCACGATCAATATATTGTGTAAATTTCCAAAAGTAAAGACATCAAAACTTAATTTGGAAAACTTTAGTGACGATTTTTTGCACCCTCGGATTCATTTTCAAATAAAAAAATAAAAAAAAAAACAGTTGTGTCTCAACCAAATATTGTCCTATCCTAACAAATGTATTCAGCGTTCAGATGTTGTATAAATCTCAGTTTCAAAAAATTGACCCTCATGACCCATTTGTGGTCCAGGGTCACAAATGTCAATAACAGGGACAATCAATTTTAATCTTAAATTTAAAAACTACACTACAAAACAAGTAACTTCAAGTTACAGCAACTGCATGCCACAGTGTTAGTTTTATACCGTGGACATCAAAATATTACAGTTAATCTATAAACACAAGATTATTGTGTAGTGCAGACAGAGATAATAATGTATGTGATCCTACAACACTACACTTTACCTTTACAGTAATTTCCTACTGCGAACTCAGGGCATAGCCTACCGTATTTACAGTACTGTATTTCTGTGTGACTTTAACCATGTACTTTTATCTGTTTGAAATGTCTTCAGACAAACAATTTATGACATTTTTAGATTATAAATAATATTTTCATTCCATTTAAGAACCTTGAGAACCTTGTTCCACCAGTGAAGACGGTGTTCACACGTTTTAAAAGGCTTTACTGTGTTTGTGAACAGGTTTTAGGAAATTTTGCCCCCACAAGTCCAGCAAAGGCATGTTATAGATGTGGAGGGTTCGCTTCCCCTCCCCCAAACACAACAGCACGTCTCCGCCAGAGCTGTGGGAAACACTGCGGTAGTGCAGCAGAATCGAACCGAACCTTCGGATCGCCACGCTTTTATCGCACGGTTTAAACAATGGCTCAAAAACAACTTCAATAATCACTTTAACTCTTGTTTTCGCATCTTTTTCAATGCGAAAACGTTAAACTGGAAATTTAACAACTAAAACTTAAATGCATCATGTGTGCAAACGCGAAAGTTCTAAACATTATTCAAGCGTGCATAATGAAAGAATGTACACTGACATGTTTTAGATGATAAATAACTTTTACCAGACACAACTGGGTCATGACTAAACAAAATACACCCAACTGCGTTTAATTTGCTGCTAAGTAACAAAGCATGCGTTTGCCTACGTTATTTCGACATGTTTAACTGCTGTTTTGTAGCGATTAGGTTACATCATTGCTTCGACAATTAAATTACAAAAAACATATAGACGTTCTAAAACTCAAATTAGATTCTCCACGATAAATATTGTTCTTACCTGCTGGAAACAGACAGAGAAACAGAAGAACGAACTGGCAGACTTCTAGCGCCGATGGTCCTGCTCCTTTCCCCATAACCATCCATCCAGCACGGGACAGCGCTCCTCTCCTCTCCCTATTTACACCACCAATGTGAAGAAAGGCGAATTAGAGCAATGCTGCGGCTTTCCTTTTGATTAGAAGTTGCTGAAGAACCGCAACACAACGAAATCATGCCGCCCGCGCTTCCGTCGTACAAATATCGCTGCTTTTTGTCAGGTATTCTCCGTGTTCACACATTCCCAACCCTCACTAGAAACGTGCCATCGATCTTCCAGTTCGCTAGTGTCAAGAGGGTGCAGCCTACACTGCGAAGTGCACCAATAAGAAGTCACTGTTTCGCCACCAACCCCTCACTAGTTTCAAATTACGCCTGGGCTTTGAAAACTACTTCTCCATTTGCCATGTAGGCTGCGAACTCACGAAGGCGAACGCATTACTTGTTACTTTTTAATAAATACCTAAAGTGTAATACTTTCCTCAGCGGTTTGTATGCATTTTCCGTTCTGAGGAAATCAAATTGAGAGTGAAAATGTATTTAGGCTAAGTCAAGTTATAAATTACCTCGATAATTAAATAACATTTACTTGTGTCTTTTACACAAATTCACCAATTAGCTCATTTAATCCCATTTGTGCACAAAGAAGAGTTGATTTATGAGTTGTTCACTACAAATGAAAGTACAGACTGTCTTGTTTTGATTTTTGCATTGCTGGGATAAATACTAACATGTCCAGAGCTGTTCAACTACCATATTTAGTAAACATAATTAAAGCGTCTATTATTAATGTATCCGAAAAAGATTGCTCTGTCTGTCTTATATAAATCATAATCGCAATTTGTTGGAATGCTGTCACAGTATGTTGGATATAAAATTTAAGATTAATGTAAATTAACTTGTTTTGTCTTCTGGGAACAAGTATCTTTTGTATCTTCTGAGTGACAGTATTAAATAAAAACAGATATTTAGGCAAAATAATCCTCATTCCTTTCAAAAGTTTACACCCCTGTCTCCTAATGCTTTGTTTTTCCTTCTGAAGAATCAGTGAGTGTTTGAACCTTCTCTACGTCCTTCAGTTGGATCTCAAAATCATTCAGTCATTGTTGGAAAGGGTTCAAATTCACAAAAATGCTGAAAAGAGTCAAGGACTTTCCTGAAGAACAGTGGGCAGTTTAACTGTTCAGGACTATCACTAAACAAAATTTTCTTTTGTGGACTATATCTAAACATCTTTTATGTGAAATATCTAATTCAGGTCAGTACTGAATTAAAAAATAGCAGGCATTTTGTTTGATTCTTCTTATTATTTTGGTCAAATAATTCACATTTTGTAGCAAGGTGTATGTAAACTATTGACTTCAACTGTAAGCAGTAAAATATACTTGCTTACATTGATGGTTAATGGGTTAATGCAGGTCCAATCCTGGTCCTTGAGGTCCAACATCCTCCAGGGCTTCTAACTTGTCCCAACATATATGCCTTGAAGATTCTAGTAATCCTGAAGACCTTGATTTCTTTAATTCAGGTGTTTAATTGGAGATGGAGCTACTCTGCAGAACAATAGCCCTCCATGAGCAGGACAGTACACCCCTGTGTTACATACTCATTTAAATGCAAAAAAGAGAATCAGTTTACGATTAAAATTGCAATTGCAATTTATGCTATGAATTTAGGAAGAAATCAGAAGGACTTCAGATTCAGAAAACAGATTCAGACTTCAAATTAGAATTGGTAGACCACCCACAACTAAATGCAACAGCATAATGTGTAATCACTTGTTACATAGTGGTCTCTATCAAGATAAATGCATCCACATAAGCATCAGCATATATCATCAACGCCTAGGGTTTTTAAAACATCTAGGCAATAAGTGAAGTGACACTACAGATCTAGTAAGCTTTATGTCACTGCATTTGCTTCATTAAATCCCACTGATAGATTACCTTAACTGCCATAAAACATGAAATATTTATAGAATACATTTATATAATCATACTTTTATTTGTGTGAACATATTAGATGAAGGATGAACGACGCTTGCTCATTTATATAAAGTATAAAAGCTATTAATTCAACTAAGTCTTGTTGAGATTTTGACAGATCAAGGTAACTGAAAGGTCCTACAGAAGAGGAGGGAATGTGGATTTGTTTTAGGACAGACTACACGGTTTTGTTTTTAGTGGTCAGCTGTTGCAGTCCAACAGATGGCGCTTGCACAGTGGTGGAGAATGAATGATATCTCCAGAGATGCGTCCTCATGTATAAGGTTTAGCAAGAACCACTATATTATTTACAGTTCAGCTGCGATGTCTTCATATTCTTTTGAGATAAGAGGAAATTAATTGGAGATACATAAAGCCAAAACTTAACATTATATCTTACTTTTAATGAGAAGATATAGATGGTGTTATGAACACAACACAGATGTTCTCTAACCATTGGCGAGTTTAATTGATCATTAACGAGTCTATGATTTCTAACGAGAATTAATAAAATGTAGAGACGCAGCAAAATAACACTTATTAGTGACAGCAGGTTTTTAGACGCATAACATCTAAAAAATCCCGTTCTCCCTTTCTTCTATCCTAATCATGCAAAAATGTAAATTGATCTTGATATTGAACACAACCCTTACATTTAGATCAGTATTGAAGCCAAAGAATTCGACTATTTAGAATCAAGTCAAACTAACCTATAAAATATAATGTTCTCTATATCATCTAAGAGGAGGTCTTTACTGTTAAAGTAACCACTGCAGAGTGTTTAAAAAAGCATTAAAGTTATTTCTCAAGAAATCACCGAGAACCCACCTTTGCGAATGCATGGAGCTCTTCAACACTTTTGGGTTGAGTTTCTTCGCGGAACCGGGATGAAGCTTGCGGGTCGAATCCGGACTGAAGCGTGCAAGCGTGCTTCGTATCAGTAATCCGAAATTCTTATTTAAGTCTACACATCGTTGCAAAACTAAAGGTTAAGCACTGCTGTCGTCCCCGCATGATGTCCAATCTTCCGTTAATTTTAAACGCGAGAGGTTTTCTATCTAAACGCTGCTAATCTACTTGCGGTGTCTGATGTTATTTTCATCGGTGTCGCGATCTGGAAATGAAGGTATGGTCCGTCAGCCAGTTTATCGAGACACAAACGATAAAAAAGAAAACCTCGGAAATGTTTTCGAATCAATAGTGTTCTTCATTTTGCCGTGGTATTCCCAAGATTCCTCTGTGGCTCTCAGGACTTGAGTAGGAAGAGCCCTCGGGCAGCAGTGTTGATAGCGCTGGCTCGTTTCCTCGCCTCAGTGTTGTGAAATGACGAGTTTGAAAGTGTGAGGCACAATGATCAGCGCTGCAGTCTCGAACTCCCCTCACGGTCATAGTCAATACTGGCTCGTGTCTGTTAAACCAAGCTTCAAGATTAACGTTAGGATTATAATGTAACTGGATTAGAAAGAACACGTTTTGTTTAAACATATTTTTTTGTCTGTAGTTCTGTATGTATGTTCTTTTTTCTCAAACATATAAATTCCCATATCTGTCTGCTACAACTTAAAGTAGTTAACAAATCTACTGTTGTTACAGTCCATTCAACTACTGGATGATCTTTAACACTAATAGAAAATATGAACGTGTCATTTACTGTGACACATTTAATGTGGTAATAGATATACATGTGTAAAATGACATGTAATAACTGATATTGCAAGTGTGAGTAATGCTTTTGTATAACAGTTTTATAAACAAGAAATGATATTGAAATACAACGTTTCAGACAAAAAAGTCACTTATTTGTTCGACTACAGCAAACAAAAATAGTCTGAAATTGCAGAAGCATCAAGCTTTGAGTAGTCGCTACCAAGCAACACAGACTGAAATCTGGTCTGGAACAGAGTGATGGAATGGCATGACAGTGGTTTCCCCTCCCCTTTTAAAGGATTCAAAGGATAGTTCACCCAAAAATGAAAATTCTGTCATTAATTACTCACCTTCTTGTTGTTTGAAACACATAAGACCTTCGTTCATCATGGAATATTGGATATTTTCAGTTAATTCTGACAGCTTTCTGACCCTGCATAGACAAGAATGTAGTCAGGGTCAAGGGCCAAAAAGGTAGTAAGGACATCGTTAAAGTAGTCCATGTGACTTCAGAGGTTCAAGTGGTTTATGAAGCTATGCTGTGCAAAAAAAACCTCAAAATAATGACTTTATTCAATAATTTCTTCTGTTCCGCGTCAGTCTCTGCTGAGTATTCACAAGAGTGCCATTCGTTTTAGTACTTAAAACCCTGTTACGAGTGAAAGCGATAACACTGACACTTGTACTGTGTCTGAAATCCTACCTGATATCATAACAAAAATGTACCTGTGGCAACTTTTTCTCTAAATGCAAAATCCATACCAACATTTCCAACAGAAATTAACACTACAGGTGGTAAAACAGCAAACACCTGTAATAGTTTTCGTACACATTATGACTGCATTTGTTAAGCTTGCTCAGTAGCTCAGTCAGCACGAAATTAGATTTAGGATGTGGAAACCTTGGGTACGAATCCTGTGATAAACATGACTCACAATGAAAGAGCTGAAAAATGAGAAATGGAAAAACAAGCTAAAACAGCATGATTGCGATTGCGTTTTTACGTCACATTCGCTTTTGTTCATATTGCCGAGTAGGTTTAGGTGTAGTGCAGATGGTGTTATTTTAAAACATCACAGAGCAGTAGAGTTATAGCACCACTCAACATACATTTCAAGTCAGAACTGCGATGACACAGACAAAACAAAAATCACAAAAATGTACCTTATGTACATTCATCTGTTTCATAAGAAAAACACCTTTTTAGCGCCACTCAATGGACATTTCACATCGAATTTGTCACGAAACGTACATGGCGGTATATGTTCTTGTGAAAAAGTTCCCACATGTACGTTTTAATCATGAGATCAGGTTGCCAAAATCGCATCTTCCCTGGCCTCATGGGATAGTAAAATATCCATCAGATGCACACTTCAGACCTTTTTTTGCCTATACGAATACTGTGAATTTGGGCATACTACTCCATACACATACTGTTTTTCGCCTACTATGTACACTCTTAAAAATAAAGGCGCTTCACGATGCCATAGAAGAACCTTTTTTGTCTAAATGGTTCCATAAAGAACCTTTAACATCTGAAGAACCTTTCTGTTTCACAAAAGGTTGTTTGTGGTGAAAGAAGGTTCCTCAGATTATAAAAAGGTATGAAAGAAATGGTTCTTTAAAGAACCTTTGACTGAATGGTTCTTTGTGGAACCAAAAATGGTTCTTCTATGGCATCGCTGTGAAGAACCTTTTAAAGCACCTTTATTTTTAAGAGTGTAGTAGGGAAGTAGGGCATTTCAGATTCAGCCTTGGACATTTAAATGCCATATTCTAGTCAGAGCTGTGCAGATGCCTAGCACATGTTGGCTCACAGGGACCCAGGTTTGAGTCTATCCCGAACCCTCAAACCGCTACATCGCTCTTATCGACTGAATCAGATAAAACTTAACTTTAGCAGCCATTAACATGATCGCAAGTCAGAGGTATATGTTCAGGCTATGGTGTATTTATATAAGAAAATACTTAAAAGTAGGCGTATATGGTTACAAACATGTCATACAAACAAACTGCATCAGCTAGACTTGGTTTATTGTTGTGTGTAATTACATACAACCTCTAAAAGCAGTCAAGGTACAAATAATGTAATTAGACAGTCTAAATGTAAATGGCACAGATCCAGAAAGTAACTCAAGTGCTAGAAACAAGACTGGCTGCTCTGAGTCATGTCCTGGTAACTGCAGAGCAGGGGTGTGACTAGAATCTGTCGACGTCAGGGGCTGAGCCCATTATCCATTTTAGACGCAAGAAACAAACTACTATGACCTGACTACATTATTCCAGTCTCATATGCATGTAACATATTTTAAGTCCTATTAAATTTAGCAATTAGGGAATAATAATATTTTAGCCATGACAACTCTCGAGATTTTAAAAACTTTTTATTAAAGTAAACGGAGTAGGTTTGGTCTGGGTGGACTAGATCTTCTATGCTGCTGCTGCAAATCAAGTACGATTTGCTGTAAATGCTCAGAACATAAAATTAATGGAACAAGAAAGAGAGAGACCCCTGTAGCGGATCTAGGCAGGTGGTGCTGGGGAGGTTGAGGCATACATTTTTATAGCATACAGAGATTATTTGTTTGGATTTTTCATTCGTTCAAGAAAAAAACTAAACAAAACAGTAGTCTACTTGCTTGAAAACACAGAAGCTAATTCTGCATTGCCTTTTTTGGAACTTTTTCATTGGTTAAGCAAAAAAAGGCAGGAGGTGCTGGGGAGGTGGAGGGCTAGAAATAAAAATTTCATAGCATACAGAGTTAGGGTATTTGTTTCAGAACATGAAGAGAGAATTATAGCCAGACTAGTCATTAATTAACTGATCAAATAAGGTACTTTTTCACTGTATCACTCCATTTGATGCCATTTCAGCTTTGGTAGTGGGGATTTTTGATTCGTCTAGGAAAAAAACAACAACAACAGCATTAGCATGTTGTTTCTGAATATGAATACAGATTCATAGCTGGAATCAGGGGCGTCACTAGAAATTCTGGGCCCTGTGCACTGACTATGGAGGACTAGAAATACAATTTTCATGGCATACAGAGTTAGCGTATATTTGTTTCAGAACGTGAATAGAGATTCATAGCTAGACTACTCATTAATACAAAATATATATATATTTTTTACTGTATCACGTCATTTGATGGCATTTCAAGGTGCTTTGGTGGTGGGAATTTTTTTAATGCTTTTCATTCATTCAGAAAAAGTAAAAAAACAAAAACAAAACAACAGCCTACTTGCTCGGAAACACAGAAGATGATTCTGCAATGACTCATTTGAAACTTTTCATTAGTTGAGCAAAAATAGGCAGGTGGTGCTGGGGAGTTGGAGGGCTAGAATAAAAATGTTCATAGCATACAGAGTTAGTGTGTTCACACTGCAAAAAATGCTTTTCTTACTTTTTTTTGTCTTGTTTCCAGCCAAAAAAAGTATTTTTTTTCTTATTTTCAGAAAAAAAAAAAAATTAAGTGAGTTTTTGCTTAGAACAAGCAAAATAATCTGCCAAATGGGGTAAGCAAAAAATCTGATTTCAAACAGACAAACAATATAATTTTTCTTACCCCATTGGCAGATTATTTTATGTTGACTAAACAACATTAAAGTCAAATGTTCACTTAATCTTTAATATTTGGCCGTTTCTTGATTATAGGAGAGCTACAGCCACTGTAATTTCTTGAATATGTGGACATCAAAATGTGTAAACTCAGAGTGAGGGTTTAAACCTTAGTTAAAGTTAATAAGTTGAGTTTTACAGTTTTGAAATCCATTCAGCCGTTCTCCTGTTCTGGCGCTATCACTTTTAGCATAGCTTAGCACAGATCATTGAATCCTATTAGACCAATAGCATGGCGTTCAAAAATAACCAATGAGTTTCGGTGTTTGTCCTATTTAAAACTTGACTCTTCTGCAGTTAACAAATACCAAAACTCGTTGGTCATTTTTGAACGTGATGCTATTGGTTTAATAGGATTCAATGATCTATGCTAAGCTATGCTAAAAGTGATATCGCCAGAACGGGAGATTGGCTGAATGGATTTCAAAACGGTAAAACTCAACTTATTAACTCGGGGGGAGTTAGAGAGTTAGCCTATTTCCAAAAAAAGTGGAGTGTTCCTTTAAACCTGCATCGCATATATTTATCCAATCGAATAAATGTGTTTGTGAATTTTCTTTATTTATTATGCTTTATAATGATTTTAAAATGTGGAATGCGCCACTTCCGGTATTTTCCAGATTACTCGATGCGGGCAAAATGCAATCAATGATTTAAAAAAATCAAATACTCAAATAGAATTGAGGAATTGTTGCAGCCCTAAAACTTTTTCATTGGTTAAGCAAAAAAGGCAAAATAACTAGCAATATTTTGTGTAAAATGTAAGTACCGCAATATAAACCAATCATTATTTATCTGAATGTCATTTTACCTGCGGCCTCTTGCCTATTCTTATATTCGGAACAACAGCACAGTTGTGAACGAGATCCACTGCACAATTTACACAAGGGATATTTTTGCATTTAAAAACATGAGATGATGCAGGGCAGTAAAATAAAAATAAAAAACAGTAAAAATGTAAAGTTGAACTTCTTTAAACTTGACAAGGCATTCTAAAAATGCAACTGTCATGCACAAGACACAAGTGCAATGGTCAAAGATGTCCGTTCAGCATGTTTACATAGAACAACAATTGAAAAACACAGTGGAATGTTTAAATGCGTTTTCTGTGAACAGCCCCTGCGGCAACAAGCTCAGTACATACTGTATAATAATGAATGGTCATTTTAATAATAAAAGAATGGCCTTCTTTGAAGAGTGCTCGCTTGGGGTGTACACCGGCGTGTTACAGTGCCGTTCTTGCATATTAAATTAGTCAAATTGCCATTTGAATTCAAACTGCTGCAGTGTACACATAAGAAAGAAAGAAAAATAGCCATCGCTTTCCAAAAAAGCAGAAAAATGTCTAAAAAAACATTCAGAGCTATAGCCAGGGGCTGGTCATGCCCCTGCTGTAGAGGACATGAGAATTATTTGAGCATTAGCATTTGAAGACTGGTTGTTTTCAATCATAAATGTTTGACAACCTAAATGCTCTTTGACTTAATATAATTAAACAGTAACATGTTTTATTAAATAGTAGCATATTTTATCTTTGACATTGCCCACTATGACTATGACAGATGCATGAGGGATAACGCTTTTACATTAATCTGCTAGTTTCCAAGGCAGAGGTTTCCACCCCGGTGTGAAGAGAATGGCTTTCGAACAGCCGGATGCTGGACATCCACCTCAAACACAGCTGGCGGAGGACAAAAAAGAGGGGGGTGCAAGGGCAAACAGACAAGGCTTGCTAAAGCTATGCGCTCAGTTGATACATGTTTGTCTGACATCTGAGCGATAAACTTTGCAGCTGTGAAAAACACATATTTTACATTTAGCATGAGCAAATAAGGACAGAAGGTGAAAAGGATGGTTGGATTTTTGTGCAGGAGGACTCAGACAATTCAAAGGGTTTAGAAAGAAATAATACAGCATAAAATAATAAAAAAATGGTGAGAAAAACATGGTAATGGATAAAGAATGCAATATGAGTCAGACAGAGGAAACCACATAACATAGAAGATGAAAAAACAAAAAGCTCCAGGATGTCACACATGCACTGAATGAAAGGAAAACCTAATTTATTATATTTTGCTTTGATTTCAGCGGTCACTCATTCAGACATGAAAACAGATACAATCTGCAGTTATTACAACAAAAAATGAAAAAAAAAAAAAAATCAATAACGCCCCTCCTTTTTTGCTCGCCGTGATTTCCTTTCATTTGCTTCGTGACTGAATACTGACAGTGCCAATCTCATTATGTTTCATGTAATCCATTACAGACACTCTGTCAGTTTTAGGCACGTCTTGAAGCCTTGGCCACTATAACAGAACGTGAGGTGAGGAGAAGACTTGCCAGAGAGTGAGGCGTTCCAGCCAGTAATTATGGAAAGAGACCGTGGGATCCCGATCTGGGCGAAAACCATTAATTTTCCAATTTGTCTCATGAAAAGGCAGAGGATTGGGGCACAGTGAATCTAGCCGAGTGTTTGTGTAAGAGCCTGCTGTAGGAACACTATGATCTGCAGCGTGGTCACACATTTGAGATGAATGCTTACAACAATGCTGAAAGCATGATCAAAGGAAGGTTTATCTAATTTCTATTGTGTTTGGTGTAATTAGGTAGATAAGTTGAAAGAATGGCTAGACTGTCATTTTTTTTCTTTGTTAGAGAGTTTATCAGTGTATATGTGGGCTAGTGAATATCCGCACTAAGCTTTCTAAACAGCAGCTTAAACAGAGCTGTCGCCGTGTTATCTTCTTCACAGCTCGACACAACAATAATGAAGTATGTGTGTAGTTTAAAACACTTTCAAGTGTACCTTGCTTTAATGTGCCAGTGATGTGCACTTGAAAATAAGCCACAAAGATGCTTTCAATCCCATTGTGTTCTTTTTAAACTTAGAAGTATGCAGATGTGCATTTGTGGGAACAGTTTTGTATTTAAATATGCACACAGCAAAGCAATTTAAGGTTAATTATGTGTAACCTCAGTCTGCATGTAATGAATACAAATGCTTTATGAGGGAACGGACATGTTAAAGTTTGGTACGGTTGTCTTATAGGAGTTGCATACTATTTGTAAACAGGACTGTCCGTGATAAGAAACACGATATGTGGCTTCATGAGACTCTTATTGCTTCTCATAAATTCTCACTATGATAGAAGCGATAGATTCAGGTTTGTTTACATTCTCAGTCATCCCTGTTTTAGCTGCAGGGACATTCCGAGTTATTTGTTGTATTTGGACTGTTAGGCAAATAGATTTGTCACATTCATCAACAGTTCCACCGTATGACTCACAATAATAAAGAACAATCATCACAGAATTATCTTAATCAAACATTCTGCTTTAAACCAATAAAATGTTCTGTATTCAATTTAGTTTGTGAAGGAATTCATCTGACCTAAAAACACATTTTGTAAAAATGTAATATACTGTATATGTTTTATTTTCATAATATATTTACATAATACATGAAATACCTGTCAGAAGTTTGTATTTATGAGTTCGTTGGGGGAAAGTCACATTAGAGGAGGCAATGCCTCCATCGCGATATGATTGGCTATGACTCGTTATGATCGGCCGCGATTGGTTCAAACAATAAATCCCGCCTCTTGTGTTTTTCCGCGTGCGCGATCCGCGTTCGCGAATCCGTTTGAATGAGCAATAATGGCGTTAATAGGAAGAATAATAAGTAAGTAAGTAAGTAAACAACTAACACACTTGGATATAACCACTTGCTCAAGTCAAAATCAAACTTCAAATGACCTGAAAACATGATATGTTTGACTGGGAGGTTTTTTAGTGAGCAGAAAGCTTGTTGAAATTAAATGTTTATCTTCGCATCTGCGTCCACACTGAGAAAGATTTTCTTGACGAGTCAAAATTATTGTCTTGTTTTCAGAAAAAAACAAGTCAAAATTAAGTGAGTTTTTGCTTAGAACAAGCAAAATAATCTGCCAATGGGGTAAGAAAAAAAATCTGATTTCAAACAGAAAACAAGATTATTTTCCTTACCCCATTGGGAGATTATTTTGCTTTTTTCAAGCAAAAACACGCTTGATATTTACTTTTTTTCCCGCCTAAAATCTCGTCTAGAAAATCTTTCTTGATTTAAGAATTTTTAGATATTTTGGCTGGAAACAAGACAAAAAAAAAATCTAAGTAGGAAAAGCATTTTTTGCAGGACAGTGTTTACCGATCTCTGATGATCCGAAAATAAGTTTATTATTATAAAAAGGAAAAGCTAAACAGCAGCTCATAAATAAAATAAATAGTTGTTTAAGTAAAATATATTGTTTAAATTGTTACTGCCTTAAGATATAATTTTGGAATAAATGTAAAATGCTTAAAAACTCTAAACTGCTGAGATTTATAGGCCTGGTTTCACAGACAGGGCTTAGACTAAGCCAGGATTAGCCCATAGTTCAATTATGCTTAGTAAAACACATTTCTGGTGTGCATCTTGAGACAAAACAAAGGCACTGATATAATTTAAGATCAGTCAGTGCAAGTATTTTTCAGTTGAAACAGCTCAGACTTAGATATTAGTCTTAGACTAGGCTTAAGCTTTGTCTGTGAAACCGGGGGATAGTGTGGTTATAGTGACCCGTCATCAAACTGCCATATTGGTGGCATTTAATGTAAACAATGCCATTGAACCGAACAAAACTCGCATATTTAGCTGAATATTTCTGCTGAAAGTGGTCAATTATTGTCATGATTTAGGCTGTACTAATCAGTCGCAGTGGGAAAAAACATTTGGAGTACAATGGACTACCAAAAATGATAACAAATCAAGGTGAACAGTTTGAGGAACAAAAAGTGTTTGTGGAACCAGGATTTCCAGGGCAAGAATCTTGACAACATTCGTGTTTGTTCTTATCATTTCTGGTCAGGTAGGTGAAACATTAGACTAATATCTTAATTAATACTGCTTGAATGTATTTTTACCACTTATTAACTTTAGTTTGTCAAAATATTGTGCCCTTTCCTGCTTCCACACGTTTTTCAGTGGTTTAGACAGCGTAAATTGGCAGAACAACATATTCAGTAGTACATTAACGGTGCGGTCAGTGCTGTTGTTTACATCCGATATGGCCATGCATCCGGGTAATTGTCAAATCGTAAGTGCAAACCCTCTATAATTGGTTTGAAATACTGCTGTCACAAGAACAGAATCCTTACTTTAAAACTACTCTCACCAACTTCAAACAGATTGGCTTGACTGACCCTGTCATCAGTTGCTTCCTGCTGATAAGCTAATTCAGTGATTCAGCAATAACTAATGAGACATGAAGCCAATGCATGTCGTAGACAAACTCCAAACAAATATGTCAGAACTGCCTGGTAGGAACACCCCCATCTGTGATTGCTGTGCCAACTGAAATAACTACCTTCATTTATCTCTTTCTCCCACAGCGCATATCAGGATAATCCTTCTTCTTTAGACTTCATGCATAATGCATCAACCTAATCCTCAAGAATAGATGGCAGGTGATTATAATTACTCAGGTAAGACTGTATCTAAAAATACAGAGCTTCAATTATCTTATTATCTCACATGATCATTATAAAATGTACTTTGTACATATTCAAATTAACTTTATAGCGATTAATTACGCACTTTGGATACAAGTCTACAATATGTCATTGCCAATAACAGATAGAAAAAAGTTAAATGTGAGTGAAAACATGATCAGTTGGGAGAAAACGATCTTCATGCTTTGAAAAGGTCCCACCTTAGTTTCCTTAATGCATAGTTATACAGTGGAGTGTTAAAGG
Organism: Garra rufa; assembly: GCF_049309525.1. Lineage (NCBI taxonomy): Eukaryota > Metazoa > Chordata > Actinopteri > Cypriniformes > Cyprinidae > Garra > Garra rufa. The sequence goes on along the minus strand of NC_133371.1, from coordinate 26,968,161 downwards.
GACAGTTAAAATTACCCCATGATTTACTCACCATCAAGCCATAGTTGTATTTGACTTTTTTCTTTCAGACGAACACAATAGGCGTTATATTAAAATGTTATGGCTCCTCCAAGCTTTATAATGGCAGTGAATGGGTGTTGAGATTTTGAAGTCCAATAAAGTGCATTCATCCATCATAAAAAGTAATCCACATGGCTCCAGGGGGTAATAAATGCATTCTAAAGTAAATCAATGCATTTGTGTAAGAAAGATGGTGTTCAATGGTGCTCCAGCGGATGACATAGGTAAGTGTAGTGTAAGCTCTAGTGAGAATATGCTAGTCTCACAAGAACCAAGTTTTGTTTACAGCAAGGAAAAGAACAGTCTCCACTTGGCTTATATTGAAATCCTCTGTCATTTTATTTATTTATTTATTTATTTTTACAAATCCTAGTTTTGTACTTCTATTTTGTGACTGGTGTTTTGTTTTGCTGTCTTCCACGTTTGTCAGCATCTTAACTTGCGTCCTTCAACATCCGCTGGAACGCCACTCTCTCGTGACAAATGTACGACAGGCGGAAGCTAGACATTACAGTTTATAAAGTTTTAAATACAAATATTTTTCATACACAAATGCATTGATTCACTTCAAAAGGCCTTTATTAACTCCCCAGAGCCGTGTGGAATACTTTTTATGATGGATGCATGCACTTTATTGGACTTCAAAATCTCAACGCCCATTCACTGCTATTATAAAGCTTGGAAGAGCCAGGACATATTTAAATATAACTCTGATTGTATTCATCTGAAAGAACAAAGTCATATACACTAAGGATGGCTTAAGGGTGAGTAAAGAGTAAAGCTTTTTTAATTTTTGAATGAACGATCTTTTTAAACGTACAGCTGACCAAAATGAAAATTCTTTTTCATTTTGGTTTCATTATCGAACCCAGACTCTTTGGAAAAACATGCACATGGCAACATTCCTGGAAAATGATATTGTGTTGTTTCTTGCACAATTCATGACACTTTTTAAAGTGAAATGTCCAGTGAGATGTGCTAAAAGTGAGCTCGGTTTTCTTTGAAACAGACAAATGTGAATCTGGTGACGTTTTATTATGTTGGTTGTCATGCCATTTAGGGCTCTATGCTTGCTTTTTAGGAGCATGCTAGGAGTCAAAATTGTAGGAGCACCATCAATAATCAAAAGATCTGATCAAAAATTAGCCTTCCTATTACAAGGTGATATTTGACTCCTTAAAGGGTTTTACATGGGAATTTTGTTTTTACTTTTGTTTTTCTAACTTTATAAGCTTTTTTAAATTTCTAATTAAAACAACAGTGGCACAGAAGAACACAAAAGTGGCTTGTAGGTGTATTTTCATATGTTTAATGAGGCTCAGAGGTGGCATAAGTGCAATTACATTCATAAATTGTTTTAAATGAAAAATTTTGAATATAGAAATATTAAATGGTTTAATTAACTGAAAAGATACATTAAAAATAATACTAAAACTGCCAGAAGGGGGTGGCACGTCGCTGATTTAATTACTGAATAATTCATTCATTTGATTTGTTCGAATGGCTGATTCATTCAGGTATAAAGCAAGTGACTGTCTTTATGAATGGGAAATTGAATCATTGACTCACTAGATTGGTTTAAAAACGCACGTTCATTCATAAACGAAACATCACTGTGTTTGAATGGAGATGCGCAGTGGCTCAGTTGTGATTTGTTTCAGACTATTTTTGACGACAAAATCACAAAGTCCCATTAAAATCAAGAAGCTCCCAACACTGCACAATGTATCTCTTATTTATACCCTGTCTACACTTCGTTTATGAAAGGATTTGCGAGATATGTCTGTGATACATTACTCAATGTTGCAAAAACACATAGAAACCTTTGAAGCTCCATTTAACGAAAACACAAATATGCTAATCGGGTCAGTCACTCATGGTGCTCTTAAATATTTTTCATAGTTGCACGCAGTAGTTTAGTGTAAAATGGTTGCACTGTACAGCCCAGTCATTTATAACCAGCTTTTGTCATTAATGTGTGCTGACCAAACAATGTTCAATCCATTAGGACTATTCCCTCCTTTTAATCTAGACAGACCAACCGAGGTAAGATTTTATCCATCTATCTTCTTTGGTTTTCCTCTCTCCGTAACCAAAATGTATTACCATAACTATTACGGCATATATGCAGGAGAACATAAATGACACCTGACGTCCTGCCAAAGTGGCTTTGTGGCTTTTTAACCTTTTAGCACCACACACCCATTAGTTAAAGTAAAGCAGTCTAGAACTAACTTAGTAACACTGGTTTAATTTATGGAAATTTCTCCTATGGGCAAATTCAGTGCTTTATGTAACTGACTGTTAAACTCTTTGCATTAAACATTCTTCATTAGTTTCGTGACCTAAATGGATTGTTATTTTTTTCTAATCCTAGTATATTATGCACAAACACATGCACGTACAGACAGTGCACAGGGCTGCTGTGCCGAGACCCCATTGATGACTGCCTATACATGCATTATGCATCAGGAACGTTTGCTGAATTAAAGAGGCAAAGAATCAGTGGTGCGCTGTGTCTCAGTGCACTTACATCACCTTAGCTTATTCTCACAGGCGTGTAATTTCCTCCTTGATGAAACACAAAATTAAATGTGTGGCCCTGAGAGCAAATGAAAAAGAAATGGATGAGAACAGATATAAACGCAGACAAGTGGCACTTGGAATGAGCTACCCACAACACACAGCATAGTGCCAGACTTAAAATGTTGATCTATCTGTATGATTGAGGGTTTGTCTAACCCTCTCTGCACAGCAGAGACCACTGATGTAAAGTGCTAGGAGGCATCATTACATTCACTTTATCAGACGCAGACAGCATTGATGTGTATCCTAGTGGAGTACTATATAAGCGAAACACCTTTTAGGTGGAAGAATGGAGCTGAATGTTCAAAGCCTCATTATGTAAACAAGTTCTGGTTTAAAAGCTTGAGCTGTTAGATGTTTCTTAAGCAGATGTATCAGCCCGGTATGTGCTTTTAATTCAGACTTTGCACCTAGAAATGAATATGGTCTGCAATTAGAATTAATCCAGAGGCAAACTGGAGTTGATCAAAATGAAAATGACTACCACATAGGCAAATTGGATGAATAGAGCATAACAAATATGTTGGCTCCAGGACCAAAGGCTTATAATGAATGCATAAACCATTTTAAAAAGACTTTTGTGTGGTAAAACAATATAATAAATCAGCATACAATGTGACCATTTATGGGGACGGTTCAACAATAAGTACAAGCATTGTTTCAGATCTATATGACATGGTTTCATCAGTGGGAATGCCAAAGTAGGGATTAAACAGACTTTTTGAGCTGCTTTTTTCCATACAGTGAAAGTGGATGGTGACTATATGGCTTGTGCACTAATTCAAATCTACCGGAGCCATTTTTTAGCTATATGTATGAGGAAAAAATAAGGATTAATTCACTTTTAGAATGATGATTTGCTGATAATTTACTCTGATAATTCCCATGTCATCCAAGATTTTCGTGTCTTTCTTTCTTTAGTTGCAAAGAAATTAAGGGTTTTGAGGAAAACATTTCAGGATTTTCTTCATATAGTGGACTTCAATGGGGGTCAGCAGGTTGAAGGTCCAAAAAAAAAAAAAAAATTATACATTTTAACCACAAATGCTTGTCTTGCACTAACTAGCTCAACCTCACACATTATATAATCATGTTGGAAAGGCCACACTGGTACTGTGTTTACAAGCAAAACGCCCTTTGCAGAAAAGGTAAAAAATTATGTTGAACCATTTTTAAGTTGTAGGAGAAAATGAGATGGAGTTTTTCACCCTACCCTACCTTTTTAATCCACAGACAAAGAACTATCCGCGTGTTTACAACATAACTATGTAATGCGTAAAGTCAGGGTAAGTGCATGACGAGCATTTGTGGTTAAAAAGTATATAATGTTTTTGTTTTTTTTAGAAAATGGCCAATTGTTTAACTTGATAAGACTTTTATTCCTTGGCTGGGATTTTGTAGAGCCTTTTGAAGCTGCATTGAAACTGCAGTTTTGGACCTTCAACCTGTTGGCTCCCATTGAAGTGCATTATATGGAGAAAAATCCTGTAATGTCTTCAAAAACCTTAATTTCTTTTCAACTGAAGAAAGAAAGACATGAACTTCTTGGATGACATGGGGGTGAGTAAATAATAAGGCATTTTTCTGGAAGTGAACTAATTGTATTTGCCATTCACAGACACAATTTCCACAAATCTATAATAATATAAAAGTATAGAAAAGAGCTGGATAGCTGGATGTCCTAACATCTCACTTTATGTCATATGGATTTCAAATAACAGAAATTTCATTTTTGGACAATTATTCCTTTAAGGGAGTGAAATAGCTTTTCAGATATAGATCTTTTAATAGGGCAAAATCCTTGAGAGCTATAACATAAAGATTACTACTTTCTCTACCGCAGAGTTATTAAGCCAAACATGTATTTGGAACCTAGCTGGAGGTTAGTGGTGTTATCTCAGTGGTTGTATAGCACAGATGATAATTTTTTCTTTTCTTTTTTTTTTCATTGATGGAATGGTAACTTTGTGGATTCTCAGAGACGGGGCTCATATGAAAAGGAGTCCTCAAAATGACTCTGTGGCTGCTGTCATCTTTGTTGCCATGGTTACCACTAATAGCAAAAGACATTGTTATATAGAGGTCTTCAATTTTTAGTTCCTTTTATGATGCCCTTTATTGTGTCTTGTTTGTATGTATGTGTGTGAATGTAACGGGTGTTTTTGGTTTTGTTTTGGGGTTTTGTTTCATGTTCATGTTTTCATGTCTTTTATTATGTAATCATTTTCATGCTGTTGTGTCTTGCTTCCCTTCCCTCATGTATTCCTGTCATTGGTTCCCTAGTTTCATGTGTCACGTTCTGATTGGTTGTCATTGGTTGCTATGGTCTTGTTCCTTGTTTTTCATTGGTTTGTTTGTATCATGTGATCCTCCTTGTCTAGTATAAATAGCCCTTGTGTTTTAATGGTCCTGGTCGCGTATTGAAGGTGTATTGAAGTGTAATTCTGCTGTTTGGTGAGTGTTTGTCTGTTTCAAGCCTGTTTCAAGCCAAGTCTGTTCAAGCCAAGTCTGTTCAAGCCAAGTCAAGTCAAGTCTGTTTATGTCAAGTTAAGTCAAGTCAAGTCTGCTTGTTTCAAGTCTTATCACGTCTTCGTCTGTCTATGGATTATGTCATTGTTGGATTACACACTTGTAAATAAACTGCACTTGGGTTCATCACATCTCGCCGTCTCAGTGGACTGATAATTGTTACAGAATACGCGACCGCCAACTATGAACCCAGCAGTTTCACGCCTCCTCTGCCTGCGACAAGGAGAACGGGCTATAGAGGAGTATGTTCAAGATTTTTGTGGACTTTGTGACTTAGTGGGTTTTAATGACGTGGCGCTCAAGGACATTTTTAGAGTGGGATTGAATGATCCCGTTCGCTCATGGCTTCCTGGAGGAAAAATACACTGGACTCTTGAACAGTATATTGATCATGCTCTTTTGCTGGCTGGTTCACATTTTACTGTAGGGGTTGTAGATGAAGAACCCCACAATCCCACAGTACCCACACCATCAGAGTGCTTTCACGTCCCCACCGTCATGTCTGGTATTGCTCACGTCATGTCTGCCAAGCCACAACCAGCCCACGTCATGTCTGCTGCCTCAAAGCCTGCTCACGTCATGTCTGCTGCTTCAGGGCCTGCTCACGTCATGTCTGCTGCTTCAGGGCCTGCTCACGTCATGTCTGCTGCTTCAGGGCCTGCTCACGTCATGTCTGCTGCTTCAGGGCCTGCTCACGTCATGTCTGCTGCTTCAGGGCCTGCTCACGTCATGTCTGCTGCTTCAGGGCCTGCTCACGTCATGTCTGCCGCTTCAGGGCCTGCTCACGTCATGTCTGCCGCTTCAGGGCCTGCTCACGTCATGTCTGCCGCTCCAGGGCCTGCTCACGTCATGTCTGCCGCTCCAGGGCCTGCTCACGCCAAGCCTGCCATTCCAAGGCCTGCTCACGCCAAGCCTGCCGCTCCAGGGCCTGCTCACGCCAAGCCTGCCGCTCCAGGGCCTACTCACGCAAAGTTTACACCCAAGATGGCCGCCATTCCAAAGCCTGTTCACAAGATGGCTGCCGCTCCAGAGTCTACACCTGTCATGACTGCCCTTCCAGAGCCTTCAACCATCATGGCTGCCATGCCAGAGTCTGCACCCAAGATAGCTGCCATCCCTAAGCCTGTTGTCAAGATGGCCGCCACGCCAGAGTCCCCGGCCAAGATGGCCGCCACGCCAGAGCCATGCCAAGCCACAATTTATCCTTCAAAGCCTCATCAGGTCTTGATTGCCAGCATACTGGACCCTCCTTTAGTGTCGGTACGGGCTGCAGGCATACCCGCGGAACCGACGCTTCCGAGCCACGCAGAGCCAACTCTCCCAAGCCACACACCCACTAGCCTGGTGGGCCCCCCTCTATCCACTGCGCTGCCTGTGATGGCCATCGCCATTTTAAGTGTGTGGGCTGCTCACTGCGTCCCAGAGGCCACGTCTGTCCACGAACCCGCTGCGCCCATGCCTCTTACCGAGGCGGCGTCCATAGCGGGATTTCTTGCTCTGCCGGCTCCGCCATGGCTTCCTGCTCTGCCTGCGCCGCCTAGTCTTCCTGCTCTGCCTGCACCGCCAAGGCCTCCTGCTCTGCCTGCACCGCCAAGGCTTCCTGCTCTGCCTGCTCCGCCAAGGCTTCACGCTCTACCTGCACCGCCAAGGCTTCCTGCTCTGCCTGCACCGCCAAGGCTTCCTGCTCTGCCTGCTCCGCCAAGGCTTCACGCTCTGCCTGCACCGCCAAGGCCTCCTGCTCTGCCGGCTCCGCCATGGCTTCCTGCTCTGCCTGCGCCGCCTAGGCTTCCTGCTCTGCTGGCCCCGCCATGGCTTCCTGCTCTGCCGGCCCCGCCATGGCTTCCTGCTCTGCCGGCCCCGCCATGGCTTCCACTACTCCATAGTCTGCCACTGTTTCATGGCCCTGATCCTCCAGAGCTTCACTGTCTGCCATCACTCCACGGTCCAGGCCCTCCACTGTTTCATTGTCTGACACTGCTTCACGGCCCAGATCCTCCAAGTTTCCACTGTCTGCCACAACTCCATGCCCCAGGCCCTCCATTGTTCCAGAGTCTGCCACTGCTGCACGGCCCAGGTCCTCCACTGTCTCACTGTCTGCCACTGCTCCATGGCCCAGGTCCTCCCATGCTTCACTGTCAGCCATTACTCCATGCCCCAGGCCCTCCATTGTTCCATAGTCTGCCACTGCTCCACGGCCCAGGTCCTCCAGTTTCCCACTGTCTGCCACTGCTTCATTGTCTAGGTCCTCCATTACTCCACTGCCCAGGTCCACCACTGTACCCTTGGTCTTGCCCATTGTTTCTTGCTCCATGCCATGATTCTGAATCTGTTCCCCTACATGGACCTGGCCCTCCATCCTGCCCCCTATTTCACTCCTGCTCTACCACCCTCCTGGACTTTTTAGTTTAGGGTTTTGTTTTGGGCGTCGGGAGCCGCCCTTAGAGGGGGGGAAATGTAACGGGTGTTTTTGGTTTTGTTTTGGGGTTTTGTTTCATGTTCATGTTTTCATGTCTTTTATTATGTAATCATTTTCATGCTGTTGTGTCTTGCTTCCCTTCCCTCATGTATTCCTGTCATTGGTTCCCTAGTTTCATGTGTCACGTTCTGATTGGTTGTCATTGGTTGCTATGGTCTTGTTCCTTGTTTTTCATTGGTTTGTTTGTATCATGTGATCCTCCTTGTCTAGTATAAATAGCCCTTGTGTTTTAATGGTCCTGGTCGCGTATTGAAGGTGTATTGAAGTGTAATTCTGCTGTTTGGTGAGTGTTTGTCTGTTTCAAGCCTGTTTCAAGCCAAGTCTGTTCAAGCCAAGTCTGTTCAAGCCAAGTCAAGTCAAGTCTGTTTATGTCAAGTTAAGTCAAGTCAAGTCTGCTTGTTTCAAGTCTTATCACGTCTTCGTCTGTCTATGGATTATGTCATTGTTGGATTACACACTTGTAAATAAACTGCACTTGGGTTCATCACATCTCGCCGTCTCAGTGGACTGATAATTGTTACAGTGAACAGAATTTGAAATAGAATGTATTCATTTTTTATTTACTTATTTGCATCCCTCAGCAGTAATATTCATCTACAATCTGACCATATATATATCAGTAACTCTTTACAATAAGGTCCCATCAGTTTGGTTTACCCAAAAATAAAAATGACCCCATGCATGATTTATTCATACTCAAGCCACCCTAGGTGTATATGACTTTCTTCTTTCAGACAAATACAATCGGAGTTATATTAAAAAATATCCTGGCTCTTCTGAGCTTTATAATGGCAGTGAATGGGTGTTGAGATTTTGAAGCAAAATAAAGTGCATCTATCTATCATAGTAATTACTCCACACAGTTTTGGGGGGTAGATAAAGGTCTTCTAAAGTTTATGTAAGAAAAATATACATATTTAACACTTTATAAACCGTAATCTCTAGCTAGCGCTAACTGTCATACGCACGTTTATGAGAGAGTGGCATTCCAGTGGATGATGTAGGATGTAGGCGTAGCACAAGCTCCGAAAAGAATATGCTAATCTTGCAAGAGCCAAGTTTTGTTGGCACTTGCAAATGTGAAATTATTAAAACAAACAGTTTAAAAGTTTGGGAATCCTTGTTTCTTAATAGTGTGTGGTGACCTGAAAGATCTATGACTCTTTTTTGTTTTGTTTTGTTTTTTGATGTTTGTTCTTAACAGTTAAACTGAGAACTATTCTTCGGAAAAATCTCCAGGTTCTGTAGATTCAGTTTTCCAGCATCTTTTGCATATTTGAACCCTTTCCAGCAGTGACTGTATGATTTTGAGATCCATCTGTTCACACTGAGGACAATTGAGGGACTCAAACACAATTCTGAAAAAGGTTTAAACATTCAATGATGCTCCAGAAAGAAGCACAATCCTAAAATCATACAGTGACTGCTGGAAAGTGTTCAAAACTGAAGAATCTGCAAGACCTGGAGAATTTTTCTGAAGAACAGTGAACAGTTGAACTGTTCAGAACATACAAGGGACTCATAAACAACCATCACAAAACAAAACAAACAACAACAACAAACAGCCGTAGATCATCCAGGTAACCACAAATAGTATTAAGATCCAAGGGTTCCTAAACTTTTGAAGGGGGTAATTTTAATAATTTCAGCTGTTTTTTGTCTTGTGGACTAAATGTAAACATCTTTTATGTAAAATATCTTACTCAGGACAGTACTAAATAAAAAAACAACATGTATTCTGTATGATCTCTCTTATTTTGTTAAAATTCTTCACATTTTCACAGATTCTGCAAGGGGTTCCCAAACTTTCGCATGCCACTGTATGGACATTTTTCTTACACAAACGCATCGATTCACTTCAGAAGGCCTTTAATAACCCCCTAGACCTGTATGAAGCACTTTTTATGATGGATGGATGCAGTTTATTGGATTTCAAACTCTCAACACCCATTCACTGCCATTATAAAACTTGGAAGAGCCAGGACATATTTCAATTTAACTCCGATTGTATTCACCTGAAAGAAGAAAGTCATATACACCTAGGATAGCTTGAGGGTGAGTAAATCATGGGGTCATTTTCATTTTTGGGTGAGCTGTCCCTTTAATGCATCATCTAACGTTGACTAGATGGCATGCACATCACACACACAATTATACTAGTGATTAGCATGAAAAAGATATCTATCTTACAAACGTGTGAGTAGCAGAGATAAGAATCAACTAACAACTGGGTGGTGATTCATGTCAGTGACATGTCATTCTCTCTCAGTGTCTAATGGTTGTGTTGGTAGATTGGAGGAGGGTCCTGCAGAGTCTTGTATGCACAGCTGTAGGGGTACGTCCTTTCTTTCCTTTGTGATGTCCAGTCACCAAGGCCAAAGCTAAAATTACTACAGCTGCAAGCCAATTATCGACCCTTCACAATTCTTCACAGCTTCTCTGTCTGGCAGACGGAAGATGGCAGCTGCTCTGAGAGATGTATTTGATGTATTTGGCCCGGATCCTCTGGATTGGAGTATGCAGGTTCTTAATAAGAATCGTATCTCATAGATCCATGGTAATAGATTTCAGCACAATCTTCAGTGGCTCAGGTGTTTAGTGGTACAAGACTGAATATGTGGAATTGCAGATGTGATTTCAAAGCAATTTTACGAGTTGGCAGGACTCCTCGAAACACTTTAGACAAAATGACTTTTAATTAGGCATGGAAAAAGCATAAAACCAGAAAACTACAAGTTGCCTAAATACATATTTTGCTGGAGGAACTTGCTTTTGCCAATAGCTCTAAAAGAGAAAAAGTATATGCATGATATGCATTTAGAGCTCTAACTCAATCAGTTTACTGTTGAGAGAGTGTTAACAATCAATCAGATCCAGCTCTACTCTGTTTGATCTGTGATTCGAATCACAAATTTTCCAGGTTATTAACAAAAATAATGTCTATGTACAACATTTGTGGCATGCGTGCAGATGATTATAACGGATTATGTGTTTTTGTATAAATGAGAGGCCAATGTGTTTACATGAAATACACTTTCAGGCAAGTAGGCAGCACAGTGAAAAGACATCAAAAATATGCTTTCATACTGTTTTGAAAGTTTAGCAATCTCTTACCAACCCTGTCTGTGCACAGTTACATCCATTTCAACTCATGTCATCATGTCACTGGCTAAAACTTAAATCTTTTTGCTTTTGTTTGGCATCCGTAGGAGAATACCAGGAAGGTACATGAAAGGAAAGTGATGAAATAATCTGTAAAGCTGATAAATGAACCCCTCAAGAAAGTCCGGAATGCTTAAAAAAAATCCATCATCTAGAAAAGCAGCATGTTTTCTTACTGAAGAATTAATTGAAGTGCTTTTACAATAGCATCACAATTCTGTTTTTAATCCCTCCAATTTGTTTGATGGACTTTCATTTTAGACTCATTAGTGTAAATTAGCATGGACACATGCTGAAGGAATTGATTGTTTGCAACAAATGTCCAGAGCTGGGAAGTAACTGATTATGGATTACATAATCAGATTCAAAAACTTAATTACTTAATTAGATTAAATTGCGTGTTAAAAAATTAGAATCAGACTACGGTTGTTTTTTTACTGATTACATATTACATTATTCACACAATAGCAATAAATTATTTGTAAATGATTCTCCCTAATTCCTCTTTTTTATCTTTAATTGGAGGAGAAAATAAGATGGGAGTTTTTCGACATACCCTAACTGTCCTGAACCAGAATACACAGTTCACGCAAAGCTAGACAAGGTTAAAGGTTAAAAAGTATCTAAATTTTATAATAATTTCACTAGATAAGACCCTTCTTCCTCAGCTGGGATCGTTTAGAGCCCTTTAAAGCTGCATTTAAACTGCATTTTAGAAGTTTAAACTCAGGGGCACCATAGAAGTCCATTATATGGAGAGAAATCCTAAAATGTTTTCCTCAAAAAACATAATTAGTTTACGACAGAAGAAAGAAATACATAAACATCTTGGATGACAAGGGGGTGAGTACATTATCTGTAAATTTTTGTTCTGGAAGTGAACTACTCCTTTAATTTTTGTTTCTAGCGGTACACGTCCACGACAACATTCACCGCCACTACCAATACATTTCTCAAAATATCTTCTTTTGTGTTTTAGAAAAGAAAGAAATGCATGCAGGTTTGAACTGACATAAGGATGAGTAAAAGCTGATGGAATTTTCGAAATGTGAACGATTGTTGAAGCTGAGTAGAATGCCAACTTTAATATTCCACAACCTTTTTGAAGTTTTAATTATGCTTGCTAAACATTGCCATGATTATGGGCTAATATTATGCAGGCTTTAAAGTAATCAACAAAGAGAAGTAAATTAATTCATGACTCAATATTTGAAAGACGCACATCTGAATTATTCATAATTTTAGTTCAGAGTTGTTCTTATAAGGCTACATTTAGCAAGCAGTTAACCTTTTGTTGCCATAAACACAGAACAATGCTATATGCTATGATTAACATGTCATGGTTATGTGGCGGGGAAAGTTTAGTAAGAGAAGTTAAACAGGTTTCTATTCAATACACTCTGACTCATTAATGCGCTGGGTAAATGTCACTGTGGAGGTTCAGATTAATTAAAAACCACAGACAGCTGATTACAGGAAAATGACTTACAGATATCCTACCGGCCGCTGAGAGTCAAAAGCGAAGTTCCGATGAGCTAAATTACACTATTATTGATTGCTCGCAGTAAAATTAGGCTGTAATTGCTTCAGCTTGCCTATTACAACCAAACTGTTAAAGATGGAGTAAATCCTACAAACAGCGTAAAAGGTATCCTGGCACTAAATGACAGACATGTGAAAGTAATTTGTGGGACAGTTAGCTCCCTGCTGAGATGTATATAAATGCAGCATTCAGGGCAGAAATTTGGGGTTATAGAATTATGGAAATTAGTCCCATATGAAATAAAAGTGTGATGAAATCCTATTGACAGCATAAGGAGTCCTCCTAAGTCCTGTAAACCCTTGGCCTAATGACATTATTGCGTTTATTACCATATCTGTTGACAGTGGTATGACGTTGAACTAGACAAACCTGATACTGTAAGTCAGCGTGCCTTTAAATAGCAGCTACTTGTTGCAGATGTTCTTTTTATAATAAGAAACGATACATGGCAATTAAATTATGTTAGCAGATTGTCGTGATATTGTATTATCATACCCTTAATGATCATTTTTCAGTATGTAGTTGCTCTATTAGCTGGAGTGGTTTCTTTTGTCTAGTGTGTATTTATCAGGGCAGGGCAGAGAAAGCCCTGAGAAACAGAAACTGGCTCCGGTCAAAAGTTGCTGAAACAGAAAAAGGCAGAGGCCCAACACAACTGCCGCTGCCAAAATAATACCAGTGACTCATAGTTGCCTTCGAGCCATGCTGCCATTCTCTTCCCTGTTTCAACACGCAGTCTAGCCATGAACTTTAATTAAACACACTATATATAGAGGCTACACCATCTCCACCATCTTACTTTTTAAGTGAAAGTTGTAATATTCTTCAAATCACTCTTTGATACTTGAAAAAAAATAAAACACTTCTTTCTTTCACCTGTTTGATGGAGGGTGACAAATATATGGAAGCCTGTTTCCACCATGGAATAAAAAATAATAAAAACAAAAAAATTTCTCGCAATTCTGAAAAAAAGTTTTCAGACTTTTCTCTTTGCAATTTTGATTCTTAATTCTGAGTTCTTACATTTGAGTTTACATTATGTATATGTTTATAACTATTATAGTTAATAGCAAATGTGAGTAAACATTTCATATATATCTCATGTCTTATAAACTTCTAATTGTGAGAAAGTCCAAATTGTGAGATAAATTCGCAGTTAGCTTTTTAATAAAAAAAGAATGTCCACGTCTCTTTTTAAATATGATAATAGCTATTATAGTTAATAGAAATTGTTAACATTTTGCAGTTCTGAATTTTTTATAGCTCATATGTTATATATAAACTTGCAATTACCTTTTTAATAAAAATAAATGCAAATAAGAATGTCCATTTTTTATATCGTTTTTATATAGATGTAGTCAATAGTTAACATTGTTGTGAGAATTTCTTAATTCTGACTTTTTTCATATCAAAATTGCAAGTTTATATCTCACATCTTATATATAAAATCAGAATTGTAAGAAAAAAGTCATAGTTGTGAGATAAAGTTGCAATTACCAATTTTTTTATAAAAAAATAATACATTTTTTTAATGCAAATATGAATGTCTATTTTAATATAGTTGTCTATTATAGTTAGTAGCAATTGTGAGTTAACATTTTGCTTTTTGTAATAAGAATTGCAAGTTTATGTCGCATCTTATATACAAACTCAGAATTTTGAGAAAAAGAGGTCAGAATTGTAATTATAATTACAATAATAAGAATTATAATTATAAGAATTATAATTTATAAAAAAAATAAAATAAGAATGTCTATTCAAATAAAAATTTCCATGTTTTTTCTAATATGGTTATATATCAATTGTAGTTAATAGCAAATGTAAGTTATATATAAACTCAGAATTGTGAGAAAGTCAAAATTACCTTTTTAATTAATAAATAAATAAATAAGAATGCCCATGTTTTTTTTTAAAAATATGGTTATATTGATTAGATTTAATAGCAATTGTGAGTTAACATTTTGCACTTCTGATTTTTTTTTATTTTATTTTTTTTTATCAGAATTGCTGGTTTTTATTTCGGATTTTGTATGAACTCTGATTTCAGTATAGTCAGAATTGTGAGATAGTCACAAATTTTCTTTTTAATAATAATAAAAAAAAGAATATCTATGCAAATAAGAATTTCCATGTTTTTTTTTTTTTTTTTAAATATGGTTATATCTATTATAGTTATTAGCAATTGTAATTTAACATTTTGCAGTTCTTTTTTAAATTAGAGAATAAATTGTAAGAAAAAACTCACAATTACTTTTTTACTTAAAAATAAATAAATAAATAAAATAAGACTGTCCATGTTTTCTGACTTTTTTCTTGTCAGAATTGCAAGTTTATATCTCATATCTAAATGTGAATTTATATATATATATATATATATATATATATATATATATATATATATATATATATATACAGTGGGTACATAAAGTATTCAGACCCCCTTAAATGTTTCACTCTTTGTTATATTGCAGCCATTTGCTGTTTTTTTTCCTCATTAATGTACACACAGCACCCCATATTGACAGAAAAACACAGAATTGTTGACATTTTTGCAGATTTATTAAAAAAGAAAAACTGAAATATCGCATGCTCCTAAGTATTTAGACCCTTTGCTGCGACACTCATATATTTAACCCAGGTGCTGTCCATTTCTTCTGATCATCCTTGAGATGGTTCTACACCTTCATTTGAGTCCAGCTGTGTTTGATTATACTGATTGGACTTGATTAGGAAAGCCACACACCTGTCTATATAAGACCTTACAGCTCACAGTGCATGTCAGAGCAAATGAGAATCATGAGGACAAAGGAACTGCATGGAGAGCTCAGTGACAGAATTGTGGCAAGGCACAGATCTGGCCAAGGATACAAAAAAATTCTACTGCACTTAAGGTTCATAAGAGCACAGTGGCCTCCATAATCCTTAAATGGAAGACGTTTGGGACGACCAGAACCCTTCCTAGAGCTGGCCGTCTGGCCAAACTGAGCTAATCGGGGGAGAAGAGCCTTGGTGAGAGAGGTAAAGAAGAACCCAAAGATCACTGTGGCTGAGCTCCAGAGATGCAGTCGGGAGATGGGAGAAAGTTGTAGAAAGTCAACCATCACTGCACCCCTCCACCAGTCGGGGCTTTATGGCAGAGTGGCCCGACGGAAGCCTCTCCTCAGTGCAAGACACATGAAAGCCCGCACGGAGTTTGCTAAAAACACCTGAAGGACTCCAAGATGGTGAGAAATAAGATTCTCTGGTCTGATGAGACCAAGATAGAACTTTTTGGCCTCAATTCTAAACGGTATGTGTGGAGAAAACCAGGCACTGCTCATCACCTGTCCAATACAGTCCCAACAGTGAAGCATGGTGGTGGCAGGGACAGGACGACTGGTTGCAATCGAGGGAAAGATGAATGTGGCCAAGTACAGGGATATCCTGGACGAAAACCTTCTCCAGAGTGCTCATGACCTCAGACGGGGCCGAAGGTTTACCTTCCAACAAGACAATGACCCTTAGCACACAGCTAAAAGAACGAAGGAGTGGCTTCACAACAACTCTGTGACGGTTCTTAAATGGCCCAGCCAGAGGCCAGACTTAAACCCAATTGAGCATCTCTGGAGAGACCTAAAAATGGCTGTCCACCAACGTTTACCATCCAACCTGACAGAACTGGAGAGGATCTGCAAGGAGGAATGGCAGAGGATCCCCAAATCCAGGTGTGAAAAACTTGTGTGTGCTTCTACTTAATACTGAGCACAGGGTCTGAATACTTAGGACCATGTGATATTTCAGTTTTTCTTTTTTAATAAATCTACAAAAATGTCAACAATTCTGTGTTTTTACATTGTGTGTACATTTAATAAGGAAAAAAATGAACTTAAATGATTTCAGCAAATGGCTGCAATAAAACAAAGAGTGAAACATTTAAGGGGGTCTGAATACTTTCCGTACCCACTATATATATATATATATATAGTGGGTACGGTTCCTTGTTCGTTCAGTCATGAACGAACAATGAACAATACATTTACTACAGTATTTATTAATCTTTATTACCATTAGTTAATTAAAATAAACTTGTTAGTTCATGTTAGTTCACAATGCATTAACTAAAATTAACAAACTACTTTGGATTTTTAATAAAGATTAGTAAATGCTGAAATTAACATCAAGATTTATAAATGCTGTAGACGTTTTGTTCATTCTTAGTTCATGTTAACTACAGTAGTTAAAGAAATGAAACATTATTGTAAAGTGCTATGTTTTTCTTGAAAGGAATGACTGGTAGTCTGGACAGTATCACAATATCAAAACATGCTCATCATAGAAGACGTTTTCTATGTATTTTTGAATAAATGTATATGGAAAGTAAGTTGCATGTTTAAGGGTTAACCAGGACATCTCCAGTAAACCAGGCCTGGAGTGACTTCAGCAGATGTCTGCAGGCTTGTTCCCTCCCAGAGCGGGATGGAAGCTGTTTTTATGCATGCAATGTGGGAGAGGGATCTGCAAACTCCAATGCAGTTTTCCTGCGCAACATGAATAAAAAATCTGCCTCGCTGAAACAATACCTGGCAAATCCCTTGAAAACGGCACCGTTGTCCAAACCAAGTAAAGTGTGGGCGCCTTAGACCTCTCAGCCAACACAAACCCTCCTGAATTGGTATTCAGGCAACGCTACATGTTTTAAAACAAGTGTTTGGGTTTTGTAGCGCCAAGACTGGCCATCGGCTTTCTTGCACAGAATGCCAATTCAAACACAGTGGCGCAGCAGTAATATTCTCAGCTCTTAGGTCTTGTAGAGCTGAGCGAAAGCAGGATGGATTGTGTTATGTAACCACGGCCCGTTCCAGTCTGTTCGCGTCAACCAAAACAGACGGCAGCAGTTTTGAAAGCAGCAGAATGCAAAATTAGACTTCGCAAACAGTAAAATGAATCCTTTGTGCGAGCATACGGCAGGATGCGCTGCATCTACTGCTCATCCAGATGGCTAACACATGTTCTTTCCTGTTGCTGTCACTCTCTCTCTCTCTCTTTTTTCCTATAGAAAGGTGATCCACACCAGCAGCCCTGCTATATCTGTCTGTTTGGCAAAGCTATATTGCAGCGCCTTGATCTAAACTCCACCACTCTGAGCTAAGAACCACCTTTATTCCATTTGGCAAAGGCCTGTATGCGCACACACACACTCACACACACACACACACACACACACACTAACCGCAAAAGAAGCAATGCTGTAAAACACCCCCACAGTGCTAGGTAGTAAAGTATTGAAAAAGAGGTGGAGAAGAGGTGAAAATGTGTGTCAGGTTAATCCTAACAACTGCAAACCATTTTTTTCGCTAAATATGCTATTGATTGAAGCCCATTGATTTGTGCACGTGTGTGTGTGTGTGTGTGTGTGTGTGTGTGTGTGTAAACAGCTGCTCTTGTGACACATTGGCATTCCTGCCAATATCTTTCAGTATGGAGCTCTGAAAATAAATCCTAGGCTTTCAGCTGTCTCAGCCCACACAGAGGAAATTTGAAATCACACAGCAGTTTTAGATAAGAAAGTCACATAGGCTCGATTCCTGCCAGATACGTCAGCCAAAAACTGCCCGGGCTACAGATGCTGTCCATACTTGCCTCTTTGTTGCATCTATATCAATATTTAGGGAAGGTGTTGGCTGTTTTTGTAGTACTAAGTATGAGAGATACAAAGTAAATGGTTGAAGAATAAAGGTGTACTGTATGAACACTGAACTTTGTTCATTCAGCAGCACGTAGCAGGTTTTTCAACCAATGATTATGTCAGTCATATTGATTTGTGTATTTCATACATACAGTGACTACTTATTCTACGATGAGCATGTTTTTAAATTTATGTTCTGAATAAATCAGTTTTATAAATATTTTTGAAGAGCAAGAATAAAAACTGTCTCCTTAAATTAATTTAATTAAATGAATTGCCAATAGATACGGTCCGTGTACCTACGTATAATTGGTTTTCTCGTTTTTGTTTTCAAAACAAACAAACGAATAAATGATTGGTTTATGCAATATTTACATTTTCTCCGGAACACAAAAACGAATTTCATTCATATTTTCTATTTTGTTTTCATTACACGTCGTTCAAATGCAGATATTAAAAAGTCAACAAAACCAAATCGAAAAATTTAAGTTTTTTTGAACAAAGCGCGTTTTAGTACACCGGAAGCTCGCTGCTGCCGCTGAAGGTTTTCACTTGAGACATAAAACATAAACGTAAACACACGGAGCCCGCTGTGTCACCTGCAGGAGAAAAATAATCAATCCATGGCGACGGTTTTGCAATTCGTCCCCTCAGTTTATAAACCGTACTCACGAATTCTTAAACTGTTCCCTCGGTTTAATAAATCGTGCCCACGGATTAACAATCCTGGAGCTCAGATTTTGTAAACCGTTCCCTCGGATTTTGAATCCGTACCCACAAATTCATAATCTGTGCGCACGCTTTCTCAATCAGTTCCCACGGGTTTGTGGCCCCGCCCCCAGATTCAATAAGGCTACCTGTTTATAGGTGCTGGATGCATTGTATTGCCTTTATTAAACTTTATTTTTCATAGTAGGCTATATGAGACCATGCAACTGACAAAACAATGTTTTTAGCGTTTATTTTACATTAATAACCAATAGAATAGCTGCTAAAACACCACATCTGTGTTTTATCCTAATGATGATTAATGTAAAATAAACGCTAAAAAGAGGACTATTTTGTAAGTGCGAATCATGCTACTTTAACGCACCAAAATAAAATAATAATTGAAGAGCGGCTTCAAACGGCTTTGCCTTATTTTTCAAAATATAAAATCGCCTGAATTTTGTAAAAAAAAAACGTTTGGAGAGAAGGTAAAAAGCAATACAAAACAAATAATTTACAGGTTATGTTGTCATTCCTTTGCTCTCAAACTGAATGCAATGTAATAAGAGGCCTTAATTAATAATAACATTAACAGTGAAGCATGCATCTAACTCTGGGTGAAAAGCTTATAATAAAATCGCCAAAAATCGTCTACGTGTTAAGAATGAGTATAATTTCCAAAGCTCTAAAAGGTTATTTAAAAATAAAGCATTCATTATAATAAACAGTTTACTGTCTTAATGTCTCCATTTTTTTTAGTCTACAAATTAAAATAATAATTACAATTATTAGTATTATTTACGGTGAGCATTGCTGTCACAGACATAAGAACCCTGCACAGGCCTCAAATCTATAGGCCCTAGATGCTGGCCCGAGTTTATCAGAATTCAGTAATATGGGCCCCAATCCGACCAAACCCGTCTTTTCCCCCTCTTCTCACAAAACAGCGTATACTACTGTTTCAGCTATTAAAATAGTCCAGTTTTGTATGTAACGCGATTATATAAAGTGATTATATTTTGTTTCGTTTTTATTAAGTTAATTTAGAAAAAACATTTGGAGCATTTTTTTGTTCGTTAAATATAAGTTTTTGATTTTTAAAGTAACGACCAAGCGGCAAGCGGCAGAGAATGAGTTGATCATATTGTGTTTGATCAATTTTGCCTTCTCAGATAATCACAACTTGCCTAAAATAAATATAGATCTAGGCCTAAAAGAGTTAAAATATAAAACAATGTTAATTTCAACGTTAAAATAATATAAATGTGCGGTATTAGGCACAAATGCAATCGTTTGTGCTGAGAGCCGCTTTGCAGGACATAGAGGAGCCAGCGCAATCACTTGCATTTTTGCAGTGGATACAATTTAAAATATTCCGTTATTTTTGCTCATAAAGGTACGAGTAATACATTATTCGGAACTGTAAATGGTCTACTTTTATTTGTGTGCACTCACAATATCAACAAAATGTTGCAAACGGTGCTTGAAACATTGAAAACAAACATGATCCCCTCATGTCATCTCAAGGAGCGCTTCTCAGCAAAACTCAGCGAATTAACTCA
The DNA here is from genome assembly GCF_049309525.1 of Garra rufa. Taxonomy (NCBI): domain Eukaryota; kingdom Metazoa; phylum Chordata; class Actinopteri; order Cypriniformes; family Cyprinidae; genus Garra; species Garra rufa. The sequence continues at coordinate 26,947,870 of NC_133371.1, read as the reverse complement.
CAGACAAGATATTTATAGAAAGCTTTAAATTATTACTTAACGAAAGAGAACAAATCAAAAACAAAAACTATTTCATTATGTAGTCTGTAAAGATTAATTTCTCTCTAAAGGCGCGTCCAAAGAGGAAATGGCGATCGGCAACTTCATCCTTGCGAGACACTGACTCAGAAAACACAAGCGTTTTAGCGTTTATTTTACAATAGCCTACTTGCCAATGGGATAAAACACAGGCGGTGAATATAAACACTTTTATATTAGTTTAATGTTGAAATTAAGATTGTTTTATACTTGAACACTTTTAGGCCTATAGATTTTATTGTAGGCAAGTCGTGATGATTTGAGAAGGCAAAACTGATCAAACACAAGCTATGATCAACTCACTGTCTGCCGCTGGCTGCTTGGTCGTTACTTAAAAAAATATATATATTGAACGAACAATAAAATGCTCTAAACGTTTTTCTAAATTAACTTAATAAAAAAACGAAATGAAGCAACCACTTTGCTGAACTATTTTAATAGCTGAAACAGTATATAAGCTGTTTGCGTCACCATAAATAAATAAAACTACTACTAATAGTAATTATTATTATTATTTAAATTTATAGGCTAATAAATGAGTGCACTTAAGACAGTAAAATGTTTCTAATACAATAATTCATGAATGTTCTATTTTTAAATAACCTAGAAATGTGTTTGCGAACTATTCATTCTATGAAGACATATTTTGGTGATTTTATTATAAGCTTTTCACCCAGAGATAGATGCATGCTGTTAATGTTATTATTAAATATATATTATTACATTGCATTCAGTTTGAAAGCAAAATAATTAACATAACCGGTACAGTTTTGTATTGCTTTTTACCTTCTCCTCTCCAAACTCTATAATTTTTCAGAAACTGTTTATAAACTCAGGGGACGAATTGCAAAACCTTCGCCACGGATTGATTATTTTTCTCCTGCAGGTGACACAGCGGGCTCCGTGTTTATGCCCGTCTCAAGTGAAAACCTTCAGCGGCAGCAGCGAGCTTCCGGTGTACTAAAACGCGCTTTGTTAAAAAAAAACTCTAATTTTTCGATTTGGTTTTGTTGACTTTTTAATATCTGCATTTGAACGACGTGTAATGAAAACAAAATTGAAAATATGAATGAAATTCGTTTTTGTGTTCCCGAGAAAATGTAAATATTGCATAAACCAATCATTTATTCGTTTGTTTGTTTTGAAAACAAAAACGAGAAAACCAATTATACGTAGGTACACGGACCAGATACAGTTGAAATGGTAATTATTTTACAAAATACGAGGTAGCATACAAAATGCATGTATTTTTTTTTAATACTGACCTGCATAAGATATTTCACATAAAAGAGATTTACATATAGTCCACAAGAGAAAGCAATAATTGAATTCATAAAAAAATGACCCTGTTCAAAAGTTTACATACACTTGATTCTAAATACTGTATTGTTACCTGAATGTTCCACAGCTGTGTTTTTTTTTGGTTTTGTGATAGTTGTTCATGAGTCCTTTGTTTGTCCTGAACAGTTAAACTGTCCATTGTTTTTCAGATAAATCCTTCAGGTATCACAAATTATTTGGATTTCCAGCATTTTTGTGTATTTGAACCCTTTCCAACAATGAGGGTATGATTTTGAGATCCATCTTTTCACACTAAGGATAACTAAAGGACTCGTATGCAAATATTTTAAAAGTTTTAAAGATTAAAAACGAAGGTTCACTGATGCTCCAGAAGGAAAAACAGTGTATACAGAGCCAGGGGTGTAAACTTTTGAACAGTACTTTCACATTTAGTACTGCCCTTCAGAATCGACAGAAGATACTTACATATTTTCCAGAAGATGAAATAAGTTGAGTTCAAAAAGTTTTCACCCTCTGCCTCTTTGCATTGCTTCTGGAGCATCAGTGAGCGTTTGGATGTTTTTTTTATAGTTGCATATTATGAGTCCCACAGTTGTCCCAAGTGTCAAATACATCTCAAATACTTCTGACCTCAACTGTATATGAGAATATTTTGATCATTAAATCAAAGTTATGTGGTGCGAATAACAAAACAATTATATCATAGAGAAGATCTCTGCAGACTCTCATGATTGCATTTCAAAGTCAGTAAGTTTCTTTAAATGTAAGATAATTTTACTTTTTTATGACAAGAAAGGTTGTAAAATGCCCTCATTAAAATAAACCATGGTTTTATTACAGTTTTACTACAAATACCATGCTTAAACTATGGTTAGTGTAGCGAAACTAAGGTTAATTTGTGGTTACCATGATTTAACTATGTTTTTTTTTTGTAGTAAAACCATGATTATATTACAGTAAAAGTGTAGTAACTATACTTTATGGTTATCATGGTTGTTGTTTTTTTGGTTTTATATCTAGTAAAACCCTGGTTAATTTTCGTACGCCTGTCATTTGGTATGACTCATCAAAAACTGAATTGTTATTATTAAATATTTAAAGAAAATGTGTAAAAATACCTTTTTGAAGAAAACTTTTTGAATATAATGATTATGATGTGTACACACACATGTATTTCAAGTGTAGGAACATATATTATTAAAATTATTTTGCAATTCTGAGAAAAAAAGTAAGATTTGTTAGATTTAAATTAAGAATAATATAAACTTGCAATATTAAGGAAAAAAGTAAGATTTTTACAGATTTACGAGATGTACACTCTAAAAAAAGTCTTGAAATTGTGAATTTATATCTCATAATTGTTTACTCACAACTGTTCTTCTCAGTTTTGCAAATGTATACAGTATATCACAAATCTCACTGTGAAAAATTACCTCAGAATTGAGAGAAAAAAATGTAAAAAGATTACATTTTATTTTTTATCCCATGGAAAAAACAAGTTTCCATGTATTTGTCATTGACCCACACAGAATACGAAATAAGTTGAATTGACCCTAATTTTCAAATTCAAAAAGTTTTCACCCCCTGCCTCTTAATGCATTGTGTTTCCTTCTGGAGCATCAGTGAGTGTTTAGATGTTCTGTAATAGTTGCATATGAGTTCCCCAGTTGTCCCCAGTGTCAAATACATCTCAAATACTTCTGACTTCCGCTGTATATGGGAAACTTTTGGTCATCAAATCAAAATTATGTAGTGTGATTAACAAAATAGAAAAAAGGTACATCGTAGAGAAGACCTACAGACACTCAAGATTGCATATCAAAGGCAAAAAGTTTCTTTAAATATAGCATAATTTTACCTTTTTCATTACAAGGAAGGTTGTAAAATGCCTTTGCGAAAATTAACCATGGTTTTATTATAGTAAAAGTTGGGCAACCATGCATTTTTGGCATAAAGGCTACTTTTTATATTACTATGGTTAATTTGTGGTTAATTTTCATTAGAGTGTCATTTGGTATGAAATAATGCTACAAGAAAATTTGTAAATTTTGAAGAAACCTTTTTAAAAAATAATTACAATGTATTTAAGGTGTGGGAATATATATTATTACTTTTTTCTCGCAATTCTGAGAAAAAAGTACGATTTTTTTTTTTTACATCAGATGTAAAAAAAAAAAAAAAAAAAAAATATATATATATATATATATATATATATATATATATCAGATTTACAATATATTACAATAAATTGTGAATTTATATCTCACAACTATTAGTATTGCAAATACAGTATATTGCAAATGTGAGTTTAGATCTCTGGCTTTTGTTTTCTGAATTACTAGGAAAAAAAAGACAGTACTTTGAAATGTCTAAATTCTGAGGCAAAAAAGTCAAGATTACTTTATTTTTTTTATCCCGTGGTGAAAACAAGTTTCCATATATTTGTCATTGACCCACACAAAAAAGTTATTCATACCAACTTTCTTTTCTGCTGTGACTTGCTTGCGACTTGTATCAAAATTGACCCTGACCTTAAGTTCATTGTTTATTTGGACACATACACCCACATACAGGCGCACACACACACACACACACACACACACACACACACGCACACACACACACACACACACACACACACACACACACACACACACACACACACAAACCCCCATCTCTGCTACTTCATTTATAAAGGCGTCCTTTTGCACCTGCAAATCCTTTGACACAATGCAGCTGACTGACAAAGAGGTGAAGCCTTCAATCTCATTGAGGCAACTGACAGCCAATGAGGCTCCCACACAAAAAGGAGAAGAAAATAAGATTCTTTAAAGGCATCCAGTGGAACCATAGAAGGAAACAGCTCAAAAGAGAGACAAAAAGGAGGGGAGAGAGTACGTGAGAGAGCAAGTGTGTGTTTGAGAGTTGAACGCAGTCAGGCTGTGCCTAAAGCAACTCATCCCACTCACCAGCCTTCACCAAACACAATATTTCACCAAACAAAGAAAACGAGGCCTGCTAAAAGTTCATCTGAGTCACAAATACATTAATTTAAATGACAGTTATGTGTTCAGCTAAGCTAACTCTCCTCTTCACAAGCTCTCAACTGTGGTTTCATGCCATGAATAAAAGTAATAGGTTAAATCAGCCTCAGGAACTGTTTACTTTGTCGGGCTTGCCTGACTTGGGAGAGGAGTTGTGGATAAAATATGCAAAATTAATGTGATAATAAACGTCATTAACATTAGACAAGTACTTATCAAAAGTGGGTCATTTAATGCTTCCTAACACTCAATGTTAAGGGAATTAACACAGGGCTAAACTTGAATATCAAGTTTTGTCAAGTCACCTTTATTTATATAGTGCTTTATTCAATTCTAAACTGGAATTAACAGAAAATAACAGAAATAATGATGCAAGATTCTTCGAATATGAGACAAATTGAAATTCAGCTGTAAATCAACTTTATAGGGATAGTTCACGTAAAAATGAAAATTACTTCATAATTACTCACCCTTAAGCTATCCTAGATGTATATGACTTTCTTCTTTCTAATGTATACAATTAGAGATTTAATAAAAAATATCCTGGCTCTTCTAAGCTTTATAATGTAAGTGAATGGGTGTTGAGATTTAAAGTCCAATAAAGTGCATCCATCCATCATAGAAGTACTCCAAACGGCTCTGGGGGTTAATAAAAGCCTTCTGAACTGAATCAATGAGACTGTGTCAGACAAATATGCATATTTAAAACTATAAACAAGGATTTGTAAAAAAAAAAAAAATGCCAGAGGATTTCGATATAAGCCAAGAGAAGACTGGTTTACCTTTAATGTAAACAAAACTTGGTTCTCGTGAGACTAGCATATTCTCACCAGAGCTCACACTGTGCCTACATCCTCTGCCATTCATGCCACTTTTTATGATGGATGGATGCACTTTATTGTACTTCAGAATCTGAACACCCATTCACTGCAGTTATAAATCTTGGAAGAGCTAGGACATTTTTAATATAACGCCGATTGTATTCATCTGAAAGTAGAAAGTCATACCTTTAGGGTGAGTAAATCATGGGGTAATTTTTATTGTTGGGTGAATCTCTTTAAAAAGACAATAGTGTCATTATTCAGCTCAAGTCAGTTCAGTTCAGTTTGATAACTGTGTATTATAAAAATCAATTATGAAACAAGTTCAATTCAGCTTTAAGCAACTCTACAAAAAGCAAAAGAGTAATAACAGTGTTCACTTGAGTGTTCAGTGTCAAATTTGCAGGTATATTTAAAGGGTTAGTTCACCCAAAAATGAAAATTAGCCCATTATTTACTCATCCTCCAGGCGTCCTAGGTGTATATGGCTTCCTTACTTTCTTTCTTTTTTTTTAAGACAAATCCAATTGAATTTTCCTGGCACTTCCAAGCTTTAGAATAGCAGTAGTTGGGTGTTTCTCTTCATCAGTCCAAAACAAGTCCAATAAAGTGCATCCATCCATAATAAAAAGTGCCTCACATGGCTCCGGGGGGATGAATAAAGTCCTCCTGTATCGAATCGATGCATTTATGTAAGAAAAATATCCATATTTAAAACATAATAATCAATTTAATCTAGATTACGCCAATTGGTTGTACACGGAAGCCCTTCCAGGTGGATGACGTATGCGGATGCACCGGTATGTCTCGCACAATCCAACGTTTGTTTACAGGAGCAAAGGAAGCAAAGTTTTTCTGCTTTAGCAAAGGAAAACCAGTCTCCTCTTGGTTTATATCAAAATCCTCCAACATGTTGTAAATCTGTCTTTACAAATCCTCATTTTGTATGTCTAATTTGTGAAAGTTCCACCTGGAACTACTTCCGTGTATGTCCACTTGGCACAAACTAGATTAATTTATTTATTTATTTTAAATAAGGATATTTTTCTTACAAAAATCCATCGATTCGCTACAGGAGGCCTTTATTTACCCCCCGGAGCTGTGTAAGGCACTTCTTCTTATGGATGGATGCAATTTATTAGACTTGTTTTGGACTGATGAAGAGAAACACCCATCCATATAAGACTTAGAAATGGCAGGACAATTTTTAATATAACTCCGATTGGAATCATCTGAAAGAAGGAAGTCATATACACCTAGGATTCCTGGAGGATGAGTAAATAATGGGCTAATTTTTAATTTTTGGCTGGAATAACTCTTCAAATCTGAATCAAATCTGAATTGACCAAAGTTTCTAATTGTAATTGCCCTATTTCTTTCTTTCATTCAGCCCCTGCCCACATGATCCACCACCTCTCTCAAACAGCAGAAAGATGACAAGATGTGCTTTGTCAGACACCTGGGATATGACTCATGTGAATCGGCCCTCCCTCTGTAAATGAAAGCGCCATGTGTCTTAAAAGAAGCGCCTCGAAGGAAATGAATCCTGCACAGCAATAAGATGGTGAGCTCTGTAGGCCTTTATCTGATAATCACCTCTATTATCCAGACTATGGATAGTGCGGCAAGTCTAATTTGAAATGATAGTCCGTGTGATGTGAACAAAGACGAGGTGACACCTGGAATTCCACTATAGTCAAACTGGCTGTTGTATTACGCTGAATTAAGCTACTGATTTGGAACGAGCTCTTACAATGAAGCTCCTATAGGATTTCGAATGGGCGAACTCAAGTGATAACATCTGTTAAACTACACACATAAACTAAAAGTGCAGGAAAGCAAAAATTAGGCTGATAACAGCAAAAACACATTCACATACACTATTAGATGCATGCATAGTGTGGTAACGTAAGCTCAGAGGTCCCTTGAGGGTATGCGAAAAAAAATCGAATGTCGGATTTGACAGTTCTGACATTTGGAGGCAGATAACGACTTCAGTGCTTATGCCCACTGACTTTCTTTCAAAATGGCACTAGTAATTGTGTTGAGTCAAGTTTGGGGTCTGTAAGATTAATTATAATATTAGTATGTGCAAGACGAGCATTTGTGGTTAAAAAAAAGTACATACATTGTTACTTTATTTTTGAAAATGATCGATCATTTTGGCTGGGATCGTGTAGAGCCCTTTGAAACTGTAGTTTGGACCTTCAACCTGTCGGCTCCCATTGAAGTTCACTATATGGAGAAAAATCCTGAAATGTTTTCCTCAAAAGCCTTAATTTCTTTTCAACTAAAGATAGAAAGACATCTTGGATGACATGGGGGTGAGTAAATGATCAGGGATTTTTTATTCTGGAAGTAAACTAATCCTTTAAGTAATATGGAAAAATTCATTTACTCACCCTCATGTCATTCCAAACCATTATGACTTACTTTCTGCTGTGAAGCACAAAAATGAGCAAGGTAAGAAAATAATGCATTTGTGGGTCATCCGTGCCTTTAAGACTTTTTTACATAACTCAGTCTAAACGAGTTTCTTTCCAAAACATGCTGACTGCTACTGAAACTGTAGGAGGTAGAGGATTGAATTGTGTTTGCACACACCTGATATGTCTACGCTGAGCATTGAGTATTAAGTTATTACTGATGTTACATTTATTGAGCGTTTCATTCATACCGGTTTGAAATGAATACCACATTCACCTAAATCCCTCTGGGGTTTAAACTACATGGGTTTTTTACGACAACATAAACTTGTGTTTCTAAAGGGCATCTAGGGAGAGGCCTGTTTCTATTTGAACAAGACACAATCACTCAAAAGAGACTAATATGACAAGTCAGTAGTTGCACATTATGTATTTTCTCAGCCCCGCCCACCATCCCATGTAGTTCATCAGCTCGGCCCTCACTCGAGTGATTTAATGTCCGTATCCTTTTCACAGCCGCTCTATGATTGTCCACGGTGAGAAATGACTCTAGTCTCCTTTTATAAGGGTAAGACAAAAAGTGACAGGGCAATACCTGTAAACGGGCCGATGAGTCTGGGAAAGACAGAAGGCCTAATCTCAGTTTGGTTGGATTTATCATATCTGCTCTAGTAATCCTTAACACAAAGCCTGGATGAGTGCTGTCTTTGTGTGTGTCAGAATAGCAGGCTTGCAGAACAAGCCTTGGCATGTTTTTTCTTTTTTCTCTTTTTTTTCTTTGTTCGGCGGTAACTGTGGCAGGTACGGAATCTTAGGTTACAGTGAGGATATCTTCTGACAGCATGGAGGTGCTGAGGGTACTGGGTGGGTGGGTGGGGTGGGGTGGGCCGAAAGTTGATGTGGAGCATTGCAACAATATGCATCTAGAGTGCTAAATGTTCAAAAAGAAAATTAAAACAAGATAAATGTACTCATACTGCATAAGATATTAAGACTAGTTTAAAGAGAACGGATGTCTGATTCATCAACATGATCAAAACTTTTGAATAGCCTGTTGTACACAGTCTACTACATGCTTTCGGTTGTTTGATTTATACTTTTAGTTATACTAATTATACTAAATTATACTAATAATGAATTAGTATAATTAGAAAAATGTCTCCCTTCAGGTTGTGGTTTTGTTTGGTATCGTATGACTTGCTGTGAAATCATTACTGATTTTTACAAAGTAAACGTTTTATAACTTTCATATTATTGGGAATATTTTAAGACAAACACTTACTGGACTGAAGCAGTTTCAGTTTACAATATTTAGTTTTTTTTTTAAATCATGTTAAAATGCAAATATAATTGATCAGACTTTTGAGGAATGTGTATTTGTACGTTTGTATATTGCTTAATCACCATTATATGTTTTGCCCCCAAAATAAAAACTATAGAGCTTTGATCATAAAACTTTGTGAGTGACAAATTATGCTTATATGCATTTACTTAAGTGCATGCTGTACTATTATAAAGATCTCATTGGTTTTCATTACAAAAACGTAATCAGAATTTCATTTTTCCTCTTTAGTTCCTCAGTTTGAATAAAGATTAGCTATTTTTCCACATTAAAAATACACACCATATTCTCCTTTATCATACTATACTGCCATAAAAGTCTGATGTATCAAATATTCATACGTTATTATTTTTTAGATAAAAAACAATATTATAGTCTAAATGTTCATTAAACTGTTCCAAGAGAAAACACAAAAATAAAACAAAAACACTAAACAAAACCTAAAACAATACAAAAAAACAAACAAAACAAAAATAAAACACCAAAAAACATAATATAAAAACAAAACAAAAACTACAAAAACAATAAACATAAAATAAAACAAAAACACAAACAAAACAAAATATAAAACAAAACTAAATATAAAAACAAAACATAAAACACACAAAAAACAAAAAAATACAAAAACAAAACAAAACATAAAAACAAAACATAAAACAAAACAAACTACAAAAACAAAACATAAAATAAAACAAACAAACAAAAGATTAAACAAAACAAAAATAAAATAAATAAAACAAAACAAAATATAAAAACAAAACATAAAATAAAACAAAAACAAAACACAAAACAAAATATAAAACAAAATATAAAAACAAAACAAAAACATATAACAAAACAACATAAACATGCAGCATGAAAAAAATGATATTCATAATACACTCTGAGTCTTAAAATATCATGCCGTTTTGCTTCTCAATTAAATTCATCTTGTTTTATGATTTTCAGATATTTTTATAAAAAAAATAAAAATGTTAATGCTAAAAAAAAAAAAAAACTCAGAGTAGAATATAAATATATTTTCTTGTTCTAAAGATGCTTAGGCAAAAATAAATGTATATTGCAGCATGTATCAGTGAGAGAATGTGTGATATTTAAATACTCAAATATTTTCAATTATTCAGCGGCGCTTTAAGTATGACAAAGCTACTTAGAGCAAACGTCTGAGCAGACCTTATGCTGAAGTGTGCTGAAAGAACAAAAGAGTCACAGGTGCAAGCTCGCTTTACACCTTGACCTGGTTTGTCAGCTTGTCTGCTGAATTTGTGCTACCGCAAAGTGAAGTGTCAAAAGCAGCAAATCTGGGTTGACGAGAGGGAGATTAAGAGCCACAGGTCGGAGAACAAACACAAAACTCAGACATTTAGAAAATTCCCCAAAACACAGTTTGCTGTTTCCTATTGAAGAAATGAATATCTTATTGCTAAACGGGCTAGGATTGTAATCAGGTATGTTAAGTATGCATGCTTTGTGTATGCGCACATGTGTGTTTATTTGTTGCTCTTCAGGGCTGTGAACCTAAGCGAGGTGTTACAGCAGTGCAGCTGTTAAAAGACGATATCACTCTTTAGTCCTGACTTTGTGTGTTTATTTTGTGTGTGCTTGTGTGTGTGTGTGTGTGTGTGTGTGTAGACATAAATGCACCTGGGGGTGTCCATGCTTGCAAACCTTCTGAAAACCTCAAAGCTGTTCTGGCTGAGACACAGAATACCTGCATCATTGTCACTTCAGCACCTTAGGCAGGCAGGAGGCAGTGGATGGGGAGAATAAGTCATTTGTCAGAACGGGGCAAGTTGAAACTACAACCCCATTTGTTCCACTAGAGCAAGTTATGGATCTAGTTAATGAGAAGAGACAAGGTCTTACGCACTTTCAAGCACACATATTCACATGCATACATTGACCTGGGTGTTCACACACTTAGACACACACAAATGGGCACCGTACTTGCCCAAGTGCAGTCACGTGGAACGTGAGAGAGACGAGCTTTGTCATCTGTCTGCATTACTGTAATAATGTAGATGGGGAACAGTCAAGTGAGAGGGCGAGTATCGCAATAGCTCTGACACATAAAAGAACAATGATCATTCACTATAAAGTTTCTGGGAGTTATGATGTGTCAAGAAGCAAGACTTCTTTTTGACAGCCGCTGTCTTGTGAAATATGAGCTTGTGTGTCTGAGGAAGTTATGAAATTGTGTCCAGAATATCAAATCTGGCTCTGGCTGGTAAAACACATGAATTCTTTCATACTGACAAATCACTAGGCCTAGTCAGAATTTATTTTAGCATTCGTTTTTGTGGAAAAATATAATTAATTAATGTATAAAATGGAGTACTACTACACTCAATAGTGTTCTTACTACTAATAAAGTAAGCTATACATTATACACTACCAGTCAAAAGTTTTTGAACAGTAAGCCTGCATTTATTTGATCTGAAGTACAGCAAAAACAGTAAAATATTTCTAGTTGAAAAAATAGTTGAAATATTTGTACAATTTAAAGCTGTTTTCTATTTGAATATATTTTAAAATGTAATTTATTCAGTCTTCAGTGTCACATGATCCTTCAGAAATCATTCTAATATGCTGATTTGCTGTTCATGAAACATTTATTATTTTTATTATTAATAATAATATTTGAAACAGTTGAAGAATAGAAAGATCAGATTTTTGGGGGGGAAAGAAATTATAGAAATTAATTATTTTCTTTTGCAAGGATGCTTTAAATTGATCAAAAGTGATGATAAAGACTTTTATAATGTTCCAAAATATTTCTATTTCAGATAAATGCTGTTCTTTTGAACTTTCTTTTTTTATCAAAGAAACCTGAAAAAATTCTACTACTAAAAGAAATAATACTAAATGTTTTTTTGAGGAAAAAATCAGAACATTAGAATGATTTCTGAAGGGTCATGTGACTGGAATAATGATGCTAAAAATTCAGCTTTGAGATCACAGGAAAAAAATGACAAAAATTGGACATTTAAAAAATATATTCAAATAGAAAACAGTTCTAAATACTAAGAATATTATAAAAATTTAACTGTTTGTTGCTGTACTTTGGATCAAATAAATGCATGCTTGGTGAGCAGAATTTCTTTAAAATGTTCTTTTGTTCAAAATGTTCAAAATGTTATTTGCATATACAATCTACTATAATATATTCACATTTAGCCTATTGCAAGACATTTACAGAAACGATAATAAAAAACTCAAAGCATATAAAAGACTAAATGTCTAATGATAATTCATTTTTTTCCAAGTATTCAAAAGTGACGATAAAGAGTTTTATATTGTTATAAAAAAGATTTCTATTTCAGATAAAGGCTGTTCTTCTGAACTTTTTATTCATTAAAGAAACCTGAACAAATTCTGCTCAGCTGTTTTCAAAATAATGATGATAATAATTAATAGCAAATCAGAATATTAGACTGGAGTAATGATGCTAAAAATTCAGCTTTGAAATCACAGGAATAAATTACATTTTAAAATATATTCAAAACTGTTATTTTAAATAGTAAAATATTTCACATTTTTTTTACTGTTTTTGCTGTACTTTGGATCAACTGCAGGCTTGGTGAGCAGAAGAGACTTTTTAAAAAAAAACATTACAAATTTGACTGTTCAAAAACTTTTGACTGATAGTGTGTAGGCCAGGAGATTTGTTTAAAATGTTCAAAATTATATTCATATGTACAATTTACTATATTATATATACACATTTAGGCCCTGTTTACACCATTTTAAAATGAAAACGATCCTCTTCTACACTGCTGTTTTCACTGTGTTTTAGAAACAATTTCCGTTTTCAAAACTGGTCCACGTCACAGGGTGAGTAGATTAGCATAATATCGCCATATGTATATGGAAAGAAAGAAGGCGTAACTTTTACGTTTTTACTTTTACGTAGTAGTGTTGCAGCCGCCATGTTGTGGAGATGCAGTGTGTTTCATTGCGAAAGCAAACACGAAAGTACTTTGTTTTCTTTCCACATTAGGATACAACTAAAGAATCAGTGGTTGAGTTATATTTACAACAAGTTCCGGAACAGTACAACGCAAGTATTCCATTGGTTTCCATCAACGATGAGTTTTGTAAAAAATCAAAGCGTTTCAGAAAGGCGGGGCAGAGAGGAGCAACAATAATGTACAGTATGTGGAAAATAATTTTTGAACCTCAAACTGCATTACACATTGCATCACAACAAATACACAAAATAGTGCTCTTTTTAGCAACATCATATGACCCCTTTAAAATGAAAGCCTGTTGCAAGGCAGTCACAGAAAAATGAATAATAGAATAAACTCAAAGCATCTAAAAGACTAAATGTCTAATGATAATTTATGTTTATAAAATCAATAATTACATTTTTTTTTCAAGTGTTGTTGTTCAACTCAGACTTTTAACAGTTAAAATGTGTCTTAAACAGATTTGTTTTAGTGATAATTTACCCCAAAATGAAAATTGTCATAATTATTCACCCTCATGTCATTCCAAACCCGTAAGACCTTCGTTCATCTTTGGAACACAAATTACGATATTTTTGATGAAATCCAAGAGCTTTCTGACCCTGCATAGACAGCAACACAACTGACACATTCAAGGCCCAGAAAGGCAGTAAGGACATTGTTAAAATAGTCTATGTGACATTAGTGGTTCATCCATTATTTTAGGAAGCTACGAGGAATTTTTTTGTATGCAAACAAAACAAAAATAACAACTTTATTCAACAATTTCTTCTTCTCCATGTCAGTTTTCAACACGTTTACAAGAGTCATTCCTTGACCTTTGGTAAATTGATTCCATAATCCACAGCATACCAGTAATTAAATTAGCCAAAAATATGTACTAAAGAAACTCAAACAGGACAGATGAGGTGTAGAACCTTTTAGTTTTTTTTTGTGTAGACGTGTAGATGACATATTCTCACCTCAGGTAGCATCAGAAACACACTGCACCCGACAGATAGCAATCTGTTTATGTTTGTGTTTCACAGCAGTCTAGTGCTGCAGATTAAGACTGCACTGCAGTATGATATTGGATGCCTTAAAATGAACGTTTTTGTTTTTTGTGGATCATATATTTAGGTTAGCAGCCTAGGGCTTTGGCAGCTGTTCTCAGATCAGTCCAGTTACCTATCAGCTCTATTGCTCTGACATGGACACATTTGTCTCACCTCAGCCAAACCTAATGGCTGACCGGTGATCGCACTCCCTGGCCATCAAAATCACCCTCAGTTAAAATCAAAATGAACCTCGCGTGCATATTCATAAAGCTGCCTCGCCAAACTCTGCATAATTTAAGGGAAATACAGCGTAACTTGGCTGCTTGTGGAATTTTGTGGATGAAAAATGTCTATTTTGGCACGCGTCGTAAGTGTTCGTTTTGGCAACGCGTGTGTTTTTAGGCATGGCGGAAGAACATCGTTTTCCTACGGAGAATCTACTGTGACAGATTAAAATGTGTTTTAGCCAAATGATATTCATGTCTGATGTGTATTGTGAGTCGTCAGAGTGATCAGAGTGAGACACATAAGAACTGAGGGTTCATTCGGCATCGAAATGTTCATTATAACAGTAATAACAAAGCCATGGCAGCTGCAGTTTTCTATTTCCTGGCTCAAAAGATGGAAAGCCCGAAGCCCGAAAAATAAATGTGGTAGTAAAATTGTATGTCGACACTCATTGGACATTTCCTGTATCAAAATGACAGCACATGGCATTCGTATTTTGTTTAGTCAAATTTGTGGTAAATTTTGTACATTCAGTTTAAGTGAACATTTTTGGTACTACAGCTAACAAGTTGAACCTAAATTAAAATCCTGTCATAATTTACTTACCCTCACTTTTTTCTGTGAAACACAAAAGAAGGTTTTTAAAAAAAAAAAAAAAAAAAAAAGTGTATATGTTTATTTATCCACAAAGAGAAATTAATAAAAAACATTCTTCAGAATATCATATTTTCAGTTCCACAGAAGATATAAAGTTATAGAAGAAGTTATAGAATTGCGACTTGCAGTTTATATCTCACATTAAATTTTTCTCAGAATCTATTTTTTTGTTTCCCCTGCAATATAAAAAATAAAAAATGTAACTGCAATTTTATCTCACAGTTATCAGTTTATATCTCTTAATTCAGACTTTATTTCTCTTAATTCTGACAAATAAAGTCAGAATCAGAAGATATAAACTCTGACTTACTGACTTTCTTCACAATTCTGAGTCTACATTTCATAATTATGAGTTTATATCTCACAATTCAGATTTTATTTCTTGAAGTTATGACGTTTTTCTCTGAATTCTCATGTTAAATCTGGCAATTCTTTTTTTCCCGCTGCAAAATAAAAAAATGAATTGCAACTTTTATCTCAGTTCTGAGTTTATATCTGAGTTTGTAATTCAGACTTTATTTCTCATAATTCTGACAAATGAAGTCAGAATTACAAGATATAAACTCTGACTTTCTTTACAGTTCTGAGTTTATATCTCACAATTCTGATTTTATTTATTGCAATTCTGACATTTTTTGTAATTCTTTGTTTAAATCTGGCAATTAACTTTTTTATTGTTTCTGCTGCAAAAAAAAAAAAATAATAATAATAATAATTGTGACTTTCCTCACAGTTCTGAGTTTATATCTCATATTGTCATGCCTTATTTCTTGTAAGGAAAAAAGCCAGATTTACAAGGTATAAACACTGACAATTCTGAGTCTACATTACATAATTCTGAGATCAGGTTTTGTTTCTTGCAGTTCTAATGCTTTTCTCTGAATTCTTTTTTTTTGTTTCCACTGCAAAAAAATAATAATTAAAAAAAATAATAATTGCAACTTTTATCTCAGTTCTGAGTTTATATCTTACAAGTCTGACTTTATTTCTCATAATTCTGATGGAAAAAGTCAGAATTACAAGACAAACTCTGGTTTTCTGATTTTCTGACTTTCTTCACGTAATGAATTTACGTTTCATAATTCTGAGTTTATATTTCACAATTCTGATTTTATTTCTTGCAATTCAGACATTTTCCTCTTTTAATTCTTAGTTTAAATCTGGCTATTCTGAGTTTATATCTCATAATTCTGACTTTGTCTCATAATTTTTGTTTCCTGTAAAATTGTTATTATTTTTTTTAAATATAATTGCGACTTTTATATGATGTTTTTCCTCTTAATTTAGAATTTAATAATTCAGTTCATTAACTTTTAATTCAGACTTTATTTATCGTAATTCTGAGGGAACAAGTCAGAATTACAAGATATAAACTCTGACTTTCTGAGAATTGTGAGGTTATATCTCACTATTCTGATTGTATTTCTTACAATTCAGTTTTTTTCTCTGAATTCTAAGTTTGAATCTGACAATTTAATTTATTTTAATTTAATTAGTTTCCACTGCAAAATAAAAAAATACAAAAAGGTAATCGCAGCTTTTATCTCATAGTTCTGAGTTTATGTCGCACAGTTCAGACTTCATTTTTTGTAATTATGAGGAAAAATGTCAAAATTACAAAATATAAACCCTGAATTTCTGACAATTCTGAGTTTATATCTCACAATTTTGGTTTTCTTTTTTTAATTCTTAGATGAAATCTGGCAATTTTTTTGTTTGTTTCCGCTGCAAAAAAATACAAAAATAATTGTGACTTTTATCTCACAGTTCTGAGTGTATATTTCATTATAATTCAGACTTTATTTCTCATAATTCTGAGGGAAATTGAGATTATATTTCAAAAAGTTTGATTGTATTTCTTGCCATTCAAAATTTTGTCTCTGAATTATTCTTAAAAATACAAAAAAGGTAATTGCGGCTTTTATCTCATAGTTCTGAGTTTATACCTCACAGTTCAGACTTGATTTATTGTAATTCTGAGGAAAAAAGTCAGAATTACAAGATAAAAACTCTGACTTTCTCTGTTTATATGAGTATATATCATTTTTCACAATAGTGATTTTATATCTCAGAATTTAGACTTCTCACAATTTATCTCACATAAATAGTTTTATATCTAACAATTCTAAACTTATATCTCTCAATGATGACTTTTGTTCTCTCAGAATTGTTAATGATAAACTCTGTGTACATCTGTACACACTCTGTGCAGACATGCTCAAAGCCATGCTGTAAATAGAAAAATCCCATCATTGCATTGTGAATTCGTTACTTTAAAGGTATAAAAAGCACTTCAGTGTGGAGTTGCCCTGACAATGTGGCAGTAAAGAGGCTAGAGCTTTACTATCTGTCAGCCATGAAATGTTTAATGAAGGATCAAGAGTTATGCAGGGAGAAGTGGGACAGTGCATATGGGAGTTGCTTTTCCACATTTTCCGCAAGTCTGCCATCTGACTGGCATGTCTGAGCACATTCTGTGAAAAAAAAAAAAAAAAAAAAACGATGGTGGGGGGGCATAAGATGGTACATTGTTGAGAGGATTACTGTCATATCAATTTTAATATATTTCTCAAATGCGTTAAATGCAGACTATCCACACTGGGCTGCTTCGTTCACGAAAGTCCTTATGGGAAGAAATAAAGCTCTGGCCATCAGTGCTGAAATAGATGGGCATATAAGAAAGACTGGGGCATTGCTCAAGGATGAGGGGAAGGAATGCTATAAATCTCTCTGGCAATGTTCCGGTAAATGTCTAGAGTCAGCTCAACAGAGCAGTGGAGGAGATGCCGTTTGTCTTTTAATCCAGCGAGACACTTTTGAGTCTAAATGCTTATTGTTTTGTTCATTCGTTTATTAAAGAGATGTCGTTCCAAACCTTTAAGACCTTCCTTAATCTTCGGAATACTAATTAAGATATTTTTTATGAAATCTGAGAGATTTCTGTCCCTGCATAGACAGCAACGCAACTAACACATTCAAGGCCCAAAAAGGTAGTAAGGACATCGATAAAACAGTCCATGTCACATCAGTGGTTCAACCTTAATTTTAAGTCTAGGACTCCATGAAAAGAGAGAGACAAGCAATACAATACAACTGATAATTAGTGGAAATAAAGATCAAAACATGAAAGAAAGAAAAAAAGAACAAAGAGCTTTTATATATAAAAGCATTACTGTTAAATAATATGCATTTCAAAACGCTATTTAAGAAAGTTAATTAAATTATTTTATACTAATCATTCATGGCAGACTTTGATGTCCATTGTGATGTTTTAATATAATAACAAATTCACTTGTATTATAAGTAGCCTAATTAATACAGCAATTTTAGATTTATGGGTTAAATGGATTAAATTGCAAATCTTAAATACATAAATTGTTACCTAAAATGTTACTTTGATTTACTTGAAAAGTCCTCAGTATTATGCATAAAACATGAATAAATAATACTTGTATGGTAGGCAATGTGGTAAAAAACTGCTTTCTCAAGCACAAAACAGTCTGCTTGGAAAACAGCCCAAGCATTTAGTTCAAAACATACTTTATGAATTACAGTACTGGTGGTATAGGTTAATACATGCACTATTGCTCTAGACAAACTGACTTGACTCCATGATGCATTATACTTGTGATGATTCACAAAAATCAGTCTGAATGATTTATTTACAAACCAAATTGGTCAAGTTCTCGACTCAACTCACATTTTACTAAAAAAAAAAAAAAGACTGAATTGTTTGATCCAGTTCACAAAATCAGTCTGAATAATTTATTTACAAACCTGACTGATCAAGTTTTTGAACTCAACTCACTTTTTACTGAAAGAAAAATTACTGAATCAGTTGATCCAGTTCACAAAATCAGTCTGAATGATTCATTTACAAACTGAATTGATCAGGTTCTCGAACTCAACTTACTTTTTACCAAAAGAAAATTACTGAATCAGTTGATCCAGTTCACAAAATCAGTCTGAATAATTCATTTACAAACCAAATTCATCAGGTCTCGAACTCAACTCACTTTTTACCAAAAGAAAAATTACTGAATCAGTTGATCCAGTCCACAAAATCAGTCTGAATGATTCATTTACAAACTGAATTGATCAGGTTCTCGAACTCAACTCACTTTTTACCAAAAGAAAAATTACTGAATCAGTTGATCCAGTTCACAAAATCAGTCTGAATAATTCATTTACAAACCTGACTGATCAAGTTTTTGAACTCAACTCACTTTTTACTGAAAGAAAAATGACTGAATCATTTGATCCAGTTCACCAAATTAGTCTGAATGATTCATTTACAAACTGAATTGACCAGGTTCTCGAACTCAACTCACTTTTTACCAAAAGAAAAATTACTGAATCAGTTGATCCAGTTCACAAAATCAGTCTGAATAATTCATTTACAAACTGAATTGATCAGGTCCTCGAACTCAACTCACTTTTTACCAAAAGAAAAATTACTGAATCAATTGATCCAGTTCACAAAATCAGTCTGAATAATTCATTTACAAACCTGACTGATCAAGTTTTTGAACTCAACTCACTTTTTACCAAAAGAAAAATTACTGAATCAGTTGATCCAGTTCACAAAATCAGTCTGAATAATTCGTTTACAAACTGAATTGATCAGGTCCTCGAACTTAACTCACTTTTTACCAAAAGAAAAATTACTGAATCAGTTGATCCAGTTCACAAAATCAGTCTGAATAATTCATTTACAAACCTGACTGATCAAGTTTTTGAACTCAACTCACTTTTTACTGAAAGAAAAATGACTGAATCATTTGATCCAGTTCACCAAATTAGTCTGAATGATTCATTTACAAACCGAATTGATCAGGTTCTCGAACTCAACTCACTTTTTACCAAAAGAAAAATTACTGAATCAGTTGATCCAGTTCACAAAATCAGTCTGAATGATTAATTTACAAACTGAATTGATCAGGTTCTCGAACTCAACTCACTTTTTACCAAAAGAAAAATTACTGAATCAGTTGATCCAGTTCACAAAATCAGTCTGAATAATTCATTTACAAACCTGACTGATCAAGTTTTTGAACTCAACTCACTTTTTACTGAAAGAAAAATGACTGAATCATTTGATCCAGTTCACCAAATTAGTCTGAATGATTCATTTACAAACCGAATTGATCAGGTTCTCAAACTCAATTTACTTTTTACCAAATAAAAAAATTACTGAATCAGTTGATCAAGTTCACAAGATCAGTCTGAATAATTCATTTACAAATGTGACTGATCAAGTTCTTGTACTCTACTCATTTTTTACTGAAAGAAAAATGAGTGAATCAGTTGATCCAGTTCACCAAATTAGTCTGAATGATTTATCTACAAACTAAATTGGTCAAATTCTCGACTCAACTCACATTTTACTAAAAAAAAAAAAAAGACTGAATCGTTTGATCCAGTTTAAAAAATTAGTCTGAATAATTCATTTAGTAACCAAATTCGTCAGGTCTAGAACTCAACTCCTTACCAAAAGAAAAATAACTGAATCAGTTGATCCAGTTCACAAAATCAGTCTGAATAATTCATTTACAAACCTGACTGATCAAGTTTTTGAACTCAACTCACTTTTTACTGAAAGAAAAATGACTGAATCATTTGATCCAGTTCACCAAATTAGTCTGAATGATTCATTTACAAACTGAATTGACCAGGTTCTCGAACTCAACTCACTTTTTACCAAAAGAAAAATTACTGAATCAGTTGATCCAGTTCACAAAATCAGTCTGAATAATTCATTTACAAACTGAATTGATCAGGTCCTCGAACTCAACTCACTTTTTACCAAAAGAAAAATTACTGAATCAATTGATCCAGTTCACAAAATCAGTCTGAATAATTCATTTACAAACCTGACTGATCAAGTTTTTGAACTCAACTCACTTTTTACCAAAAGAAAAATTACTGAATCAGTTGATCCAGTTCACAAAATCAGTCTGAATAATTCGTTTACAAACTGAATTGATCAGGTCCTCGAACTTAACTCACTTTTTACCAAAAGAAAAATTACTGAATCAGTTGATCCAGTTCACAAAATCAGTCTGAATAATTCATTTACAAACCTGACTGATCAAGTTTTTGAACTCAACTCACTTTTTACTGAAAGAAAAATGACTGAATCATTTGATCCAGTTCACCAAATTAGTCTGAATGATTCATTTACAAACCGAATTGATCAGGTTCTCGAACTCAACTCACTTTTTACCAAAAGAAAAATTACTGAATCAGTTGATCCAGTTCACAAAATCAGTCTGAATGATTAATTTACAAACTGAATTGATCAGGTTCTCGAACTCAACTCACTTTTTACCAAAAGAAAAATTACTGAATCAGTTGATCCAGTTCACAAAATCAGTCTGAATAATTCATTTACAAACCTGACTGATCAAGTTTTTGAACTCAACTCACTTTTTACTGAAAGAAAAATGACTGAATCATTTGATCCAGTTCACCAAATTAGTCTGAATGATTCATTTACAAACCGAATTGATCAGGTTCTCAAACTCAATTTACTTTTTACCAAATAAAAAAATTACTGAATCAGTTGATCAAGTTCACAAGATCAGTCTGAATAATTCATTTACAAATGTGACTGATCAAGTTCTTGTACTCTACTCATTTTTTACTGAAAGAAAAATGAGTGAATCAGTTGATCCAGTTCACCAAATTAGTCTGAATGATTTATCTACAAACTAAATTGGTCAAATTCTCGACTCAACTCACATTTTACTAAAAAAAAAAAAAAGACTGAATCGTTTGATCCAGTTTAAAAAATTAGTCTGAATAATTCATTTAGTAACCAAATTCGTCAGGTCTAGAACTCAACTCCTTACCAAAAGAAAAATAACTGAATCAGTTGATCAAGTTCACAAAATCAGTCTGAATAATTCATTTACAAACCTGACTGTGGTAAAAAAAACTGCTTTCCCAAGCACAAAACAGTCTTCTTGGAAAACAGCCCAAGCATTTAGTTCAAAACATACTTCATGAATTACAGTACTGCTGGATAGGTTAATACATGCGCTATTGCTCTAAGACAAACTGACTTGCAAGTCTGATAAGAAAACAGGTCAAAAAGCACATTTGACACTAATAATGCAATTTTTTTGATGCTACCCAAAATTTGAAATTCTAATGCATGTACATGAATAATTAAACCACACAAAAGCAAACTACAAACTTAATAAATGAACTCCACGATGCATTATTCATACTTGTGATGGCTAAATCGGACTTCATTGTGGGTCACAGAGCTTAATTTTGGAAAACAACAACAGCTTTGTCCCTCTTGCTATTTTTACTCATTTTCTCCACTAACAGGGTCTCACACAGACACTGCGCTCATGGTAGAAAATCCAAATGAAGGGAGAAGTGAATAAAACTGCTGGGTCTCATTGTGCGAGCATCTCCCGTTTTCATTCCAAGAGTGCAGTAACTAAGCATCCTCCAAAGCTCTCAGAAAGCATCTGATTTGTGCCCTGCGTCTCATTTCCACAGCCAACTTCTCGCTTGTGTCAGTCAAACACACCCACACACACACACACACACAAAACGATCACACATAATATATTCAAATCAAGAAACAACGACAAACAACTAATGTTGACAAAGGACCTTCAGTGACACCACAAAAAGGCTCAATCAGGGAGAGCAGCACTGCGGCAATGACAGTTTTGTATGGGCGACAGCTGGTTTTGTTCGAGCTGACTGAGAACAAACCCAGTTGTGCTGGGAGTGTGTAAGAAAAGACCCCGGAGATGTCTGAATTTTGGAATGACGGAACGCTTCTATGCTGTCCATTCAGCGTGGCCGGATGGATTTTCCCAACCCAGTAGTTCTCACGCTTAGTGCTGCATCTCAAATAAACCTCCTATGGATTCCCAACTTCAGAGAGGAGGCCAAGGAGGGGTTATTGGGAGTGGGGGTTTTGGGTCACGCGTAAAAAGGCGTTTTATAGAGATGCTGATTTCTTATTCAGCCCAGTCTGAAGGGGGTACGGAGGCCCGGGAAGGAATGCGAAGCTGTGGTGAGCGCGAATGATCCTCTCTTGTAGAAGTTATGACGCATGATACATTTAAAAGATTAGTGCACTTCCAGAATAAAAAATTACTGATAACTTACTTGCTTCTATGTCAAGATGTTCATGTCTTTTTTTCATCAGTCGAAAAGAAATTAAGGTTTTTGAGGAAAACAGTCCAAGATTTTTCTCCATATAGTGGACTTCAGTTTAACCCTCATGTACTGTTCCGGGTCAATTTGACCCGTTTTGATTTTTGAGTTGTCAGATATACTAGTTAACCTAGGTTTTTCTTTTTAAATTTAGGTGACTTTTCCTCATTTAGTGTCATGAACATGCATGCAAAGTTTCAACACAATGATGTTTTTTGGCATGTCTAAAAAAAAAAATGTTACGTTCGTACTGTTCCCGGGTCAATTTGACCCGCCTATTTTAATGTTCTAGGGCAACCCTACCGACCGAAAATTGTACAATTTCTTGGTTATATTTTGTTATTTTAGTTTTTTACTAGCCTATGAAGCCAAAAAATCTGATTTTCCCACTTATTTCAATGCAGAAATATATTTTGTCAGCTACAAATGGTAAAAATGAGCTATCATTTATATTTGCAACTTATCTAAAATACGATTAAAACTATCTTGTTTTTCTTGATATTTTGTGTGTTTTTCTCATTTAGGGTCATGAACATGCATGCAAAGTTTCAACATGCCGATGTGTTTTGGCATGTCTAAAAAAATTTTTGTTACGTTCGTACTGTTCCCGGGTCAATTTGACCCACCTATTTTAATGTTCTAGCGCAACTCTACAGACCCAAAAAAGTAGTATTTATTGGTTATATTTTGTTATTTTAGTTTTTTACTAGCCTAAGAAGCCAAAACAAGGAGATTTCCCCCACTTATTTCAATACAGAAAAAATATTTTGTCAGCTACAGATGGTAAAAATGAGCTCTCATTTATTTTTGCAATCTATCTGAAATGCTATTAAAACTATGTTGTTTTTCTTGATATTTTGTGGGTTTTTCTCATTTGGGGTCATGAACATGCATGCAAAGTTTCAACACGCTAATGTGTTGTTAAATGTACATACAGACAAGCCTATACGTTCGTAATGTTTGTGGGTCATTTTGACCCACATAGCCAGCTATTCAAAAGCACCTGTACAGACACAAAATAACATTTGCTCTTCAACTCCAGTCCAAGTGTTTTACTAATTTCAGCTCTAACCCTAACCAAACACACTTAAAAAAGTTAAATCACAGTATTTAGAATTAAGTGTAAATTGCAGAAAGACAAATGTAAAAAAAAAAAAAAAGTCAGACAGATAGTATAAAAAACAAAACATTTCTTTGTTTGTTTTTGTTATGTCTTGTTTCACGCTCCTCTGTGAGCATCATTCACTTTTTGCCTAAGTTGGGTCATTTTTTGTTCTGTAGACTAAATTCATAAATTCAAGGAATTACTCAAGACAAGATGAGCACACAGCAAGTGCATGCTTTCTGCATACAAATTTCTTGCACTTCACACACATGGTTCTGGTTTTGCTGTCACGTTTGGGTGGGCACACATCACATCTCTTCCTTTTTTTCCCAACATCTCTGCTCACTTTTTCGTTTTCTGTGGAACTGACTCTGGATCCACCTGCTTGCACTGACTCAACAAAAGCTGAAGCCGCTGGAGATCGAGGTGGACAGGTGCGTCTCTGGATCTCAGGCGTGATGAGAGCTCTTCCCAGCTCTTCCAGGAACACCCGACGTTTGTATGCTGACACGTCCAGGATGTTGTAGAAGACGACCAAAGGCCAACGGACAGTCTTGCGCTGACAGCTGAAGGAGTATGTAACTGGGCCTGAAGCCAAAGGTGGAGTCGACAACTTGGACAGAGTTCAATCCTCCTTCAGCTGTCAGCGCAAGACTGTCCGTTGGCCTTTGGTCATCTTCTACAACATCCTGGACGTGTCAGCATTCAAACGTTGGAAGTGGAAGAGCTGGGAAGAGCTCTCATCACGCCTGAGATCCAGAGACGCACCTGTCCACCTCGATCTCCAGCGGCTTCAGCTTTTGTTGAGTCAGTGCAAGCTGGTGGATCCAGAGTCAGTTCCACAGAAAACGAAGAAGTGAGCAGAGATGTTGGGAAAAAAAGGAAGAGATGTGATGTGTGCCCATCCAAACGTGACAGCAAAACCAGAACCATGTGTGTGAAGTGCAAGAAATTTGTATGCAGAAAGCATGCACTTGCTGTGTGCTCATCTTGTCTTGAGTAATTCCTTGAATTTATTAATTTAGTCTACAGAACAAAAAATGACCCAACTTAGGCAAAAAGTGAACGTTTTTTTCATTATACAGCAATATTAAATTGTTCAGTTCTGATGTTTTGAGCAGCAAATGCAAAACAACAAAAACAAGTTAAAACAAACCAGCAAAAAAAGTCAGCATACTTTGTATTTTCAAAATTTGTCAAAACAAAACTGTAAAAAAAAAAAAAAAGAAATAAAAATGTTTTGGAAACATATTCATACATCATATGTTCCATTTGATGAGTATTCATATAAAAAAGTTTACTGTTAGTACCTGAGTCTTTGTTGTTTTCATAGTGTGATTTTTGGCAAATTGTATTGAATCCAGTTAGGGTCAATTTGACCCAGACCGTACAGGAAGTAACTGAAATCGAACAGTACATGAGGGTTAATTAATGGGTTGAAGGTCCAATTTGCAGTTTTAATGCAGCTTTAAGGAGCTCTACATGATCCCAGCCAAGGTGTCTCATCTAGTGAAACGATCGGTCATTTTCCAAAAAAAAAACCCCACAAATGCTCATCCACTAAGCTCGACTTCACACATTACATAGTCATGTTGAAAAGGTTACACGTGATGTAGGTGGAAGAACTCACTGAATCAGTTGATCGAGTTCACAGAATCAGTCTGAATAATTCATTTACAAACCTGACTAATCAAGTTCTTGAACTCAGCTCACTTTTTACTGAAAGAAATATGACTGTATCACTTGATCCAGTTCACAAAAATCAGTCTGAATGATTCATTTACAAACCAAATTGGTAAGGTTCTTGAACTCAACTCACATTTTACTGAAAAAAGGACTGAATCATTTGATCCAGTTCACAAAAATAAATCTGAATAATTCATTTACAAACCAAATTGTTTAGGTTCTCGAACTCAACTCACTTTTTACCTAAAGAAAAATGACTGAATCAGTTGATCAAGTTCAC
The DNA here is from genome assembly GCF_049309525.1 of Garra rufa. Classification (NCBI taxonomy): domain Eukaryota; kingdom Metazoa; phylum Chordata; class Actinopteri; order Cypriniformes; family Cyprinidae; genus Garra; species Garra rufa. Next base: position 26,921,703 of record NC_133371.1, on the reverse strand, counting down.
AAAATCAATCTGAATAATTCGTTTAGAAACCAAATTTGTCGGGTTCTCAAACTCAGTCATTTTTCTTTTGGTAAAAAGTGAGTTGAATCAGTTGATCCAGGTCACAAAATCAGTCTGAATGAATAATTTACAACCTTGATTGATCAGGTTCTTGAACTCAACTCACTTTTTACCGAAAAAAAAAAAAAAAAGACTGAATCAGGTAATACAGTAAAACAAAATTAGTCTGAATAATTTATTTAGAAACTGAAATGATCAGGTTCTCAAACTCAATTCACTTTTTTATCAAAAGAAAATTGTTGAATCAGTTGATCAGGTTCACAAAATCAGTCTGAATAATTAATTTACAAACCTGACTGATGAAGTTCTTGAACTCAACTCACTTTTTACCAAAAGAAAAATGACTGAATAAGTTAATACAGTTAAACAAAATCAGTCTGAATAATTCATTTACAAACCGAATTGGTCAGGTTCTCGAACTCAACTCACATTTTACTGCAAAAAAAAGGCTGATCCAGTTCACAAAATTAGTCTGAATAATTCATTTACAAAACAAACTGATCAGGTTCTCAAACTCAATTCACATTTTACTGCAAAAAAAAAAAAGAAAAAAAGACTGATCCAGTTCACAAAATTAGTCTGAATAATTCATTTAGAAACCAAATTGATCAGGTTCTCAAACTCAATTCACATTTTACTGCAAAAAAAGGACTGAATTGTTTGATCTAGTTCACAAAATTAGTCTGAATAATTCATTTAGAAACCAAAATGATCAGGTTCTTGAACTCAACTCACATTTTACTGTCAGAAAAATGACAGAATCGGTTGATCCAGTTTACAAAATCAGTCTGAAAGATTCATTTACAACCCGAATTCATCAGGTTCTCAAACTCAACTCACATTTTACTGAAAAAAAAAGACTGAATCGTTTGATCCAGTTTACAAAATTAGTCTGAATAATTCATTTAGAAACTAAAATGATCAGGTTCTTGAACTCAACTCACATTTTACTGTCAGAAAAATGACAGAATCGGTTGATCCAGTTTACAAAATCAGTCTGAAAGATTCATTTACTACCCGAATTCATCAGGTTCTCAAACTCAACTCACATTTTACTGAAAAAAAAAGACTGAATCGTTTGATCCAGTTTACAAAATTAGTCTGAATAATTCATTTAGAAACTAAAAAGATCAGGTTCTTGAACTCAGCTCACATTTTACTGTCAGAAAAATTACAGAATCGGTTGATCCAGTTCTCAAAATGAGTCTGAATGATTCATTTAAAAACTGAATTTTTTCAGGTTCTTGAACTAAACTCACATTTTACTGTCAAAAAATGACAGAATCGGTTGATCCAGTTCGCAAAATTAGTCTGAATAATTCATTTAGAAACTGAAATGATCAGGTTCTTGAACTCAACTCACATTTTATTGTCAGAAAAATGACAGAATCGGTTGATCCAGTTCACAAAATTAGTCTGAATAATTCATTTAGAAACTGAAATGATCAGGTTCTTGAACTCAACTCACATTTTATTGTCAGAAAAATGACAGAATCGGTTGATCCAGTTCGCAAAATTAGTCTGAATAATTCATTTAGAAACTGAAATGATCAGGTTCTTGAACTCAACTCACATTTTATTGTCAGAAAAATGACAGAATCGGTTGATCCGGTTCACAAAATGAGTCTGAAAGTCTCAACTCACATTTGTAATGTGTACTGAACCGAAAGCCACCTACTAAACGGTTCAATACAAACATGTGTATCATTAGACCCCAACACGTGACCTTTCCAACATGATTACGTAATGCATGAAGTGGCAAAGCTAGTGCAAGATGAGCATTTGTGGCTGAAAAGTATATAAATTTGTAGTTAAAAAAAAAAAAAAAAGGAATGATCAATTCATTAGGCAAGACCGTTATTCCTCAGGCTCGGATCGTGTAGAGTCCTTTAAAGCTGCATTGAAACTGCAATTTGGACCTTTAACCCGCTCCCATTAAAGTGCACTATATGGAGAAAAATCCTGGAATGTTTTTCCCAAAAACCTTAATTTCTTTTCTACTGAAGTCAAGTCAAGTCAAGTCACCTTTATTTATATAGCGCCTATTACAATACAGATTGTGTCAAAGCAACTGCACAGTATTTAAACAGCACAATAGTGTGTAAGTAACGCATTATTGTAACAATCAATTTTCAGTTAAAAGCAGTTCATCAATGAATTCAGTGATATCATCGTCAGTTCAGTTCAAATAGTGTACGATATCGCTGGAAAGTGTCCCCAACTAAGCAAGCCAGAGGCGACAGCGGCAAGGAACCAAAACTCCACAGGTGACAGAAATGGAGAAAAAAACCTTGGGAGAAACCAGGCTCAGTCGGGGGACCAGTTCTCCTCTGGCCAGACCAAACAACAGTTTGTACCAATGTCTGATTGTAGAGAACTCATCAGGATCCTGTGGTGTAGTGCCGATGGCCGTCAAGGTTGGCGAGGTCTTTATTGGTGATCCGCCTTCGAGCTCATCTGGTTGACATCCACGGCTATTGAAGTCATCTCTAGGTGGTGATCCATGATCTAAGCTGGGTACGGACTGGATCCGGGGGACTGGAGTGACCATCTGATCCGGATACAGGCTGGATCTGGTGGCTACGGTGACCTCGGAATAAGAATGAAACAGACTAATATTAGCGTAGATGCCATTCTTTTTACGATGCAACGAGTGCATCAGGTGTTATGGGAGGTGTTTTCGGTTCCGGTTGACCTAATTAATGCAGCCTAACAATCCTTTAACGGATTTGAATTATAGAAATGTGTTAACGATTTTATGTGTAAGCCAGGTTAAAGAGATGTGTCTTTAATCTAGATTTAAACTGACAGAGTGTGTCTGCCTCCCGAACAGTGTTAGGTAGATTGTTCCAGAGTTTAGGCGCTAGATAAGAAAATGATCTGCCGCCGGCAGTTGATTTTGATATTCTAGGTATTATCAAATTGCCAGAATTTTGAGAACGCAGCGGACGTGAAGGACTATAATACGATAGGAGCTCGTTCAAGTACTGAGGAGCTAAACCATTGAGGGCTTTATAAGTAATTAGCAAGATTTTAAAATCTATACGATGTTTAATAGGGAGCCAATGCAGTGTTGACAGAACCGGGCTAATATGGTCATACTTTCTGGTTCTAGTAAGAACTCTAGCTGCTGCATTTTGGACCAGCTGGAGTTTGTTTATTAAGCGTGCAGAACAACCACCCAATAAAGCATTACAATAATCTATCCTTGAGGTCATGAACGCATGAATTAATGTTTCAGCATTTGACATTGATAGCATAGGTCGTAATTTCGATATATTTTTAAGATGGAAAAATGCGGTTTTGCAGATGCTAGAAATGTGGCTTTCAAAGGAGAGATTGCTATCGAATAGGACGCCTAGGTTCCTAACTGATGACGACGAATTTACAGAGCAGCCATCTAGTATTAGACTGTGTTTTAGGTCATTACTTGTGGAGGTTTTAGGTCCAATAATTAATACCTCTGTTTTTTCAGAATTTAACAGTAAGAAGTTATTCGCCATCCAGTTTTTAATATCAGCTATGCATTCTGTTAGTTTTTCGAATGGATATGTTTTTCCGGGCTGCGAAGAAATATAGAGCTGAGTATCATCAGCGTAACAATGAAAGCTAACACCATGTTTCCTGATGATATCTCCCAAGGGTAACATGTAAAGCGTAAAAAGTAATGGCCCTAGCACTGAGCCTTGAGGTACTCCATACTGCACTTGCGATCTAAATGATACCTCTTCATTTATTGCCACAAACTGATGACGGTCAGATAAGTACGATTTGAACCATGCCAGTGCACTACCACTAATGCCTACATAATTTTCAAGTCTATTTAAAAGAATGTTGTGGTCAATAGTATCAAATGCGGCACTAAGATCCAGTAGCACTAATAGAGAGATGCAACCACGATCGCTTGACAATAGCAGGTCATTTGTTACTCTAATTAGAGCAGTCTCAGTACTATGATATGGTCTAAAACCTGACTGGAAATCCTTGCAGATACCATTTTTCTCTAAGAAGGAGCATAATTGTGAGGATACTACCTTTTCTAGTACCTTTGACAGAAAAGGGAGATTCGAAATTGGTCTGTAGTTAATTAATTCATAGGGGTCAAGTTGTGGTTTTTTAATGAGTGGCTTAATAACAGCTATTTTGAAGGTTTTGGGGACATATCCTAATGATAGTGACGAATTAATAATATTCAGAAGAGGATCTATGACTTCTGGAAGTACCTCCTTTAGTAGCTTAGATGGAATAGGGTCTAACATACATGTTGTGGGTTTAGATGATTTAACAAGTTTATACAATTCCTCCTCTCCTATAATAGAGAATGAATGGAATTGTTCCTCAGGAGATCTACAACGCACTATCTGATGCGATACTGTAGCGGGCGGCTGTATGGTTACAATTTTATCTCTAATAGTGTCTATCTTGGAGGTAAAGTACGTCATAAAGTCATTACTGCTGTGCTTTTGGGAAATGTCTAAACCTGTTGCTGCTATATTTTTAGTTAATTTAACCACAGTATTGAACAAATACCTAGGGTTATGTTTGTTTTCTTCTAAGAGAGATGAAAAGTAATCCGATCTGGCAGTTTTTAATGCTTTCCTATAAGATAAATTACATTCACGCCAAGCAATACGAAAAACCTCTAGTTTTGTTTTCCTCCAGCTGCGTTCCATTTTTCGTGCTTTTCTCTTTAGGGCGCGGGTATGATCGTTATACCACGGTGTTAGACTGTTTTTCTTAATCTTTTTTAGGCGCACTGGAGCAACTGTATCTAAAGTGCTAGAAAAGAGAGAGTCCATAGTTTCTATTACATCATCAAGTTTTTCTGAGCTATTGGATATGCTGAGGAATTCAGATAAGTCAGGAAGATTACTTACAAAGCGGTCTTTTGTAGTAGAAGTGATGGTTCTACCGTATTTGTAGCAAGGAATTGAATTAACAGTTTTAGCTATCTGGATTGTACAAGAGACTAGATAATGATCTGAGATATCATCGCTTTGCTGCAGAATTTCAACGCCATTAATATCAATTCCATGTGACAGTATTAAATCTAGAGTATGATTTTGGCAATGAGTAGGACCTGACACGTGTTGTCTAACCCCAATCGAGTTCAAAATATCTATAAATGCTGTTCCTAATGCATCTTTTTCATTATCAACATGGATGTTAAAATCACCCACTATTAAGACTTTATCTGCGGCCAGCACTAATTCGGATAGAAAATCAGCAAATTCTTTAATAAAGTCTGTATGGTGCCCTGGTGGCCTGTATACAGTAGCTAACACAAACGTCACAGGGGATTTATCATTAGTACTTGTTTCTCTGGATAATGCTATATGAAGCACCATAACTTCAAACGAGTTATAATTGAAGCCCGTTCTCTGAGAGACATTGAGAATACTGCTATAAATAGTAGAAACACCTCCTCCTTTACCTTTTAGACGCGGTTCATGTTTATAACAGTAATCTTGGGGGGTGGACTCGTTTAAAATAATGTAATCGTCTGAAGAAAGAATGACATGAACATCTTGGATGACATGGTAGTAAATGATCAAAAAAATTATTCTGGAAGCGAACTAATCCTTTAAGTGTTGAGAAGCAGCTCCCCACTGGGAATGGACTGACCTTTGAACCCTGCCTGTGAAAACCAGCAGTCCTCTGCGAAAGCACAGAGTTCAAGGTGGCTTCTTCTCACCTGCAGTCAGACAGAAACAGAGAGTGAGAGAAGGGAGGAGGAGTGTTTATCACAAGCCCTGCTCTTCTTTTGCAGCCAGGCGAATATATACATGTATAAGTCCCGCTTGATAACGGCGAGATGTGGACTTGCCAGATTGTAATCTCTTTCATTCAGGAATAGCATTGAAAAGGCACACAGGACTCCGGCCCTGCATTTTCCTTCAGCACACTTCCCTTTCTCCTTTTGTTCTGTGGTAGATCAAGCCGTAGACATTACCGAGCATGAAGATGAGCGTGACAAAGAGCTGTCATCCATGATAACGATCGTAAACACAAAGCCATCCGCTGTGAAACAGGTTACAGCATAAACAAATGCGTTTCCTCCTTCCTTCATCCCTATTTAGCTTTGTGAACATTTTAAACATCCCAGTGAAAGTGAAAAAATATATTCTCTTCAGTTTTTTTTGGTGGCTATTTAAGGTGGTTAGCCAAAAATTTGATTAAATATGAATAGATTTATCAAACAGTCTGTTCTCTGACTGTCTGATGTATGTTGCCCAAGAAAATAAAGATTACTTTTGCTATATATGACAAACTCTAATTTGAATGGCTAATATTATGCTACCGGGAACGTGCCTGTATGTTTACAGTGTATTGACTTTTGAATATGTCAAATTTTGACAGGTTATTTTTGATGTTTTTTGAGTTTTATTTGACTTGATAGCAAGTTACACTAACATTCAAATTTTTTTGTAAGAACCCTTTTATGCTCACAAATCTATTTGATAAAAAACAATTCTGACTTTTTTGGTCAGAATTATGAGATATAAACTCACAATTGCCAGTTATAAAGTTCAATACATTTTGAGTGGGGAAAAACTCACATGTTCTCAAAACTGCAAGTTAATATCTCACAATTCTTGCAAGATATAAACTTGCAATTCTGAGAACAAATGGCACAATTGCAAGATATAAACTCGCAATTCTGAGAAAATGGCACAATTGCAAGATATAAACTCGCAATTCTGAGAAAAAGGCACAATTGCGAGATTTAAACTCGCAATTCTGAGAAAAAGGCACAATTACGAGATATAAACTCGCAATTCTGAGAAAAAAGCACAATTGCGTGATTTAAACTCGCAATTCTGAGAAAAAAACACAATTGCTAGATATAAACTCGCAATTCTGAGGAAAAAAAGCACAATTGCGAGATATAAACTCGCAATTCTGAGAAAAAAACACAATTGCTAGATATAAACTCGCAATTCTGAGAAAAAAAGCACAATTGCGAGATATAAACTCGCAATTCTGAGAAAAAGGCACAATTACGAGATATAAACTCGCAATTCTGAGAAAAAAGCACAATTGCGAGATATAAACTCGCAATTCTGAGAAAAAAAGCACAATTGCAAGATATAAACTCGCAATTCTGAGAAAAAAAGCACAATTGCGAGATATAAACTCGCAATTCTGAGGAAAAAAGCACAATTGCGAGATATAAACTCGCAATTCTGAGAAAAAAAGCACAATTGCAAGATATAAACTCGCAATTCTGAGAAAAAGGCACAATTGCGAGATATAAACTCGCAATTCTGAGAAAAAAAGCACAATTGCGAGATATAAACTCGCAATTCTGAGAAAAAAAGCACAATTGCGAGATATAAACTCGCACAATTGCAAGATATAAACTCGCAATTCTGAGAAAAAGGCACAATTACGAGATATAAACTCGCAATTCTGAGAAAAAAAGCACAATTGCGAGATATAAACTCGCAATTCTGAGAAAAAAAGCACAATTGCGAGATATAAACTCGCAATTCTGAGAAAAAAAGCACAATTACGAGATATAAACTCGCAATTCTGAGAAAAAAGCACAATTGCAAGATATAAACTCGCAATTCTGAGAAAAAGGCACAATTGCGAGATATAAACTCGCAATTCTGAGAAAAAAGCACAATTGCAAGATATAAACTCGCAATTCTGAGAAAAAGGCACAATTGCGAGATATAAACTCGCAATTCTGAGAAAAAGGCACAATTGCGAGATATAAACTCGCAATTCTGAGAAAAAAGGCACAACTGAGAGTTTATATCTTACAATTCTGACTTTATAACTTACAATTGCGAGTTTATATCTCACAATTCTTAACTTTACAACTTGCATGTACAAGTTTATATCTCAATTCTGAGAAAAAAGTCACAATTACCTTTTTTTCCTGTGGCAGAAATGGGCTTCTATAGAAATGTGATTCTATTTAATAACAGATTTATAATACAATATTAAAATAACTATTTTCTATTAGAATATATGTGTATTAATTCCAGTGAAACCAATATGTGCAATATATTGTTGTGTAATTTATGTAATTTATTCCTGTAATGGCAAATCTCAGATTTTAGCAGCCTTTACTTCAGTATTCTAATATGCTGATTTGGTGCTCAAGAAACATTTATTATCGATGTTGATTGCATATTTTTGTGGAAAGTGTGACACATTTTACAGGATTTTTTGATAAATAGAAAATGAGAAAATGGCACAATTGCAAGATATAAACTCGCAATTCTGAGAAAAAGGCACAATTGCGAGATTTAAACTCGCAATTCTGAGAAAAAGGCACAATTACGAGATATAAACTCGCAATTCTGAGAAAAAAGCACAATTGCGTGATTTAAACTCGCAATTCTGAGAAAAAAACACAATTGCTAGATATAAACTCGCAATTCTGAGAAAAAAAGCACAATTGCGAGATATAAACTCGCAATTCTGAGGAAAAAAGCACAATTGCGAGATATAAACTCGCAATTCTGAGAAAAAAAGCACAATTGCAAGATATAAACTCGCAATTCTGAGAAAAAGGCACAATTGCGAGATATAAACTCGCAATTCTGAGAAAAAAAGCACAATTGCGAGATATAAACTCGCAATTCTGAGAAAAAAAGCACAATTGCGAGATATAAACTCGCACAATTGCAAGATATAAACTCGCAATTCTGAGAAAAAGGCACAATTACGAGATATAAACTCGCAATTCTGAGAAAAAAAGCACAATTGCGAGATATAAACTCGCAATTCTGAGAAAAAAAGCACAATTGCGAGATATAAACTCGCAATTCTGAGAAAAAAAGCACAATTACGAGATATAAACTCGCAATTCTGAGAAAAAAGCACAATTGCAAGATATAAACTCGCAATTCTGAGAAAAAGGCACAATTGCGAGATATAAACTCGCAATTCTGAGAAAAAAGCACAATTGCAAGATATAAACTCGCAATTCTGAGAAAAAGGCACAATTGCGAGATATAAACTCGCAATTCTGAGAAAAAAGCACAATTGCAAGATATAAACTCGCAATTCTGAGAAAAAGGCACAATTGCGAGATATAAACTCGCAATTCTGAGAAAAAAGGCACAACTGAGAGTTTATATCTTACAATTCTGACTTTATAACTTACAATTGCGAGTTTATATCTCACAATTCTTAACTTTACAACTTGCATGTACAAGTTTATATCTCAATTCTGAGAAAAAAGTCACAATTACCTTTTTTTCCTGTGGCAGAAATGGGCTTCTATAGAAATGTGATTCTATTTAATAACAGATTTATAATACAATATTAAAATAACTATTTTCTATTAGAATATATGTGTATTAATTCCAGTGAAACCAATATGTGCAATATATTGTTGTGTAATTTATGTAATTTATTCCTGTAATGGCAAATCTCAGATTTTAGCAGCCTTTACTTCAGTATTCTAATATGCTGATTTGGTGCTCAAGAAACATTTATTATCGATGTTGATTGCATATTTTTGTGGAAAGTGTGACACATTTTACAGGATTTTTTGATAAATAGAAAGAACAGCTCAGTTTACTATCACTTTTAAACATTTTCTATACAACCATTTGAGGAGACCTTCATATTTGTTTATTAATTTATTTATTTACTTGTACTAAATAGCATCTGCTAGCATCTCACACTAAATAGCATCTGCCTTTTTTGTACACTTTTTGTAAATAGCTGCTGTTGTCTGTCATTGTAGTATAACTTATTTCAGATAGCCCCACCTCTAAATGGCACATAAAAACAAAATAAATTGCATTTAGCTGCATTACTTGTCACCCAAATGGTCTCTTCCTGTCTAACTGGGCGGTTCTTGGCCAGATTAATGTGGACCAGATTTATGACGTTTAATCAAAGGCCTGGCGATAGCTAAACACAGTTTCATTTGGATTTCCGTTTCCTTTGCCTCTACTTCTTCTATCACTGTCACTCTTGTGCTATTCCCAGACGTTCCTCCGACATATGGCAAGTTTCATCCTCAATCTGAATTTGCAAAAAGTTCGAATTATGCATGGACACTGGCGGACTTACCAATAATTCACTTTTCCAGCTGACGTGACTGTTAGGCAGATGTTGAAAATGTGGAAAATAATCCCCAGTGGAAAGAGGCCAAAAAAAACAATTGGTTTTCCACAATACGAGAGGACGAACACATGGCCGTCAAATTGAACATGTGGGTGTACGAGAGAGTTTGCGCGTGCATGTGCATGTGTTTACCTCACCAAAGCTCTGTTTATAGGGGCATCCGCAATGGTTCTGCTCACATTGTACTTCATAAAACACAAAGACTTTGATTGGACTTGATGAATCTAGGTTTGTGTATATCTTAAACATAATAGCTTCTTAAAGAGATCACCAAAAATGAAGATTCTGTCATCATTTACTCACTCTCAAGCTGTTCCACACCTGTGTGAGTCTCTTTCGTCTGTTGAGCACAAAAGAAGGTATTTTGAAGAATCTATGGAAAGTCAATTACTACCGTCAACTGTTTAGTCACCAACATGTTTTGGAATTTCTTCTTTTGTGTTTAACAAAAGGAAGAACAAGAAAGGGGTGAGTGAATGATGACAGAATTTTCATTTTTGAGTGAACTAGAGCACATAAATCTCCAACAAATCTGCTGTGAAACATATCACGAGTATTTAAAGGAATGTTTCACTCAAAAATGGAAATTTTGTCATTTATTTTTCACTGTCATGCCATTCCAAACCTGTAGGACCTTCGTTCATCTTCAGAACACAAATTAATATTTTTTTGGTGAAATCCGAGAGCTTTCTGACCCAGACATGTATAAGTACATCATTGGTTCAACCATAATTTTATAAAGATACAAGACTACTTTTTGTGTGTAAAGAAAACAAAAATAACGACTTTATTCAACAATTTCTTCTCTTCCGTGTCAGTCTTTGACGTGCATGGCTTGATTCCAGATTTCAGATTTAACTTTTTAAAAATACATTGATTTAGAAAGTTATTTTGCCATTAGTAACAAACAGGACACCTCTTTTAGCCTGAGGTCTGGAGAACAGGAGAGACAAGACACAAGAGAATGACTGACAGCCATTGGAAACATTTCGGTTTCCTTGGTTACAATGGGGTCAGTCCAAGCTGTACGTACAGCCTCACATTAAAGATTCTCTTTATTCTCCCTCCTTTCAAGTAGCCACCCCCACGCTCCCTTCACCCCTTGTGCTTTTTTTTCATGGTGCCACCATTAGACGGTTGTCTAATAAAGGTTAGCGCTTTTATTCCGCCCTCTCTTTTCAAAGATCACCATGTCCATTTACCGAATCCATATGCTTCATTCTCACCAAAGATCACAGCAAAAAAGATAGAAACAGAACTTGTGTGTTTCTAACTGAAATGCTTTTCAAATATTTGAGGTTGTGCATCAAGGGAGCACTTACTATTTGATAAAGACAAAGTAACTGTTACTGTGGGACACTTAGATGGATTCAACCGTAACTCATGAAAGAAGAAATTTGGGCTTTGGAAAACCTTAATGAGCAGATGTGCTTCTTATTTACAATGTGGCAGGCAGCGGTGCGCTGAGAGCTTTGTGTCTAGTCCGCTAATGTGCGAAAGTGGATGCGCGGTCACATACTCGACGGGACCGTGGGGAGGCAAAATGCTAGATTCGCTGACGGGAGGGCAGAAGGAGACTGCCCAAGCCAAAATAAATCAGCCTGCCAATTAGGTACTGGCTGATTTAGCTTTGATGTGGCGTCCGTGCCTAAGAGCCCTCTGTACCGCAGCACCTGGGTCTAGAGAGTAACCGAGGGACTGTGGACTCGATCCAGAGCCAATCATTGATGAGGCCTTGTTGTTCCCCATCTGACCTTCCCATCAATTCAGAGACGAGTAAAAGGAATTAAAATTGTAAGGAGAGGAGAGGGAGCTGAGATGCCAGAGAGCTCCTAATGAGCCCGCTGAATACAGCAGCGCTAGGCAACTAGCAAGCCCAAAACACAAGAACGGAAGCAGGCCTCGAGTCCCGGCCTGTTACAATAGACCTCTAATTGGGCTTCCAATAGTGGTGGGCTAGGCTTATGTGCGGTACTGTGTACACATGACCAGCCAAGTGTGAGAAACTATATTACTCTAAGAGTCTAAGAGTCTTAGAGCTGGAGAGAGCTCTTATGCTTCCTCTGGACATTCCTTCATTGAATGGCTACAATTGGCCATGAAGCATTCATTCATTCATTCATTTGTTAGTTAGTTTATTTCTGTTGTTATTATCTTTTGGGCCCTTTGATATTTCAAAAGATTGAACACAGATAGGATGAAAGGCACAGTATGTGCATTTTTTTGTTTATAATATTGAAAAACCACTAGAACAGTGTTATATATTTTGCTGACTTGTGTATTTCAATTATCCTAAATCTTTAAAAAAATGTTTAAATCCTAAGAAATAAGAAAGTTTAACCAGCGTAACAGACCCGTGTAATTGCGTCGCCTGCCAATGACGTCATACACCCTTGATTTTTTATTTTGTAGAAAACTTGGAAACCCTGAAGACATTTTAATATGTATTTAATAAGTATTTTATTAAACAGGTGACGAACGCACAGAGTAGCATTATAACAGAACTTTTAACGCACACAAATGTATCTAGTATGATAAAACAGTGCTGCTTTTCCTACATACGCATAACCGAGTCCTGTGTGAGCATCGGGTGTGAGGATGAAGACAACAACTCCCATGATTCCACACTCAATAACAACTACTTTGTTTGTTTTGAATATGCGCCCTCTAGTGGCGAAAACCTGCATATTGTGCCTTTTAATTATCATTATAGATCAATTGAAACTACAGTAGCCTATCTTCTAAAAAGGAGAAAACCAAGGTTTGTTTTCACTTTTTTCTCCCGTGAATATTTGCAGTTAGTGTCAACATAGATACTGATGTGAACATTTTAGTGCTATTGGCCGGAAAACATGAATTCAAATGCTTTAGCATGTTGGAAAATAACATACCACCTGCACTAAACTCAACCCTAAACCCAGCCGATATAACAGTAGCTGTCACAAGTTTACCGGGTGCGCTACCAAGCAAGTTTACTATGTCAGAAAAGCTACCTGATCTTAGGACAAAAACGTACCTGTGGGAACGTTTTGGCTTTTTGGCAATACGTATCAGTAAGTACATATCACTGCAATTTCTAACAGAAATGAACACTAGAGGCGGTAAAACAGCTAGCACTTGTAATCGTTTAGTACACAGTTATGATTACAGCTCTTGAGATATAACAAGCTTGCTCGGTTGCTCAGCCAGCACGAAATTGGACTTAGGATCCTTGGCTATGAATCATGTGAAAAACATGACTCATTATGAAAAAGCTGAAAGACAAGAGATTTAAAAACTAAAAATCTAAAATGGCATGCTTGTGATTGCGTTTTTATGTCACATCTGCTTTTGTCACATTCGCATACTATCGGGAAGGTGTAATGCAGATGGTACTTTTTAAATGTCAACAAATAAGCAATTCCCGCACACTATCAGTGTGCGGGAATTGCTTATTTGTTGAAACGATCCACCTGGTTGGTCTTATTATCCTACGCACCTATCACTTGCAGGTGTGCGATGGAGTTTGTTCACTAATTGACTTTTTAAATGTCAAAAAAAAAATTTTTAAAGGTCATAGAGCATTACAGTTACATTGCCACTCAACGGACAGTTTAAGTCAGAACTGCGGTGACACATACAAAACCAACGTCACGTTAAACTTACCATTTATATGTTCATCTGTTCCGGGGGAAAACAAACAAACACTCTTTTAACACCACTCAGTGGACATTTCAAATCAAATATGTCACAAAATGCACATTTTGCACCTTGTGAAAAAGTTCCTATGGGTACGTTTTTATCATGAGGTTGTTTACCGGGTGTACCGGGTGAGCTATCAAGCAAGTTTACATTACATGTTTTACATCAGAAAAGCCATACGTATGAAGCTGGTTATGTGATGTGAACTTTAAAATGTATTAGTTTAAAACAACATGTGTGAAACTTGTCTTGGCCAGGCATTTTGGAAATATATCATTATGCTGATTAAACAATTGACCCTTCACAGTTTGTTTGACAGGTGATCTGACCAATCATAAAGTTGAATCTGCCATTTTACTTGACAAACAAACTAGATAGAAGAGTAGATTAACATCGGTGGACTTGAACTTGAAATGTGTTCTGTATTGATGTCTTTCTGTGGCTGAAACAAGATGTTTAAACCTTCTGATGTTTATGTTTGTTTTGTGCTATAACCAGTAAAGAAGAAGAGATGATCAGTTCACATGACGCTTAAACTGAGCAGATACAGCGATCTGTCACGATACATGAAAGAACCACAAAACTGTATTTATTGTTTGAATTTCTTAAAAAATTACAAAATCTGAAAGCTGAGACTTTGTTTCATACCAAACTTAACCCACTCAGTCTTGTCTGTTGCCATGTTGTCAGTTTCCTCTTTGCTCTGCAATGAGTATTTCACTCTGTGAGAACATTGTGTGTCTTAAGAGCGCCATGGCTTCTCTGACGGAGCAATAGTAACTATGGGGGGTGGGTTTTTGTGAAGGGTCAGTTAAGAATTTTGGTTTATATTAAAGAATGGATTTAGCAGTGGGGTTGAGCTTCACCCGGCTGAATCCAAATATCTGTGGTAGCTGTCTGGCACTCTGATCTAACCCCTCATAGATGTGTCCGTGCTGGATCCATTTAGTCTCGAGATTAGGTCTAGAAAGACATATGGCATAGTGAGACAGGCTCCTGTCAGCAGCTTCTATCACCTCTGTGTGGGGCAGGAGAGCTTATGAGCAGAATGGACCTCCTGTTTTTTTCGGTGTGTGGTGTTAAAGCAGGGAGGTATTTGTTCAGGTCACAACAAACAGTGAATGATGTTTTGAAGCTTTTGTCTTTCATGTGGCCACAAGTTTAGAATGGACAGAAGTGTGCTAAGTGAAAGAGAGAACAAGTTTATAACCTAAAAGAAGTTAAGTATGTTTACCGGATCTTCATATATTAAAGTTTTAATTTAGAAGACCTCCAAAGAAAGAAAAGGAAAAACCATTACAATTTTTACGAAACCAGATGTATGACAGTGCAAATTCATTGTGGCTCATTTTAGAAAGCCCTAAATAATTTCAGCAATGTAAACCACTGTTAATGCTGTTGCCTCTTTTGGAATAAAACAGCCTGTTGTCTGACTAAAATTACCAGCATGTGGTATGTGGGAAAACTGTTGTCACACAAAAGGCATTGCATGTCAGAGAAGGGCAGGTGATGGGCTTTACTGTGTGACAACTGCTGTAAAAAAACAATGGGGACAAATGAGCACGAGTTGTCAATGTTTGACAGACAGGCGCTCCACTCAAGTCGTGTAAATAAAAAAAAAAAAAAAAAAAAAAATACAAATTGAAATACCGTGTTCGGAAAGTAAATGATATGTACTACAAAACCCCTAAAGGAAAAAAAAATGTGAGGTGGGAGGAAAAGAATATATTTAAAATTCTCTCTCTCGCAATTATATTGTTGGGTAAATCTATTATATATATATATATATATATATATATATATTGTATATATTGCAGGCATCAGGGTTCGTATAGAAAGTATCAAGGACTTTTCAAGCACTACTTTTTTGATTTTCAAGGACTTAATTCAGAGATGTCACTTAAAGGCTGATGTTTTACACTGTTTAAAAAAAAAAAACAAAAAAAAAAAAACATAAAATACACATGGAACCATTCCGAAATCCTCATCTAAAGCAAATGATTTCCGATCCGCACTCTGAAGTCCCAAATTGAATCAAATGGTTTGCAAACCTGCATTGAATTCCTGATCTTAATAGTGATTTGCGAACCATCATTTCAGATCAGGACTTGGAACACAGATCATGGATCATTCAGTTCACGGAATGATTCAAGAACCCGCTCTGAAGTTCCGATCTAAGGCAAAAGATTCACAAACCTGCTCTGAAGTCCTGATCTGAATAATGATGAGCGAACCATTATTTCAGATCATGACTTGAACCGCAGATCGGGACTTTGCCTAGCACTAATCATTCCACAAATTGAATGACTCGCGCTACGCAAAGTCCCAATCTAAATCAAATGATCCACAACACGCAACTTGAATTCCCTGATTTTGACAGGGTAAAAGGGTGTTTTTTTACACTACTATTGAGAATTTTTAACCAAAGTGTATTAGAGACTTTTCATTAAGACCCTAAAGAATCATATGAACTTGTGGAAAATGGCCATCCGATGACCCCTTTAAGATCAGGACTTGGAGCACGGCTCATGAATCATTCAATTCGTGGAATGATTCAAGAACCTTTAGCTCTGAAGTTCTTATCTAAAGCAAAAGATTTGTGAACCTGCTCCAAAGTCCTGATCTAAATAATGATTCTCAAACCATAATTTCAGATGAATACTTGTGAATCATTCCATAAATTGAATTAGATCAGAACTTCAGAGCATGTTACACTAAGTTCTGATCTGACTCTAAGGATTTGTGATACACAAAATTCTGATCTGAATCAAATGACGACTTGAAGTCCCAATCGAAATAATGATTGTGATACACACAGTACTGATCTAAGTCAAATCATTCAGGAAACCTCTTGGAAGTCCCGATCTAAATCAAATGCTTCACAATTTGAGTCCCAAACTGAATCAAATTATTCGTGATCCGATTGGAAAGCTTCAAAACAGTGAATCATTTTGTGTAATTATTCGCGAAACAAAAAAAGTCCCAATCTGAATCAAATGATTCGCCATACGCAATTTGAAGTCCCGATCGAAACAATTTGTGATACGTGATCCGATTGGAGCGCTTTGAAACAGTGAATCATTTTACGACGCAATGGTTACTGATTCAGAGTTTTGAAAAGCCCTCTTTCACCAAAAGTAAGTATAGTTACTTTTTAAAATTATTACAAGTGGTGTGGAAATTAGAAAAGGAATGGCGATTTTAATTTTATCTGGTTTTAATCAATCAGAGCAGTTCCAGCATATATGACTCACTGTTCCTTTTTTGGCTTCTTCAGCCATGTTTACACAACACTGTCAGTACTATTACTAGTTTAGCTCAATAGTTTTATGATGTTAACTGGAATAGGCAAAAATATGTGAAAAGATATGTGCTTATTGAAAAAATTAAACGCTTTTTTCATAGATGCATTTTAATAATTCTAGCACTTTCCAAGTACCTCTTCAGGAATATTGGTATTTTCAAGGATTTTCCAGGCCTTACATTTCAAAAAGTCAAATTCAAGTACTTCAAGCACTAAAAAATGTTTTTAAAATGACAAAATAAATGGAACAAAAATACGTTTTAATTTCTTGGATAAATGCGTCTTGTTATTAATGAATGAATGACTGTTGTGTATTTTAATATCTTCTTTTCACCATATGGTCACTTACACTTGTAATCTGAGATTAAATCCAACTGAAAACGTAAGACTTTTTTGTTCCTTTAAAATGCAAGTGAACCTTTCAGTCATTTGCACGTGACAGTCCTGGAGTTTTCATAACCTGTTGTTTGAGTTTGACTGCTGCTGTCGTTGAGTATTTGTGTTCTCATATGCATAAGGGAACAGAAACGTAATGTGCGTTCGGGGCTGTAGAATGAGACGGTTGTTGAGGTGTGAGGAGTGTGTGGAGGTGTGAACAGGTGTCTGGGTTCACTGGAGTGTAGGAATGGAAGCTCCTCCAGGTGCACAGCTGCAGGGAGGGGCACCGCTGACACACAGACACATATATATCCTTGGGGGAAGTGTGTTTATGCAAGCATGTAACTGTGTGTGGGTGGGTGGGCAGGTGGCCGTGCATGCAGTGCAAAAGAGGTAGTTTTTGCCTTAATTTCCATATAGAAATTTTTTGGAATTATTTGTAATATTAACTTTGGATAATTAATAAAATTAAAATCCAATCCAAAGAGATTTTTTGCAGTGTGTGTATCAGTGTATGCAGCCTTAAAGAAGAACAGTGGGAGACGGAGGCAGTTGTATTTGTCTGGAGTGAATATTTGACCTTTTCTCAGTACTGCTCCAATGGCTTTATAATTAAACTGCAAGTCATTTGCAAACTGGCCGTTCATCTGTTTTATTGGAAGCCCAATGCAAATGCCAAGCATTGCTGTTTTTCTCAGAACAGAGGCCTCATCCATCATAATTTGGGATGGGTTAGGATTTAAACAAGCACTCTCATTGATAAACACTCACGACCTTCCAGTTGCTGTAAGACAATGCGCCAACAGCAAAGGTCAGAACTGTACACGCATGCACACATGCTGACCTGATAGACCAAAGCTGCTAGCAGCAACCGGTTTAAAGGAATAGGAATTATTTACTCCATACTATCATTATTAACATCATAAAAATAATCAATTTGTACACTAAGTTTGAAGTTCTATTTGTAAAGTGTTTATAAAGGTGTTAATAAATGACTAATAACTCATTTACAAATGCATTATAAAACATTGATAAGCAGTTTGTCACAGTTTAGGCAGGTGGAGGAGTGGAGATGATGAACAGGCTGGAACCGGAGTAAAAGTAACTGTAATATTTATTTAAAGAAAACAACAAAGAATAAGGAGTAAAGCCAACAGATGTAACAATATAACGACGGACACTGGGGTGTGATTAGACAGAGACTTATATGCACAGAAAACAAGGCGTGGTCACAAACAAGATAACGAAATGACGAGAGGGAAACACAAATATGGGCATGACTGAACCAACTAAACACTCAGGAACGGCGGCCATCTTGCGTGCAGACCCTGGCATGGCAGCCATCTTACATGCAGACTTTGGCGTGGCAGCCATCTCGCTGACAGACTCTGGTGTGGCAGCTATCTTGCTTGCAGACTCTGGTGTGGCAGCTATCTCGCTGACAGACTCTGGTGTGGCAGCTATCTCGCTGACAGACTCTGGTGTGGCAGCTATCTTGCTTGCAGACTTTGGTGTGGCAGCCATCTCGCTGACAGACTTTGGTGTGGCAGCCATCTCGCTGACAGACTTTGGCGTGGCAGCCATCTCGCTGACAGACTCTGGTGTGGCAGCCATCTTGCTTGCAGACTCTGGTGTGGCAGCCATCTTGCTTGCAGACTCTGGCTTGACAACCATCTTGCTTGCAGACTCTGGCGTTGCAGCCATCTTGCTTGCAGACTCGGGCATTGCTCTTACTTGCAGACTCGGGCATTGCAGCCATCTTGTGAGCAGGCGGGGAAGCCATCTGGTGAGCTGGCATGGTGGCCCTTTTGACGCTGACTTAGTGGCTGACGGGCTTGAGCGTGGAGAGGAAGCCGGCGGGCTTGAGCGCTGGGCGGCGGAACTCTTGAGGACGACTGGGGAAAGGAGACTGGGCTGGCGGTCCGATCCGTTGGCACGGTATGTAGGGATTCTCGGCTTAGGACAGGCTGACCCGACGTGACGTGTTTCAGAGGGGAATGAACGATGAAACCTGACACTCTTTACTTCTTCGAGTTCAAAATCAGAGCAATTTAAATAAAGAATGAGATTGATCAGTTCGATCAAGGAGAAATTACAGGCAGGAGAATCGCAACGAATCGTCTCATCATTCAGTCCCATCAAAAACACGGCACCGAGAGAGGCATCGGGCCAGCCCACCTGATATGAGAGCTCGACAAAATCCGCCACATACTGTTCCAAACTCTGACCGCCCTGCCGCAGTCTCACCAGGTCTATCTCAGCCCGATTCATCTTCTGTAAGGGTCGGTCATTCTGTCACAGTTTAGGCAGGTGGAGGAGTGGAGATGATGAACAGGCTGGAACCGGAGTAAAAGTAACTGTAATATTTATTTAAAGAAAACAACGAAGAACAAGGAGTAAAGCCAACAGATGTAACGATATAACGACGGACACTGGGGTGTGATTAGACAGAGACTTATATGCACAGAAAACAAGGCGTGGTCACAAACAAGATAACGAGATGGCGAGAGGGAAACACAAATATGGGCATGACTGAACCAACTAAACATAAACCAAAAGGGGGGAACACAGGACTAAACCATTATCATAAGGAAACATAGGGGGGAAAACACTAGGAAAACAGAACAGGACAGGACAAAATACTGACACAGTTATTAATGCACAAAACTTTTTTTTCTCGCAAATGTGAGTTTGTATCTCGCAATTCTGACTTTTCTAAAAAAAAAAAATCTGAATTGTGAGATAAAATCATTATAGAATCAAATTTTGAGGGACAAAAAGAATGATATTTTCTCAGAATTGCACATTTTTATCTCACAATTCTGACTTAACTCGCAATTATGTCAGAATTATGAGACAAACTCATTTTTGTCTGCATGAGACAAACTCATAATTCTAAGAAAAAAGTCAGAATTGTGAGATATAAACTTGCAATTGTGTGATTAAAAAGCCAAAAGTGTGAGATAAACTCACAAATCTGAGAAATAAACTTTTTTTTTTCTCACAATTGCGAGTTTGTATCTTGCAATTCTGACTTTTTAAAAAAAAAAATCATTGCGAGATAAAACCATTATAAAGTCAAATTTTGTGGGGAAAAAAGTCTGATATTTTCTCAGAATTGCGAGTTTATATCTCACAATTTTGACTTTTTTTCCCCGCAAATGCGAGTTTGTATCTCTCAATTCTGACTTTTTATAAAAAAAAAATCTGAATTGTGAGATATAAAATCATTATAAAGTCAAATTTTGTTTATATCATGCAATTCTGACTTTATAACTGGCAATTTAGAAAAAATAAAAATAAAGAAAAAAAGTCAGAATTGCAAGATGTCAACTCGCAATTGCGAGATAAAAAAGTCGTAATTGCCTTTTTTTGTTTTCGTATTCAGTGGCAGAAACAGGCTTCCATAGTTACTTGCCATTTCTTAATGATTATTGCTAAAATGTACAATTAAAAAATCCAGACACATGAAAGCAAATGGCAATTTATCAAATTCATATAACCTGTTTTTTAGATTTGAGACCTGCATGAATTATTTGATCTGGAAGTGAATATTAGCTAAAATTCCATTCCATTTATCACACAAAGCTGTAATATGAAAATATAATGTCATGTGGACTACTTCTGTTGTGCTTTAAAGCGTTGTTTTGGCCTTTTTTGCAGCTTGACAGGTCAATGGTCACTATAATCTGTCATAGTATGGAAAAAGCTGTCTCTAAATATTAAAATATTTTCCTTTGCATTCCAGAGGAGAAAGAAAGTTATATTGGTTTGCAACTACCTGATTTTAAGTAAATAATAACAAAATTGTCCTAAAACCCACCCCAAATTGGGTGAATCGCTGCTAGCTGTAACTCAAGGCACAGATGGCCAGTGGTCTGACATTACAGGCGATCTTTGAAGTTAATGATCCTGTAACCCCAGCAAGTAAATGTGTCTACCTATACTGACATTCCTTTCCCTTATGTCAGTGTAAACTTCAGGCACTGAGCCAGACACACACCCTAACCTCTGGCTGTCCTTGAGACAGCAAGTGCTGCGCAAATGCATTCATCATTCTTTCATCCAATGAATTTTAACAACATTTTTCTCCTTTTCTTTCTATTTCCTTCCCCCACGGCTGTGGTCTCTCTTGCTGTGTTCTGAATCTGCTGGATTTATCTCTTGTTATTATCTTTCAGAACTCCAATTACTGTATGTCCTGTGGAGAAACAAAGCTTCAGCGCACCGTCAGAAGAGCTGAAAACTACAATGCATGACAATATCCTCCGGATTTCTCAGAGCACATAGACTGCTGGCAGCTCAGCAAAATTAGTTCTCTGACAAATGAGTGTAAGACAGCAAAGCTTCAGGGATACCTCTAGCTCAGAGGGACAGGAGATGGAATAGCACACTAAAGACTTTTAAAGGGAAAGTTCACGTAAAATTAAAAATCTGTCATCATTTACTTACTTTCCTGCTGTTCCAAACTTTCAAAAAAATTTCTTCTATGAAACACAAAACATAAACACCCTTATCCCAAAAAAGAATCATAAAAGTGAGCCATACAGCCTCTAAACTATATTTCAAGTCTTCTAGAGCCACACGATAGTTTTGTAGAACAGATAAAAATGTAACTATTTTTATCTGGCACGTTCATTCATGAAGCGAAATACTGATTTGTAAAGAAAAACAATTTTGATTTGAACATTTGACACATAAGCAATTTGATTCAATCACAAATTTAAGTTCAACTCACTAAAGATTAGCAATGCGTGTATGTATACAGTGGCCTCCATTAATATTATGGTAAATATGAGCAAAGGTGGCTGTGAAAATAAATCTGCATCGTTTACCTTTTTTATCTTTTATTAAAAAATGCACACAATTCTAACCTTTCATTGAAGTAAAACAATTGAAAGATTGAAAACTCACATTATGAAATAAATTTCTCCAATGCATGTTGGTCACAATTATTGGCACCCCTACAAATTCTTTTGAGTAAAATATCTCTGAAGTATATTCCCATTCATATTTACATTTTTTCGGCACACCTGGTTGACTATGTGTATAAAATAGTCCAGCTATGACTTCCATAATTCCACAGAGTTATAAATATGAGGAACACAAAGGCCAAATTCCCTTAGTCACCCATCACAAGTAGTAAAGCCAAAGAATATAGTTCTGATGTGCAGAACAAGATTTTTTAACTTCACAAAATAGAAAGTGACTAAGAAAATGGCTAAAGCATTGAACATGCCTATTTCCACCATCAGGGCAAATAATTAAGAAGTTCCAATCAACTAAAGATGTTACAAATCTGCCTGAAGAGGATGTGTGTCTAAGACAAAGACTCTCCAAGGATCACAGCTGGAGATTTGCAAAGATTAGTTCATTCTTGGGGTTAGAAAACAGCCACTACATCACCACATGTTGTTCGGGAGGGTTTCAAGAAAAATCCTCCTTGCTCATCCAAAAACAAACTCCAGCATATTCAGTTATCAGACATGACTGGAACTTCAAACAGGACTGGCTTCTATGGTCAAATGAAATTAAAAAAGAGCGTTTTGGCAGCAAATCCATCAGATGGGTTAGTTGCAAACAGGGATAAAAGGTATTCCATGCCCACGGTTAAATATTCTGCTAGAACTTTAATATTGTGGGCCTATTTTTTCTGCTGGAGGTCCTGGACATCTCGTTCAGATACATGCCTTCATGGATTCTATCAAATACCAACAGATTAAAAAATCTAAACCTGACTGCCTCTGTTAGAAATCTTATAATGGGTAGTGGTTGAATCTTCCATCGAGACAATGATCCAAAACAAACATCAAAATCAACACAAAAATGTATCACTGAGGACAAAATGAAGCTGCTGCCATGACAATCCCAGTTTCCTTGCCTGAACCCTATAGAAATGAGTGAATTGTCAGACAATATAGGAGAAAACTCAGAGCTGCTATCTTGAGAAAGAACATGGCAGTAACTGTGGCCAACATGAACTAGAGAAAAAAAAAACATTTATTTCATAATGAGATTTCCCCCCTACTTTCTATTGTTTTACTTCAGTGAAAGGTTAAAATCTTGGACATTTTTTGAATGAAAGATCAAAAGAATAAACAATGCAGATTTTATTTTCACAGCCACCTTTGCTCATGTTTACCAAGGGTGCCAATATTAGTGGAGGGCACTGTATATATTCATCATAACTCATCATAATTGTCTCAAAAAGTGCATTAGAAGATTTTGAATCACATGGAACACTTTCATGACACTTTCTACCTCTCCAGATGAAAACGTACCTGTGGGAACTTTTCGCAAGACACGAAATACGTACCAAAAAGTACATATCACTGCAGTTTCCATTAGAAATGAACACTAGAGGTGGTAAAACAGCTTGCACTTGTAATTGTTTTTGAACACAGTTATGATTATAGCTCCATATGTTTTGCTTTCTAGACATAACAAGGTTGCTCGGTAGCTCAGCCGACACAGAATTGGACTTAGGATGTGGAATCCTTGGGTACGAATCCTGTGAAAAACATGACTCGAGATGAAAGAGCTGAAAGATGATAGCTTTTAAAACAAGCTAAAATGGCATGCTTTGGCTTTTGTTCATACTATGAAACAGGTTTAGGTGTAGTGTGGATAGTACATTACGTATTTTGCATCTTGCAAAAAATTTCCACAGGTCGTTTTCAAAATGAGTGCTCGATATGGTGCTTTTGCTTCCAATTTAGAAGCTTGAAAGTCTTATAGTTATTCCTTAGAATGAGAAAGAGTCACCAAAACTCTGACAAAATTACTGTTTCTGGGGTGGTACCCTTTAAAAATGTACTAATATGTACCTTCAAGACACTAATAAGCACCTTTTAGTGGTAAATAAGAAACAAAAGTGTACCTTTTAAAGGCGTGCTGCTCCAGTGACAGCTTTTGTACCTTTTTTGAGAATGCATTACCTTTCTTCTTTTGTGTTTCAAAGAATCAAGTCAAATAACAAAAGACCTGTCTGTGATTCACATCAAACCATAATTTGCAATCAACGTATGCCAGCCACACCGTCTGACCTGCTGGCAAGTCATCCTAATCACTCTTTAATAGCATACAACAAGCAAGGAACCGTTATTGCCAGCATTACGAAGTAACAGAGGGCTGTAGAACAGGCTAATGGACAAATGAAAATGAAAAATTCCATTAGGCCCAGGTCAAAAGAGTGACCAGTCTTGGAATTAAAGGTTGTATGCAAATCAGCATTCAGGCAGAAAGATAATATGACGGCCTACATTGCACATTTCAGGAATGTCAGAATCTATTAGAAGCTGGAAGCTAATTACCACCGACTCTGCGGTTGATTAAAAGAAATCACTAAGCAGCAGCATAGCGCATTATGCTAATGATCACTCATTTAGAGGTGTCATGGTCTGCAGCTCTTAAGAGGATTTGGGGAAGTATGCTCCAGTCTAACGTCAGGCGAGTTCAGTTTGGAGGCTTATGATGGCAACGTTTCCAAGATGATCAGTGTATATTAATGATGATCCTCTTCCCAAATGGTTTTCCTCTAGAATTCAGAGTTTACAAGTTGTGGCCAATACAGGAGAATACGTGTTTACAATTTTGTATTTAACTCACCTTTTCCTGCTGTTTGAAACCCTGTCGAAGTTGACTTGTGACCAACCGGTTGAGGTCCACTGATGTAGAAAACATGTTCCTACTTAGTTGTGGAGAATTTCATGTTTAAGTTGCGTTTATAATATTCATCTGTTGCTATATAGGCAATAAATCATCTTTGTAATCAAAACAACAGCCTTTTCATCATGGTATAATTGCTTATTTTAGGATCATGCATCACCACATGCAGCATGAATGTTGCTGGAAAGGATCTTTCATTGTCATGGAAACATTCTGACATGATCTTACAGGATGAATTGTCAGCATTTGTCATTAAGCGAGCTAAATTAGCCTTGAAATATTCCAGCACAAATGAAGCCAATCATCTGCGACTTTGACACTTACACAAAAAGAAAGACACTTACACAAAAAGAAATCAGCACTATTCAAGATTCGCTTAAAGGCATTACAAATCACACAAAAGGGAAATGTAAAAGACGGCTCGATCTACTTCCAGTGGGTTTTCAAACAGAAGTGCACAGGTTACTGTAAGTAATGCATTAAAACATGTATATGGCGCATGTTATTCTGAGCTATAAACACGCAATTGAGATATAAAGTCAGAATTGTGAGATATAAAGCCAGAATTTTGAGATATAAGTGAGAATTGCTGGATAAACTTGCAATTCTGAGTTTAAATCTCACGATTCTGAGTTTATATCTTTAACTCTGACTTTATGACTTGCGATTCTGACTTTATATCTCACAATTCTGATTTTATATCTCGCAAGTCTGACTTTATATCTTGCAATTTTGACTTTATATCTCACAGCTCTGACTTTATAACGCGCAATTCAGACCTTATATCTCGCAATTGCAAATTTATATCTCACAATTCCAGTGTTTCCCCTGCCATTATTTGGGGGGGGCACCCCCCACAATGGCACTCCCTGCCCCACTTGAAGGTCAAGTTAATTTTATTTTGCATATAGCGCCAGATCACAATAGAAGTCATTTAAGGATTTTATTTAATTTCATTTGATTCAAAATAAATAAATGTTTAATGCTGAAAAAAAAAAAAAAAGATTGTTCAGCCCTGTTAATTAATTTAAAAATGTTGAAATTAAGAGTTCTGGACTTACTTTTTTACTGAAATAAATGTTTTTGTTATTAAACAGAAAGTAAAGTACAGAGAAAAAAAAAAAGTACCGTTGGCTACCAGCACCCAGCCCACCCCCCTAAAATCTGGCAAGACTCAGTTACTCAGTTATTAAATTCATCTTTATTATTGAGTTTTAGGCTCAACGGTTCTCTGAATTTATAATAAATAATCTTGGCCCTGAAACAAATTGCCAATATTTATTAAAAAAAAAAAAAAAAAAAAAAACTTTTGGACTTTAATTCTCAATTCTGACTTTATAACTCGCAATTCAGACTTTAAAACTTGCAATTTTGACTTTTTTTTATATCTCACAATTCTGACTTTGTATCTCACGATTCTGACTTTGTATCTAACAATTCTGACTTAATATCTTGCAATTCAGACTTTATAACTTGCAATTCTAACTTTAAAACCTGCAGTTCTGACTTTATGTCTCACAATTCTGCCTTATATCTCGCAACTCTGACTTTATAACTCGCAACTTTATATAACTCTGACTTTATAACTCTCAATTCTGACTTTAAAACCTGAAATTCTGACTTTGTCTTACAATTCTGTCTTTATATCTCACAATTCTGACTTTGTAACTTGCAATTCTGACTTTAAAACTTGCAACTCTGACTTATATCTCGCAATTCTGACTTTATATCTCGCAACTCTGACTTTATAACTCACATAACTGACTTTATCACTTGCAATTTTGACTTTATAACTCACAATTACAAGTTTATATGTCACAATTCTAAAAAAAAAAAAGTCAGAATTTACAAGATGTAATCGCGAGAAAAAGTCAAAACATTTAACGTTTTTTTTTTAATTAAGTGACAGAAATGGGTTTCCATAGAAAACTGGAGTAGTGAGTGCTGAAAATTTCGCTTTAAAAAAAATGTAGTATAAAAACTAATAAAAATATATAATAAAATCAAAATAGGCAACACATTTTAAATTAGTAAAATTTCACAACGTTAGTGGTTTTGATAAAATAAATGCGGCTTTGATTAACGTTTATTCAAAAACATAAAACCTATATGGTAATATTCTATATGGTATATGGTGATACTTCTAATATATTCTGTATCTTTATGGTAAAATATCTATAAAATCTGGCAATACTCAGTTACTCAGTTATTAAATTCATCTTTATTATTGAGTTTTAGGTTAAACGGTTCTCTGAATTTATAATAAATAATCTTGGCCCTGAAACAAATTACCAATATTTATAAAAAAACAAAACAAAAAAAAAAACTTTTGGACTTTAATTCTCAATTCAGACTTTAAAACTTGCAGTTTTGACTTTTTTTATATCTCACAATTCTGACTTTGTATCTCACGATTCTGACTTTGTATCTCACAATTCTGACTTAATATCTCGCAAGTCTGACTTTATATCTTGCAATTCAGACTTTATAACTTGCAATTCTAACTTTAAAACCTGCAATTCTGACTTTATGTCTCACAATTCTGCCTTATATCTCGCAACTCTGACTTTATAACTCGCAACTTTATATAACTCTGACTTTATAACTCGCAATTCTGACTTTAAAACCTGAAATTCTGACATTGTCTTACAATTCTGTCTTTATATCTCGCAACTCTGACTTTATATCTCACAATTCTGACTTTGTAACTTGCAATTCTGACTTTAAACCTTGCAACTCTGACTTATATCTCGCAATTCTGACTTTATATCTCGCAACTCTGACTTTATAACTCACAATTCTGATTTTATAACTCACAATTCTGACTTTGTAACTTACAATTCTGACTTTATATCTCGCAACTCTGACTTTATAACTCACAATTCTGACTTTGTAACTTGCAATTCTGACTTTAAAACTTGCAACTCTGACTTATATCTTGCAATTCTGACTTTATATCTCGCAACTCTGACTTTATAACTCACAATTCTGACTTTATCACTTGCAATTTTGACTTTATAACTCACAATTACAAGTTTATATGTCACAATTCTAAAAAAAAGTCAGAATTTACAAGATGTAATCGCGAGAAAAAGTCAAAACATTTAACGTTTTTTTTTTTTAATTAAGTGACAGAAATGGGTTTCCATAGAAAACTGGAGTAGTGAGTGCTGAAAATTTTGCTTTAAAAAAATGTAGTATAAAAACTAATAAAAATATATAATAAAATCAAAATAGGCAACACATTTTAAATTAGTAAAATTTCATAACGTTAGTGGTTTTGATAAAATAAATGCGGCTTTGATTAACGTTCATTCAAAAACATAAAACCTATATGGTAATATTCTATATGGTATATGGTGATATTTCTAATATATTCTGTATCTTTATGGTAAAATATCTATAAAATCTGGCAATACTCAGTTACTCAGTTATTAAATTCATCTTTATTATTGAGTTTTAGGTTAAACGGTTCTCTGAATTTATAATAAATAATCTTGGCCCTGAAACAAATTACCAATATTTATAAAAAAAAAAAAAAAAAAAACTTTTGGATTAACTAGTTAATCTAATGATGAACTAAATAGTCATTTGGTAACAAATGAATTTTTACTTATAGCATGCAATATCTCAATATCTTCACACATAAAAATTATAACATCGTCTAAAAATGCTGTTTTAAATTGAGTAGATTCACCTTCCCAAAAGTATTTTTGTTTTATCCACATTTGGAAATACGTCACATTTCAGGACATATATTATTTAAACAATGGGGTAACGCACTGAAGTAGGCATATATAATGTAACACACTAAAGAATTGAATATGATACTTTTAGAGCCCTGAAGGAGGTAAACAGAGAGTAAGTCAGAGGAAGTCATAAGCCAAAGGCCCCCACACAAGGATACAATCAGTTAGCTATCAGTACTCCGGAACACACATTGTATGCACTTCACACCCATTGTGTTTACACTGGTTGGTCAATAGCGAATGAAAAATAGCAAAGCTTTCCCCTTCATTTGATAACGCAAATAAATACTGTTTGGCAGAGATATTCCAGTTCCATATGAAACTACATGCATGTCTTCACATGCCATGGCCGCACAAACATTTATACTGTATGCGTAGTACACATATGCACGCTGTAATGTTCAAGAACAAACACAGAGTAACATAAATAAAACATAAATAATTTCTGTGTGTTTCAGCCACATTTAATATTTAGATATTCACTTCCCTTGTATGGAGGCCACAGTGACACCAGAACAGAGGACTTTGTTTAGGTTTTTCAACTCTGTAGGGGTTAATCCACTGACTGAAAAGAATCACTTACCACTCTGCCTGCTTCCTCTGCCTTTCAGGATGCCCCTCGGTAATCCCATAATACCATGCCTTTCATCGTGAGTCCTGTACTGTGTGCTATCTCAAAGAAAGGGATGAGGGAGGGGAAGAGAAAGCAAAACATATCTCGAAGAGGTAGTGTGTTGGCCAATTTGACATGCATACCCCCACTATATTTGCTCATTCCACAAGACTGGAGCAATTTCCCTTCCAGGGACTCAACCCCAGCAACTGTGCAGTGGATTTCTCAACCACAGATTGCTTCTTTAAACAGAGTTGGAGTCTATACATACAGAAAAAGAATGGCAAATTATTACCCTCAGATACCGACATAAAACACTGTATCAGTCAATTAGGAAATCTATTATCTTGTTTGTCTGTGCAATTCATCAGGCTACTTTAAAGGACAGAGAAAAAAATGTCATTTTCTCTGTGAACTAGAGATTGCTTTTATGACCGGCACCAATTTAATGATTTTTTTTTTCTTTTTCTGTAATTGTCTGATAACCACAACCGCAACCTAATAACCACTTTTTTTTTGCTCACATTAATTACATGATCCTTGCACTGCATTTTTTGTTTTGTGTAATTTTTAAACTACTCGTTTTTCACAGTAGAATGAATTGCTGTTACACAGCTCTGCATCTAAAACAAAACAAGCCCAATGTTGCCTAATTTGATGATGCTGAGCTTAAAAATATAAATAAACAAGTTACATCAATGGCGCTGTTTGGATGTAGTAAAACACCCACAGATGTAACAGAAAACATCTGGGTCATGTTTGCATTTTCTTCTGTCAGTGGCCATAATTCTAACCTTGAAATCAGGATTAGGCATAAAATAATGTCCTCAGAATCATTCATACATGTGAAAATGGAACAAATAATCGTACTAGCTTAGAGGAATATAAAAATCATGTCTTTGTGTCAGTTTTTCATCAACTAGGGCTGTGTTAATGATTTGATTCAATTAAATTTTAATTCACAAGCTTTCGATTCAATTCGATATAAATTATTTTGGATATACACAGGGACAGTACATGCTTAATTTTCTCAAGGAAAAAAATATCTCAACTAATGCTGTAAAATATACGAGAGTCAGTTGTACTACACTGTAAAAAAAAAAAAAGCCTTAAAATTTACCGGAAAACCCTGGCAGCTGTGGTTACCAGAGTTTTACTGTAAAAAAATACGGTAGCAATGGTTTACATTTTACCGTTTTCACTTAAATATACAGGTAAATACCGTAATTTCTGATTTTTTTTAACTAATAATGGTGATATACCAACCTTTTGAAGTACTGAAATCTGTTTTGCACCTTTGCAATACACTGATAACCACCAAAAGCAGGGGGTGATGACAACATCACATGATCAACCAAAGCCCAATACTAGGAGGTTTTAAATAATAACATATATAGAAGGTGCACAGTGTCATTCACACAAACACTAAACACCATCATGGTAACACACATAAAACTGATTTAATGCAAAAAACATTAATTTAACAGCATTATATGTAACATATAACCCTAATGTACAAAACTGCCAAGAAAAATCTAAGAAGAAAAAGTTATTTCCACAAAAAACATCAAATAAAAAAAAATGAAACACAGGGAATTCTGGGAATGTCAGTTTACAGTTATTCACTGTAAATTTTACGTTCTTTTTTCACTTCAAAAAACGGTATACTGCCGTAAAATTACATGCAATGTCCAACACAGTTTTTCACCGTATATAGAAGGGGAACTTACCGTTAACCATATCACAGGTTTTTACCGTAGCATTTTTACAGTTTTTTACCGTTAAATTCACGGTCATTTTTTACAGTGTACATTATTACAATATTAAAAGTTAAAATTAACTGATTATACAAACTCTTGTATACAAAGTTTTTTTTAAATATAAACATTAAAATAGTGGCTGTCATAAAAAACTTGACGGATTAATTAAAAAATAAATTAAACATTGAAGAATAGTAAAAGTTATAATGAATGTGTTATATGTTGCATATATTTAGCAAAATGCTCCTCTCCAGAGTTAATTTTTCTAGCTGACTAATGAGTCACAGAATGGTCACAGAATTTGTTTTTCTGAGGTAAATGTAACGTTTCGTGACATTGTTGACAAGCTGTAATAGTGACGTCTTTCTGCAGTACAGATTTCATAAGTTGTACTCTTTCATTTAATATACCTTTGGATGTTCATTCATGTTTATTTTGTGCTGTAACTAGTATTAAAGCGAAGGAGATGATCAGTTCACATGCACTTCACTCTGCCTCTTTTCTCTACATTAGACAGTGCCAAAACGGCATTTATTGTTTGCCTATGTCGTCCTCAGACGAGCCTTCCATCGTTGCCTCCAGTCGTCCCGATTCTCCATGCATCTGGCCAGTTCGTTGGTGCTCTGGGCTCCTGAATCCCTCTTGAGTACGTCCACGTATGTTAGCGTGGGACGTCCTCTTGACCGGTGGCCATGTGTTGGTTCCCATAGCACCAGCTTGCTAGCTGGCAACTCTCGATGTCTTAGGCAATGTCCTGCAAGTCTCATTCTCCTCACAGCAATCTTGTTGCTCACCCTTGGTACTCCCTCATACAGTGATTTGTTGGTTACATGCGCACTCTTGCTGATGTTAAGCACTACACGCAGCATCCTGGTGTAGCACCCGTCCAGGGACTTCTCTAGGGTTGGATTGAGGGTCCAGCATTCACTGCCATAGAGGAGAACGGACTCTACCGTCGCATAGAAGAAGCAGAGTTTGATTTGGCGGGAGAGATTGGAGTTCCATACACTGTTCATGCCGTTCAGGGCCCTCCATGCAAGTGCCTTCCTCACTTTTAGATCTTGCTCAGTTGAGTTGACCCATGCGCCCAGGTATTTGAAGTCCTCAACTTCTTTCAGCACAATGTCTCCTGCTGTTATCAGAGGTTGATGTTCTGGTGGAACATTGTAGGTCATGACCTCAGTTTTCTTTGCATTTACCCTAAGGCCAACCTTTCTGCACTCTAGCTCTACCCTGTGTAGTAGTTCTTGTGCTTGTTCCATGTTGTCGGAGAGCAGACTGATGTCATCCGCATAGTCAAGGTCTGTCAGGACTACTGCCAGGTGTCGACTTGACTTCCTTGGTGTCAGCGTGAAGCCAAGTTCCTGCTCTCGCCCACTGATTGCCTTCTTGAGCGCATAATCAAGGACTATTATGAAAAGGAAGGGGGCTAGTGTATCCCCTTGCATAACTCCAGCCAGGATGTCAAACTCCTCGCTGTTGCCATCTGGGGTCACCACCCTGGCCCTTGTTCCTGAGTACATGGACTCTATTGCCCGGAGTAGGTTCGGAGGAATTCTGTATGCCTTCAGAATCTTCACCATCGTGCCTCTGTAAATCGAGTCAAATGCCTTTTTGAAGTCTATGAAACATAGGACTGCTGTCAGGTTGTCCTTCCTCACCTCCTCTATCAATCTCCTGAGTGCTAAAATCTGGGCTGTAGCAGTTCGCCCTTCTCGAAAGCCGTTCTGATTTGCTCTCAAATGAGGGTCGATTGCTTGCCGGACCCTGTTTAGAATCATGCGGTTGTAGATTTTTGCAGTGATACAGGTCAGGCTGATGCCTCGGTAATTGTCCGGCTTTGAGAGGTCTCCGGATTTAGGCACTGGCACGATGTTTGATAGAGACCACATATCAGGCAGCCGATTGTGCAGCAGAGCAAGGTTGCAGAACTCTAAAATGATGTCATCAAGATCACAGTTCTTCAGCACCTCTGGGGGTATGCCATCCGGACCAGCGCTTTTTCCCACTCTTACTGTGGCTATTGCCCTGGCGAGCTCTCCGAGTGTGAAGGGACCATCGTTGATGTTCAGGTTTGGGAGGTCTGATAGTATTTCTTCTTCCTCAGCTGCGTCTGCTGTTTCTCCCAGCAGCCTTTTGAAGTGGCTTAACCAGGTCGTCACCCTCTCCTCCGGGCTGTGTCCCTCCACCTGTCCCTCCTTGGTCCTCTTCCGCCCCGTCATTTCATTGATGACCCTCCAGGCCTCCCCATACTGCTGTTCCCCTTGCGCCGCCTGCACCCTCCGCACTCTTTCCATCAGTTCTTCCCCTTTGATGGTATCATAGGTTCTAAAAAGAAACTGTTTGGCTTCGTTCAGCTCGTTACGCCTCTCCGCAGTTGGTTCCCGCTCAAAGATGAAGCGGGCTTCCTCCACCCTCCCACGTGCTGCTATAACCTCTGGATGTTTTGATCACAGGGAGGTTCTGACTTTCTCCATCTTAGGCACGCACAGTCTGGTCGCCTCCTTGTTCGCAGTGACAAATCTCCTGTATTCGCCGCTTGCCTCCGCTCCCCTGTCCAGCTGCTGGAATCGTCTCCTCACCTCCTCTGTGTATCTGGTTAGAAGGCCAGGGTCACTTGAGAAAGCTTTCCAGTTATACCGGATTTTGGGACTTGGTTTGGGGACCCTGAGGCTCAGGCGAACTCTCATTGAGACCACGCGGTGGTCTGAGCCCACAGAACTAAAAGTGCTGTATGGCTCAGCATTCATGATGGAGTTCCTCCACTTCTTCCTCACTAGGATGTAATCTAGCTGCCGTAGCGTTCCTGAGGCTCGGTCCCGGAAGGTCCACCTCTTTCCTGTTCTCTTCCGGAAGATGGTATTTGCCGCTAGTAACTCGTGCTCCGTGAGAAAGGCAGTGAGGTAGGTGCCGTTGCGGTTGGTAGAGTCGTGGTAGGGGAAGGGTACGTCCTCTGGTCCCAGCCTCGCATTGAAGTCCCCAAGAATTGCCAGGAAGTTGTGCGCTGGGACGCCGCGGACCGCTCTTACAAGGTCCTCAAAGAACTTCTCCACCTCGTCAGATGGTGCCACGTTGGTGGGTGAGTACGCGACTATGACAGTTGTTACTGGGTTACCCGAGAACTCTGCGCACAGAATCCTGTCGGTGTGGGGGTAAACCCGGCGGAGAGCCTTACGTGCCCGCGGGCCCAGCATCAACCCTACACCGCCTGTTGCGGCTTGGGCATCGTTCCTCCATGCTGATGCGGAAATGAACGTGCATCTCTCCACTCTGCGGTAAAGTATCATCAGTGTGCACTCTCCTGTGTTCTTGGACCCCCAGGATCTCCACTCCCCGTTCCTCCGCACAATGTGCAAGTTCTATCAACCTCGCTTCTTCTCTCGCTGTGCATGCGTTGAAGGTTCCCATAACAACTGGTCTCCGACAGCGCATGAGTGCATTGGACGGGGTGATGTTGTCGGACAGGACCCTCCCTGGGACAATCCCAGGGTTTGAGGTCCTGTCGTCATGGTGTCCCCCAAGAGGAGGACCAGCACCACCGTCCGCCGCGATGTTCCTGCGGACTCCCGCCGCTGGAAGTATAGGATTTGGGATGACTTTGTGCTCCATGTTTGGCTTTACTATGCTGATAGCGGACTGTGGGGCGCAACTCCTCACAGTCCCGATTTTATTTCAGAGTAATCCTCTCTTAGACAGGTTTCCATCCAAGGCTATGAGCCCTATCTGCCCATGCTATTTAACCCCTAGCTGGGACAGTGGTTGGCAGACGCCAGGGCATGTCCACACGCCGGTGGGCCTGCACGTCATGCCTCTGGGGCCCACTGCTGCTCCGAGATCCCCTACAGATTAGCCTGGGACCTCGCGGAACCCAGTATCCGTGTGTGGCCACGTGGAGGCACTGCAGGAGTCTTGGTGGTAGAGAGGCTATGTACCGGCAGGAGGAGGCTTACGCACTCGGCTCCTCTTTTCATCTCCACTAGGGGGGCTAGCCGATGGCAGTAGCTGAAAGCAGAGAGTAGCAAGCAGGAGCGACATGCAGCACACACAGCACACAACATGCAACATGCACTGACTACAAGTACTTCTACGCACTACTGCACGTGACGCATCACACACACCCTGTGCAAGCGAATACACACACACACTATTTGAATACTGTAATAAAATGCACAGAATTTGAAATCTGAGACTTTGTTTCACTTCAAAAGTAACAAAGCACAAAGCTTGTTGTGATATATTGGATGGGAGTTGTGCTAGAATGTTACGTTCATTAACTAAAAACAGGCTAGACTAATCGATTCTTGGGATTTAAGAATTGATATCGTTTCGTAAAAATGAGAATCGATTAAAATCAAGAAATTGACATTT
Source organism: Garra rufa (assembly GCF_049309525.1). Lineage (NCBI taxonomy): Eukaryota > Metazoa > Chordata > Actinopteri > Cypriniformes > Cyprinidae > Garra > Garra rufa. Next base: position 26,886,021 of record NC_133371.1, on the reverse strand, counting down.
TATACCAAGCTCTATCCTCGACTTACAAATGGTTTTCGAAAGCGAAACCACAAAGAAATATTTTGTTAGAAAGTGTGACTCTAGAGCAAAACTAGCACCATTTTTTAATTCCTCACCATAAAATTAAAAAATCATTAGGATATTAAGTACAGGTCATGATCCATGAAGATATTTTGTAAATTCCCTACTGTAAATACAGTACAGACCAAAAGTTTGGACACATCTTCTCATTCATGAGAAGATGTGTCCAAACTTTTGGTCTGTACTGTATATTTTTCTGTTTATTAAAGTTTTTACTCTACATTTGTGCAGTTTTCAGTGGGTTAGTGATATTTTTTAAATATATATAAATTAATAAATAAATATTTTTTAAATGGGTTTTCATACAAAAACTGCTTTTTTATGTAAAATTCACTTTATAAAAGACCCACATTTCTAACTTTAATTCATGAGGATAGCATGGATAATTTCATATGGTTTAGTGTAAGATTTTTGCCCATCTTTTGGAAAATCCAGTTTTAAATGTAAAAAAAAAAAAACTTTTACTAGTAGGTGGCTGCAGAGCTCCACTATTTGCTATTTGCTATTTGACCACCTGAAAGATATTTTTTCACAAGTTTTTTCAGTTGAATTCATATCTACAGTACAGACCAAAAGTTTGAACACACACCTTCTGAGAAGGTGTGTCCGAACTTTTGGTCTGTACTGTATATTAAAACTTAAGTTTTGATTAGTAATATGCAATGCTAAGAACTTCATTTGGACAACTTTAAAAGCGATTTTCACAATATTTAGATTTTTTTGCACCCTCAGATTTCAGATTTTCAAATAGTTGTATCTCGCCAAATCCTATCCAAACAAACCATACATCAATAGAAAACTTATTTATTCAGCTTTCAGATGATATATAAATCTCAATTTCAAAAACTTTACAATTATGACTTTAAACATCCCAGTACTTTCATACCCTCAATATGAAAGGTGAGAGGGCCTAAATGAGCTGCCACATCTGTGTGGCCTCCCAGAATCCAGTAGATCCCCTTCATCTTTCTGAGAGCCCTAGAGGCAGGGCAAGCAGTCATGGCTGTCCTGAAGGCCCTTGTGAAGGCCAGTATTGTCCATTCATAGGGTTCACTGTGTGAGAGGTCAGGGGCAAAGACGGCAGGAAATGGAGGTGGTTTGGCCCTGCAGGCTTTTAAAGGCTGCAACTAACAGAATAAACAGGCAAAAGTGGCTCACAGGTTTGTCTGTTGTGGCCCGGAAAACATTCTCACATTGTGGGGGGGTGGGGGGGAATAGAAAGAGAGAGTTGTTTTTATGTCACTTTGTAGCTTCCCACCATCTATTTGAGGGCAGTTAAGATACACGACATGGATGGGTCTGGGGAGCGCTTTGCAGATGTGCAGATAAATCTTCATTTTTCAGCCAGTTAAGCAAGCGTAAGCCACCGCCATGCTGGCTCTGGCCAAAGGCACCTTGCAGGAGCCAGATATCCTGCAGAACAAATTGGGGAACAAACAGGCACACTGGGTCCCTCTCACTGTCCTTTATCTACAAAGTTAAGGGGCCCTGTTGGGAGGGCGCCACGACTCAACAATGGTCAATAACAGACATGTTATGATAGTACCCCACTGGGGCTGTTAAAGACCACTGTTCGTTAGAGACTGACGCGTTAGACTGTCTAAATCAAACACGATCAAAGGTGTCTGGCTGACAGCTTAATGTTGTAAAACATAACTTTTCCAGTAAAACGTAACGTGGGTGAAATATTTATCAGTAGTTTTTGATCTATTCAAAATACAAATGTTTGGAGTTGGTAAGATTTCTTAAAATGTTTTAGAAAGAAGCCCCTATGCTCACCAAGGCTGCATTTACTGTAAAACATCACAAAATATGCAGCATATTACAGTAAAAACAGTAATATTGTGAAGTATTCCTACAATTTAAAAAACCCTGTTTTCTATATTAATATGGTTTAAAATATAATTTATTCCTCTGACGGCAAAGCTGAATTTTCAGCACTCTATGCTGACTTGGTACCAATGTTGAAAACAGTAGTGCTGCTTAATATTTTGAACATTCACTAAATATTCTTAAACAATATGAATATAACGATATGAAAGTCTTCCACTGAATAAAGAATAAAAAAAGTAACTGCGACTTTTATTTCATAATTCTGACTTTTTTCCCCAGAATTGCATAATACAAACTTTCAGTTCTGACTTTTTTCTCAGAATTGCGAGATACAAATTCGCAATTGTGAATTATAATTTTCAATTCTGAGAGGGAAAAGAAAGACTTTTATTTTCTCAGAATTGGGAGTTTATATCTCAAAATTCTGATTTTTTTTTGTTGCATTTGTGAGTTTACATCTCGAAATTCTGACTATTTCTCTCAGAATTGCATTAAAAGTTTAAATTTCAGTTTTATCACAATTGCGAGCTAAAGTTTATATTTCAGTTTTATCACAATTGCGAGCTTACATCTCGAAATTCTAAGAAATTCTCAGAATTTTAAGATGTAAACTCGCAATTGCGAGGCAAAAAGTTAGAATTGTGAGATTTAAACTTGCAATTCTGAGGAGACTTTTTTGTCACATTTGTAAGTTTACATCTCGAAATTCAGACTTTTTTCCTAGAATTGCCTAATACAAACTTTCAGTTCTGACTTTTTTCTCAGAATTACAAGATATAAACTCGCAAATGCGAGTTATAATGTTCTGTTTCGAGAGGGAAAAAAAAATATTTTCTCAGAATTGCATTTTTTTTATCTCACAATTCTAACTTTGTCTCGCAGTTGCAATTACATCTTGAAATTCTGACTTTTTTTCAGAATTGATGCTAACTTGTAATTCAGACTTTTTTGAAGAATTGCGAGTTATAAGGTCAGAAATGCAGGATATAAACTTGCAATTGACAAAAACAAAGATACAAATTCAATTCAATAAAAGATATTTTCTTAGAATTGGGAGTTTATATCTCACAATTCAGAATTTTTTTCTCGCATTTGTGAGTTTACATCTCGAAATTCTGACTTTTTCTCAGAATTGCATTCAATTCTGAATTTTTTGCTCAGAAGTGCGAGTTTATATTTTAGTTTCATCACAATTGCGAATTTACATCTCGAAATTGTTTTTTTTTAGCGTAGAAATATGAGATATAAACTTGCAAGTGCGAGTTATAATGTTCAGTTCCGAGAGGGAAAAAAGACTAAATAATAATTATATTTTCTCAGAATTGCAAGTTTATATCTCACAATTCTAACTTTTTGAAAATTCAGACTTTTTTCGGAGAATTAGAAATTATAAAGTCAGGAATTATAAAGTTCTGAGAGGGGAAAATAGACTGATATTTTCTCAGAATTGCAAGTTTATATCTCACAATTTCGACTTTTTGTCTCACAATTGCAAGTTTACATCTCCAAATTCAGATTTTTTTCACAAAATTGTGTGATACAAACTTGCAGTTCAAACTTTTTTTCTCAGAATTACGAGTTACAAAGTCAGAAATGTGGTATATAAACTCACACTTGTGAGACAAATACTTAGAACAGCAAGATTTATGCTTGCAATTCTGAGGAAAAAGTCTGACCGCAGTTCTGACTTTTGTTTGTTGCATTTGTGAGTTTACATCTCGAAATTCTGACTTTTGTCCTCAGAATTGCAAGTTATAAATGAACAGTTAAGAGGTTTAATTTTACATTCTGAGAAGACTGACCTTTCTTATCGCAGTTCTGAGTTTATATCTGGACTTTAGTTATAAACAGTTCTTAGAGGAAAAAAGACTAATTTTTTTTAATAATTAAAAAAAAAAAGAAAAATTCTTAATAGCCTCAAACTTTGGAATGGTAGTAATTCATTTCCTAATTTTAATTAAGATGAAAAGAATGAACAAATTGGTACAAAGTGGTCACAATTTACAAAAATTAGGGAACAAGTTAATAAGTCATGGAAATTAATTTTTAATTTATGGCCAGACCACTAATTAACTAAAATGAGGGGGAAATTCTTGTGGTAACGAATTCTTAATTTGTGGCCATGATAGATATATTTTCGCCGACATGTTATGTGTGTGGCTTTGAAAAGATGGTTAATGTAAAAGATGAAAGATTATCAAGAAACAAAGTAGGTCTGGTTGTACATATTCTTATTGTTAACAGCAAACAAACATATTTAACAAAGATAGCTACCTAGCTAGATGTATTCCTTTATTACAGCTACATAGAGATTCAATCTAATTTAGCATACAGTAATTCTAAAGCGTTCTCACGTCATTATTTTGCCGTCATGCCACATTTCGTATGATGTAATCATCAAAGAGTGACATTCTTTTCACAGAACTCTTCTAAGCACCGAGGAGCTCACTGCTTGTGAGGTCTGGTGGGCCAAACAAACACAGAGAGTTGTTCTAATCCTTCATCAAACTGCAGTGTGCTTTTTCATTATACTTCTTTATTGGAAAGGACATTTAAATACACTTAAGACTCAAAAGCAACTTAAAAGAACTAGGAAGGCCTCGTATTGGGAAAGGCTATTCAACAGTATGGCCAGAAAACATCAGAGTAATTTGTTACTCTGACAAGACAATTTCAGGAGCATTTGTGAAGCTTTGAGCCTAATAACCCAGTGAGCTACTGCTGGCAGATCATGTCTTGTCTAGACACGGCTGAACACAGTAATGTTACCTGAGCCTAATACTTTACAAACTGTGTTGGTTTCTATTAACAAACATGTTCACCCATTTACAGAAAACACAGTTGTGTAATGTTGAGCTTCTAATGAGATTTACAATTAAGGCAGTGTGTTCAACAGTGATTCGGCAATAATGGTGGGAACTCCACTTGAGAACGATTGCAAATGCCCAGGTCTGTGGACATAATACACCTAATTGCTTCTTCGTAAGCGGGTTCTTTTCACAGACAAACAAAAGCCACACAAAAAGGGAGCAAAATACTATGTTGGGCACAGAGAATGTCAGACATGGAGGAATTTTCAAGCACTTATAAAGCTTAACGAGATTCAGAAAGAAAGAAAAAGAGAGAATAATTAATCATTTATTACTTATAATGCAGCATTTTATAGAGAAATCGAAAATAAACAAGTAACAAATTGAACTCTTTACAGAAAATGACAAATGTACGCATTTTGTTTTGTATTGTTGCATTTTTAATGCAAGAGAAATGCAAATAAGTTAATATACAAGAAATACTTATCAAAAACAAAAAAGAAGCTCAGTTCTTTTCGTATAGAAGTAAACCATGAAAATGTAAAGAAGAGAGAGACAATGAGAGTTGAAAAAAGAGAGTAATTGGGGTTCTTAGAGGGGGTGTGTGACTGCTGACCAACTGACTCTTCAGTCCATCAGTGCCTGGTAATAAATCAGAGCAATTATCAAGCCTTTCAGTATGTTTGTTCTGATCTAAAAAAGCCCCAGACAGTGATAATTGCCACCCATACTGATACACTGAATGGCACAAACACAACACATCACAGAAGAGACACAACAGATCAATAAAGCAAGAGTAACTGACTACATTGTAGTCATAGATGTTCTAGGGCAGTGTTGGAAAAAGTTGCTTTTAAAAGTATTGCATTACAATATTGCGTTACTCCCTAAAAATTAACTCATTACGTTACTTAGTTACTTTTTATGGAAAGTAATGTGTCGTTACTTTTGCATTACTTTTTAAATCTGGGCAGGGCTTGCTTGTTTGTTTTTAATATAAAAGTTATATTTAAATGTAAAAGCCCTTTCACACTAAAAGTCTCAGGCTGAAAAAAGGTAACGTAAATTCACGTCTGTACAGTAGAATGCAGAAGTAAAAAGTTTAACACTCTTCAGCAATAAAAAAAAGATGAACAAATGTTAGTTTATCTTGAGTAATTTTTGCTTATCGGGGAGCTTTCAATCAATAAATAGGGGAAAAAAGTAACTGGCGTTACTTATTTGAAAAAGTAATATATGTTACTTTTGCATTACTTTTTAAATCTTGGCAGGGCTTGCTTGTTTGTTTTTAATATAAAAAGCTCTATTTTTGGCAAATGGTAAAGCCCTTTTACAACAAAAGTCTCAGGCTGAAGGAAAAGTAAATTCACGTCTGTACAGCAGAACACAGAAGAAAAAAGTTCAACACTCTTCAGCAATAAAAAAAAAAAAGATGAACAAATGTTAGTTTATCTTGAGTATTTTTTGTTAATTGAGAGCTTTCAATCATCATAAATTATATATCAATTGAAAGCTTAACTCAGAATTCATCATTTGAAACCCATTTTCAAAATCATATTACAAAATATATTTGTTCGTGAATTATAACAATTTAAGTTTGGATAGGGCCATTTCACTTCTATATTCAAAAATGGGGGTGACAGTTAAAGGGTTAAAAAATAATGCATTACTTTACACTGTAAACGGTTTTTACCAGTTTCAACGTAAAATGTAAGTTCAGCAGCTGCCTTAAAATTTTAAGTTAAATCAACTTAAAACTACTATTCATTTCAAATTATGACAATAAAATTAGTTAAAACGACTTGTACTTTTAAGTTGATTTAACTTATGAGTTGAAATTACTAGCACTTTAAAGTTGATTTAACTTAAAATTTTAATGCAGCTGCTAAGCTTAAGTTTTTAAGTTGAAACTGGTGAAAATCTTTTAAAGTGAGTTACTTGAAAAAGTAATGTGTTATTCTCAACACTGTCTGAGGGTTAATTTGACTACAAAATAATCAAAATACAAGCCTTAAAATACTGATATGAGAACATTTAACATTTTTCCCACATGCCTTATGTAATATATGCTTACATTATCATTCAAGAAAGATCAGTATGTTTTTTTTAAAGAAATTAAAACTTTTATTCCGCAAGGATGAATTAAATTGATCAAAAGTGACAGACAAAAGTGCCAAGTATTTAAAATTGTAATAGTTTAAAACTGAACTATTCTTACTGTATTTTTAATCAAATAAATGCAGCTTTGTTGAGCAGAAAAGAATGGCTGATATAGGACGTAGGTAAACACGGTGATGAACTCTGAAGCAATAAGCATACTGTACACTGGTCACAAGAAAACAAGGATATGTAAAGAAAAATGTCAGAGGATTTAGACAAAAGCCAAGAAGAGACTGGTTTCTAGAATATTTATGTCCTGCTGGAACGTCACTCTCTCCTGAATGCATGTACGGCATTTAGCGGAAGCTAGAGATTAGGGATGCACCGATCCGACTTTTTCAGTCCCGATACCGATGCCTGGGCTTTGTATATCTGTCGATACCCGATACTGATCCGATACCATTGTTGAATTAATGATAAACTGCATACCTTCCATGCTTATGCTCCAACTGTTCCAGCATGCGACACACGTGCTGCTAATGAATGAAGTAGGATTATGACGGCAAATCAATGCCATTAATAAACGAGCGCACCACTGATGCTGTCGCGCGCAGTAAATCACATATGCGAGAGGAAAACAGATCTACGCGCGAGCAAACAGAAACCGCGAGCTCATTTCAAACCTGCGCCCGCGCGACATATTCTCTGTGCGCAATACAAGCCCTGGCACGCGTGATCTTTCCCACATCCTCGCGCTAGATCTTCTCTCACCTGCTCGCGCGAACACCTTTATTTTTGTCAGTCGTGGGGCAGGACTTGCTGGTTTAATTGTAATCTCAAACGCCATTGGTTACCTACTCTATTCCGGGAGTCAGTCACGTTAATAAAAGCTTGCATGAAATTTAAAATATACCCTTTAACCATGACAATAACCGTAGAAAAGTGTCATTACAACCTATAAAAAGGGTTTATGTCCTGGGTTTATGGGTTATTAGTTATTATAGAAATTAATACAATATTAAATGATTATATTAACAATATGCCATGCTGTCTACGCGAGTCTGTGCGCGATGTAGACAGCATTCCAATAAGTTAATCATGAATAAATATTACATAAAGTACATAAAATAAATTAAGCCTACAATATACATTTTATGCATCCCACAGTCTTGTAAGTCCATTAACTGACCCTCTTTTTCTGTAATATTTGTAACATATTCTCTGCGCACAATACAAGCCCTCGCGCACGCGCAGGTTTGAAATGAGCTCGCGGTTTCCGTTTGCTGGCGTGTAGATCTGTTTTCCTCTCGCTCGTTTATTAATGGCATTGATTTGCCATCATATAGGATCTGCTGCGACCTATATTTACAGTCACTGGCTGCGATGGAGGAAGAAAAAAAAAGAGGGAAAAAAAAATGGATCGGCTCGTGGATCTGTTAATTCTTCCGATCCCCGATCCAGCTATTTTTTCAATATCGGGCCCGATATCCGATCCTAATATCGGATGGGTGCACCCCTACTAGAGATCGCGGTTTATGAAGTTTTAAATACGGATATTTTTAATACAAAAATGCAACAGTTCAAAGCCTTTATTAAGCATTGACCACCTACAGCCACGTGGAGTTCTTTTCATGATGGATTTATGCAGTTTTATTGTTATCATTCATCCAGCTTTATCTTAAACCCCATTCACTGCAATTATAAAGCTTGAAAGAGACAGGACATTTTTTAATATAACTCTGATTGTATTCGTCTGAAAGAAGAAAGTCAAATACACCTGTGGTTTGAGGGTGAATAAATCATGAGTTAATTTTCATTATTTAATTTTGTGTGAACTATGCCTTTAAAATTGATTTAAAATGTATTGTTTTAAGACAACAATGCATCAAAAGTTACATTAACAGTGTGAAGGAAAGCTTTTGAATGTAAGCATATTTTAAGAATCTGAATTTTAACACAACATTTTGGTCTTGACAGTAAAGAACTCACATGGTAACATTTAGTAAATAATCCTCACCAAAATCTTGTTGAAAGCTGCTGTTCTGCTCCACAGGGTGCCTTGTAAACTTTAAAATGGTTTAAAAAGAGTGAAGCAGAGCAAATCATAGACTGGTGCCATCATTTCACACTGAATCTCTATGCAGGTGCCACAGAGAAACACCAATCCATGTGGCAGCTGTGCACCATCACACACACGGCGCAACCCGAGAGAGCGCAGGCGGCTACGAGGGTGATTTGTTGACATGTCTTGCATGCGGGAGAGAAAATCACATCAACTATTTTCACACAAATACACACAGCCCTCAATGTCACCGCACTTGTTTTATTCCTCTGAGAGAAAGCCCTGTAATTACATAGAATAGGCTACAGTAAAAGCAGTCTGATCTGCTGTCAGGCAACATTACTGTCACAGCAAAGGGGAAAGGTTGTCAGACAGTAATCTGTCAATATGAGGTTTTCACATGTCTTTGTAAAGAGATTATGCAGCTGCATGTAATTGACATGGATAATTGTGATTGGCTGGACAAAAGGCCATGTAATTTCACCACATCATATCCCCGAAGGTGATCAGCGCACTGCTCAACACTGCAATCACAGGGTGCTAATTCTGTATAAGAGTGTTTCCAAAGATATTCTCTAATCAAACTGTTGCGTTTTGCTGAAATAATGAATCAGCAGGTGAGGAACTAATCAAATGACTGAACAGGAATATAGTCATTCTAAAAAAAAATGGGTGCCATCTGTGTCCTTTACAAAGATATATACAAAAATTATATTCAAAATCCCCAGCAAACGATGTCTGCACAATGAATGCATAACCACCAGAAGTCTTTCATCTCTATTGTCTATCAAAATATAGTTAATTGATTATTCATTCAGTGTGCAGACAGCATCTGCTGGGGATTTTTATCATTTTTGTGCCTTTGCCCTTCTTAGCTAAAATACTACAACTACTACTGCTACTTATAAATATAGCTGCAAGCAGCGATTACCAGGGTTCAAGTGCTTTAAGACATTTAAGCATATTAGGAAAAAACATTGTGCATTATATAACAGGTCTTTAACCAACTAATTCAATAATTAAAATTCCATGATTAGCAATTCTAGGTAATTTACCATAGAAATATGATGTTTATTATGTTTATTAACAATTTCGTTGATGGCCTTCAATTGGCCTTTGTTAACCTTGTCTAATAGGGGCTCAAATTTTATTGGCTAAGGGCGGCCATGTTTTTGATATACGTGAATGTCCTTGTAGATACTTGTGGATGAGAACTTTGGACAAAGATAAGGCATACCACTTTCGGACTAATGGATGCATGGTTATGGTTGGTTTTAGTTTTTTTTCCCCTGTTAAAGTGGTTATTTATTTTACATTTTTTTTACTGTGACCTTAGATTAAGCTCATACATATGTCTTCAGAGTTTGGTGGAAATATTTGTCTTTTTTTCCTTTTAAGAGTTATGGGAATTTTGGTAAAAGCGGCTATGCTCTGAAGACATATGTATGAAGACATATGTATGAGCTTAATCTAAGGTCCCATCATGATTGTGAGTCAAAAGTAAAAAAAAAAAAAAAAAGTTATTGATATAAACTTTTCAGAGAATCTTTCTACAATGGTTTGGTTCCGATCAGGTGAAAAACCTAGGACTAATTGTCACAAGGAGGGTCAGAGACGTGCGGGTCCATTTGCAGCATTTTATTAAACAAAACAAACACAAAACAAACACTAAGAGGCAGGCAGAAATCGTGGTCAAAACAGGCAGAAAGGTCGGGGCTGGCAGCGAGAATCAAAACACGGGAAGGAGTCCAGGAATCAAAAACACAGGAAATCAAACACGGGAATAAACGCTCGGAAATAATGACCAGATGGAACAATAAGGTCCATGTAGGGGTACTGGAACCACGAACTGAGGCGGAGCCGACGGAGGGAGAAGCCATGGTGGAGGAAGGGTTGGCTCCTGCCTGGGGCCGACCGACGGAGGTGGAGCCGGTGGAGCCCGAGGCGAAACTGGAGAGTCGATGGTCCTGGGCGACACAGAGGATCCGGAGGACCAAGGCGGAACCCAAGGCTCTGGCGACCCCGGCGGAGATGGAGGTCCGGAGGTACGCAGCGGAGCCGGAGTGACAGAGGATCGAGGCTGTGCCCACGGGAGGGAGGAGGTCCACAGAGCCGGCAGGACGGAGTGACGAGGCGCAGCCGGAAGAGTAGAGTCCAGAGGCGAAGGTGGGGCGACGACTGACCGGGGCGGAGCCGGAGAGACGATGGAGCCCGGAGGAGCTGGTGGGCCGACGGCCGACAACGGAGACGAGGGAGCACAGAGCCGGGGTGGAGCCGCAGGGTCGGAGGGCCGAGGTGGAGTCCAGGACTCTGAGACTGGAGGTGATGGTGAGGGATCCTTCAGTCTGGACACCGATGGAGACCGGCAGTCCCACGGCAAGTCCTCTGCACTGAAGGTGGGATGTGGGTGAGCAGAGGGACTGTCAGGAGACAGAGGTGGCGGGACTGGAGCAGCAGGGAGGGTGGGTGGGAAACCGCACATTCCATGCATGGCCTCCGTGACCAGAACCGGGCAGACTGGAATCTCAGGACGACTGGATGGAACCAGCGGAGGCTCTGGAGGGCTGGGCGGAACCAGCGGAGGCTCTGGAGGGCTGGGCTGTACCAGCGGAGACTCTGGAAGGCCGGGCGGGACCAGCGGAGACTCTGGAAGGCTGGGCTGTACAAGCGGAGGTTCTGGAAGGCTGGGCTGTACCAGCGGAGGCTCTGGAAGGCTGGGCGGAACCAGCGGAGGCTCTGGAAGGCTGTCTTGAAACAGCGGAGGCTCTGGAAGGCTGGGCTGAACCAGCGGAGGCTCTGGAAGGCTGGGCTGAACCAGCGGAGTCTCTGGAAGGCTGGGCTGAACCAGCGGAGTCTCTGGAAGGCTGGGCGGAACCAGCGGAGGCTCTGGAAGGCTGTCTTGAGGAGCGAGCTCTGGACGACGCTCTTGTGAAGCGGGCTCTGGACGACGCTCTTGTGAAGCGGGCTCTGGACGACGCTCTTGTGAAGCGGGCTCTGGACGACGCTCTTGTGAAGCGGGCTCTGGAGAACTGGATGACCCCAGCGGAGATTCAGGAGGGCTGGGCGTCTCCAGCGGAGACTCTGGAAGAGCAGGCTCTGAGCGAGCGGTCACTGGAGGGCGCTCTGGCGGCGCAGACTCTGATTTGACGGTAGCCATCTTAGGTGCAGACTCAGGTTTGGCAGCCATCTTGGCCGGGGACTCAGGTGTGGCAGCCATCTTGCTTGCAGACTCTGGCGTGGCAGCCATCTTGCTTGCAGACTCTGGCGTGGCAGCCATCTTGCTTGCAGACTCTGGAGGGGCAGCCATTTTGCGAACAGGCTCTGGACTAGCAGACATCTTAGGCTGTGGCTCTGAGCTGGAACTTACTGTGGGAAGATGGTCCTCCTCCACAATTCCCACAGTAAAAGGAGAGCCACACAACGAAAGAGCAAGATCCATATAAGATTGCAACGTCCAGCCCGGTTCAAACATTGGCATGAGGGAAGCCAATGGCTCTAAGAGTCCTCCACGGAAGAAAATCATCAGGCAGTGATCATCCATCGTAGACCGATTAGCCAATTCAATGAAGGCCATAGCATAATCCTCAATTGTCCGCTCACCCTGCTTGAGAAGCATGATCTGTACCGTGGAGTTCGTGCTGGAACCGGATGACATCATACTCGCTGCTGGATCCTTGTAATGGCGAAGTCTTCTGTCACAAGGAGGGTCAGAGACGTGCGGGTCCATTTGCAGCATTTTATTAAACAAAACAAACACAAAACAAACACTAAGAGGCAGGCAGAAATCGTGGTCAAAACAGGCAGAAAGGTCGGGGCTGGCAGCCAGAATCAAAACACGGGAAGGAGTCCAGGAATCAAAAACACAGGAAATCAAACACGGGAATAAACGCTCGGAAATAATGACCAGATGGAACAATAAGACTTCGCAGAGTGGCTGTGTGTGTGTGAAGCTTAAATGCAGTCAGTGTGATGAGGTGCAGCTGTGAGCAGTAATCAGTAAAGTGAGAGCAGGTGAATGCAGTGATTAGTGCAGTGGCTTGTGGGGAATGAAGTCCATGAAGTGTGGTGCAAGAGTTCATGATGACAGGATAGACCAGATACGTGACACTAATTAGTGAAAGTAGGGTTTTTTTTTTTCCAGAAAATTCAAAATATCTGAAAAATTTGCCACTACGTGCTGCTGTGCTTATATTGAGGTTAAACGAAAAAACCTAGGATTAGTCGCAAAAGTAGTTTAATTTTTTTTTTTTTATACATAATCACAAATGTTTAATAAACGATTTAATTGAAACACCATGCGATCACAGAGGCATAAAACCTGTTAGCGCCACCTTGGGCTGATTTGTGGCTGAGTTCTTGCAGACCGAACATGCCAACCCAGTTTCATTCCAAACGCCCTCCGTTAACCTTGTCTAATGTGCTCAAATTCGTTTGCTTAATATTGGCCAAGTTTTTTGAGATACGGAATGTCCTCATAGACACTTGTGGTACTTTGTGGTACTTTGTTCCAAGACACATCATACCAATTTTTAAGTCAGTTGGACTAACGGGTGCATAGAAATAGCCACTTTTTCTGTTTAAGAGTTATAGACATTTTAGTAAAAGCTGCTCTGCCACTTACAAACGTTTGGTGTCCCGTCACAATGGTGAGTCCGAAAAATTTTACGTTTTTGTTTTTTGTAAATTATTCATCTTTTTCTTGCACTGGTTTGGTTCCGATTGGGTGAAAAACCTCGGACTAGTTTGCGTAAGTAGGTTTTTCAAAAAATCCAAAATATCCAACAATTTCACCACTACGATCAAACCCAAGGCGTGAGCCAAAGGTTTCAACAATATAATTCCAGTTAATTTACCACAGAAATATTGTGTTTATTAACATTTATGGCTGTTATAGCACCACCTTTGCCTGTCATGTGTTTCATGTGCTCACATAGTTTTGTGAAGTTTTGAGTTTTCGTTTAGGATTTATAGGCTTTTTTTTAATTTGGGGACGCCCCTTTTAAAAAAAGTCCAGAGAATTATGGTGTGGTGTGGTGCTTATATTGAGGTTGAGTGAAAAATCTAGGACTAGTTCGCAAAAGTAGGTTTTGTACATAATCAAGTATATTTATGGACGATTTGATTGATAGCAGTGGTTCTTGAGACAAAGTTACTCAGTATGAGGATATCTATTGAGTTATAGACATTTTAGTAAAAGTGGCTCCTCCCCTTACAAACATATTGCGTCCTATCACAACGGTGAGTCAAAAGTTCAACTTTTTTTGTTTAATTATTGATAATCACTTTCCAGAGAATCTTTCTGCACTGGTTTGGTTCTGATCGGGTGAAAAACCAAGGACTAGTTCTCAAAAGTAGATTTTTCAAAAAATCCAAAATACCCGAAACTTTCGCCAATACGATCAAATCCGAGGCATGAGCCAAAGATATTATATTCAAAAATAATTCCAGGTAATTTACCACAGAAATATGATATTTGAGAAAGGAAGGAAGAAAGGGAAAAGGAAGGAAAGAAAACATTTACTATTTACTAACATTTATGGCTGTTATAGTGCCATTTATGGTCCGTTCTCCATAAAACTTTGCATGCTTGTTTAGAATCAATTGTTTTGAATTATCTAGTTTTGTGAATTATTTAGTTTTGTGAGCTTTCCTTCAGGATTTATAGGCTTTTTAAAACTGAGCCGGTTATAAAATTCCAAAATACCCGAAAGTTTAATCAAATCTGAGGCATGCATTTTGTCCGCCATGAGCCAAAGATTTCAACGATATACAGCAATTACAATTCTAACAATTACAATAGGCTTTCAGCGCTATGTGCTTAAACCCTTAATAATAATTCCAACTAGTAAATTATGCATAATTACAGTACATGCTGCTAACCCTAAACCAAACCCTAATCCTGAAAGAAACAAAGCAGCATTAGAGCTGCCTCTGATACTAGAGACTGGCTGATAAAACACCTTAATATGCAAAACGGTGGAAGATTAAACATTAGGAAGATCATAAAGTTAAGTGACAGGGTGGTAATGACTTCATTTAGAGTATAGTAGTGGTATATAGAGATTGAATATCTATCGGTGCTGCCTGATCGAAATCCAGCCCAGTCGTGTCATGAAAGTCTTCCTTAATCAAATTAAAGTTCTCATAGATCTATATAGAAAGTTTGTGGTATCAACAAAGGCTCTGTTTTCAACATATTTCTCAAGGGCAATTAAGAAGATCAATTCCACTGGTACAGAACTGTTCCATCTCATTAAATTAAAGCTAATGCCAACATAATGTGCTACAACACCTTTATTTAGTGCACCATTGATTTTAGCAGCTCAGTGAAGGATTCATTAGGCTTGTGTTCGACTGATATCTACCTCTACTGAGGCCCTCAGTAGCACCTGGCTCCTAGAACAGTCTCTGGCACATCGACAACTGAAACCTAACGCTGGCGAGCTGCACTGTGAAAAGGCTTTCTCTCAAACTGTTTCCTCTAACTGCAAGTCTTTCAATCTTAACAGCACTAGGCAAATAAAAAATGTGTGTCAAAACAGACAAAGGGCCAGGTGTCTTTCAGTGCTTCAATTTTACAATGTTTCAGTTAAGTCAAGTTAATTTGAATTTTTCTCTCATGCTGTTGCACTGTTTAAATGTTGCCATAGATTAAAGTAACAGTTTAAACAAAGTGTACTCACCCTCAGGCCATCCAAGATGTAGTTTGTTTTTACATAAGAACATATTTGGAGAAATTTAGCATCACTTCCTTACCAATGAATTCTCTACAGTGAATGGGTGCTGTCAATCTCCAAAAAGCCAATAGGAACATCACAATAATCCATATACTCAAAATTAAGACTTTTTTTAAACTTCAAACCACTGCTTAAAAATATCCATAATATCCATACTATTGTTTCTCCAGTGAACATTTGGTCTCATCTAAAACAGGAGAGAAATATGCACAGATTAGGAACTGTTTTTAGAGTCCAAAACTGTTTAAAATAAATATGTATTGTGGATTTTGATGTTAGAGGACAAGGAATTGAAGGAAGTGTTATTATGGATTACAGACTAGTATTTTGCTTGGAAGTTTAAATCACCTTATGATGGATTTTTATATATATACAGTCAAGCCTGAAATTATTCATACCCCTGGCAAATTCTGACTTAAAGTTACTTTTATTCAACCAGCAAGTTTTTTTTTTTTTGACTGGAAACGACACAGGCTTCTCCCAATAGATAATAAGATGATGTACAAGAGGCTGATTGTGGAAAAAATATTTCTCATCTTTTATTTACATTTGAACAAAAAGTGGCCAAAATTATTCATACCCTTTGCAAAATATCACAGTCTATGGGAAAACCATAGAGTTTCTATACCATTCCAAATAGTCCAAGCTGTTCTAAAGCATCCTAATTACCCTGATTCATCGGGAACAGCTTAATCAACTCAGCAGGTGAAAAACAGAAGTTCTCTGCTGTTGGTTTGTGGACAGTCATGACTAAGACAAAGGAGCTCACTGAGGACCTGCGGCTGCGCATTGTGGCTGCTCACAAGTCAGGAAAGGGCTATAAGAGCATATCTAAATGTTTTGAAGTTTGCGTGGCTACAGTGCAAAGTATTAATAAAAATTACAAGACTTTCCGCACTGTGAAAAATCTCAGAGGACATGGTCGGAAGCCAAAAGTGACACCTGTGCTGGCCAGGATGATAGTGAGAGAGGTAAAAAAGAATCCAAGTATCACCACCAAGTCCATCCTGATGAATCTGGGCTCTGCTGGTGGCAACATCTCAAGGCAGACAGTCCAACGGACACTGCACACCTCTGGGTTTAACGGACGCAGACAAAGGAGGACACCACTTCTCCAGATAAGGCACACAAAAGCCCAATTGACCTTTGCAAATGCTCATCTGGACAAAGAAGAAGACTTCTGGTCTTCTGTTTTATGGTCAGATGAAACAAAAATTGAATTGTTTGGCCGCAATGACGTAGCCTTCATTTGGCGTAAAAAAAAGAGAAGCCTTCAACCCTAAGAACACCACCATCCAAACATGGTGGTAGAAACCTAATGTTATTGGTTATTTAGCCGGTGGACCAGGAAACCTAATCACAGTAAACGGCACCATGAAAAAGGAGCAATACATCAAAATGCTCAACAACAACATCAGGCAGTCTACAGAGAAACTTGGCCTTGGGCACCAGTGGATATTTCAGCACGACAACGACCCAAAACACACAGCAAAAGTGGTGAAGAAATGGTTGGCAGACAAAAACATTAATATTTTGCAGTGGCCCAGAGTCCTGACTTAAATCCAATTGAGAATCTGTGGAGGGAGCTAAAGATCAGGGTGATGGCAACCTGAAAGAGTTGGAGCTCATCGCTAAAGATGAATAGGCAAAAATACCAGTGGAGATATGCAAAACATTTTGCATATGTGACATTTTGCAAGGGGTATGAATGTGACATTTTGCAAGGGGTATGAATAATTTTGGACATGCCACTTTTTGTTCAAATGTAAATAAAAGATGAGTAATATTTTTTTCCACAATGATGCCTCTTGTACATGGTCTTGTCATTTTTGGGGAGAAGCCTGTGTCATTTCCGGTCAAAGAAAACTTGCTGGTTGCATAAAAGTAACTTTTTAAGTTAGAATTTGCCTGGGGTATGAATAATTTTGGGCTTGACTGTATGTATATATATATATATATATATATATATATATATATATATATATATATATATATATATATATGTATATGTATATATGTATATGTGTGTGTGTATAAACAATTTTCAATGAAGAAACAAACTCATTTCTTAAAAGGCCTGGGGGTCAGTCAATTTGCAGCCCATTTTCATTTTGAGGTGAGCTATTCTTTAAAGCAGAAAGCAAACATTTTAACATTTAGAGTCATTAAATATAAATCGTAATTCCCTAACAAGATCATCAAATGAACTTCCGTATTTTCTTTCAATGAAAGAGCATAACAGATAATTATTATACATGAAACAAAACCTAAATGAATAATAGATTAATGACGGAAAGACTTATACTCTGAACCCTGTAATGAGATGCAATCAATTCTGGCATATCTCTCTAGCGGAACGACACCCTGGTGACAAACCCAAATCTGAATCTGTCACAGGAATCTCATGTCCACCTCTCATCCACCTGTCCTTGACAACTATCCAACCTGTACACCCACAGAGAACAAAAATAATAATTAGTAATTCAAGTACATCGTTAAAAATGTATATCATAATTTTCGAATGCCAGGAAAAGAAACAAATAGATTTGAAATTGAGCTACTTGATTTCCAAACCAGCTATTTGGAAGAAAATTGTTGTTATTTCAATAAAACATGGTTTATAAAGTGATAATGAGATTGTTTGGTTCATCCCCAAATGCTTGATACTGACTATCTGTGTTTGGGAGGAAAATACAGAGAGGGGCAGTGTGTGAACACCCTGGAGACACTTTGCTGCATAATGCAAGAAAATTAGATCAGCAATCAACTTGTGAGGGGAAAAAACACCTACCGTCAAATTGAGTTTGATTGGATATGTTTGGCTGAAACCTGATATTGTGAATAACAATAAGGTTTGCTTATTTCAAGGAAAAAAGAGATCATAGAAGAGGAAATTGATACAGATGATTCCACTTCACGAACAAACTACATAAATTATGTATTAGATAGAGATATAGTGACGTTTCATGCTTTTGAAACTCAGTATCTTACTTTCAGAATTTCTTATTAAATGAAACTTCAAGATGTTTTTCCCTACTATCAGTAGTCAAAGAAGAAAAATATAAATACAAAACAAACATAAAAGTACATATATAAGTATAAATACAGTTTTCACTGGAGCTAACATCTCATTGCTTTATATCATCTTCCTACTCATTAAACTATGACAGCTGAGTTACTGTAAAAAGACGGTCATTGCGACACTGTAAAGTAATGAAACTATACCGCCAGTGCTTTTTAAAACCATTCTCATAGGTTTAGCGTTATATTAACGGCTCAGAATATACATTAATTTGACTAGAAACACCAGAGACCAAAAATATAAAGCATTGTTCCAGTCAGGCAAGACTTCTGTGTTCAGGAAAAAAAAAATCATATTGTTGCATACTGAATTTATCTTTTCTCTTAGTTCTGTGATTTGATTTTTCTTTGAGGCTGCTTTGGTTGACCTTTCAAGTTTGTCCTTGCTAATTGCTCATTAGTCAAGAGTATTTAGTTCTGTCATTCAGGAGTTTGTCCTCTTTAAATGTTGCTTTCTGCTCTGCTGATGGAACAGATGATAAATGTTACAGTTAAAATAAAGACAAAGAAAGTTCTTAAATTAAATTAAATAGTGGATAATTCTCCCAAAATACAGTTGAAGTTAAAAGTTTACACCCCCCTTTCAGAATCTGCAAAATGTTAATTATATTACCAAAATAAGAGGGATCATATAAAATGCATGTTTTTTTTTTTATTTAGTACTGACTTGAATAAGATATTTCACATAAAAGACGTTTACATATAGTCCACGAGAGAAAATAACAGTTGAATTTATAAAAATGACCTTGTTCAAAAGTTTACATACACTTGATTTGTAATACTGTGTTGGTATCAGAATAATTCACAGCTGTGTTTTTTTAGTGATAGTTGTTCATGAGTCCCTTGTTTGTCCTGAACAGTTAAACTGCCCGCTGTTCCTCAGAAAAAAAATTCAGGTACCACAAATAGTTTGGTTTTTCAGTATTTGTGTGTATTTGGACCCTTTCCAACAATGACTGTATGATTTTCAGATCTATCTTTTCACACTGAGGACAACTGAGAGACTCAACTAGTCTCAGCTAGTTTATATATGCCTTCTGGAAAACATTTAAGTATCTTCTGTAGCTTCTGAAGGGTGGTACTAAATAAAAAAAATATGATATTTAGGCAAAATAAGAAAAATGTACACATCTTCATTCTGTTCAAAAGTTTACACCCCTGGCTCTTAATGCATCATTTTTCCCTCTAAAGCATCAGTGAGTGTTTGAACCTTCTGTAATAGTCCCTCAGTTGTCCTCAGTGTGAAACAATGAATCTCAAAATCATAGTCATTGTTGGAAAGTATTCAAATACACACAAATACTGAAAAACCAAAGAATTGTAACTTTTTATTACTTTTTATTAAAAAAAAAATTCTCTTGTGGACTATATGTGAATGTCTTTTATGTGAAATATATTATTCAGGTCAGCACTAAATACAAAATAACATGCATTCTGTACAAAACACAAAACTACAAAACTAATCCACTGCATCCTCAGTGACTCAGGAATGTCAGGCGAAAATGATGTCTCTTATGTTCACTTTTACATCCAACAAAATGTTGCTACAGCTGCTCAAGTGCGGAGAAAATGGCAGACAATGGGTGGGAATATGCTAATGCAGAACAGTCCGTCAGCGGGTCGTGGGCGGGGCCTAAACATTATGACATCATACTGCTCAGAAAATCAAAACGGCTTGATAATTGAGATTGTTTGGGTTTTTTGGGTGGTGAAAAAAAAGGAGTGAATGGATTTTTATCATTGTAGGGTGGTGTGTCTAGACACATTTATAAGCAAAAACCATGTAAAAGTAAATTTAGCATCTTATGTCCCCTTTAAGATTGCAAAATCAGTCCTAGAAAGCTACAAATGTGAAAATGTTGTATTTTAAATTATATAAACATAAAAATTTATAACCCGTGGGTTAAAGGCCGCTGTAACTGGGGTTGAAGGAAGCTGTTATCTGGTGCAGCTGTTAAACGAAATGAATTTGGTGCTAGGATATGAAGTGGAATAATGGCCCAGTGAGGATGTGGCTATTTGTTTGATATATCCATTCATCCTCTCTATTTTAGAACCTGATATATGTGGAAAAGTCACCATATCCCACAAATGCACTCTGGATAGTTTTCGCAAACCACAATTTAAGTGCTTCATTGCTTCGGTTTGCATGTAGAGCTCTTTACGTGATGCAGTTTATTGGCTTGCTACAATGCATCTTGTTAAACCAATACAGATTGCTGCTGTTGGACTTGTCTCTATTCATTACCTGAATCCTGACTCCCAGAGGCTTTCCCCTTTTGGAGCTTTCTAAGGCCACTGTTGCTGACTAGTTTGCTCTTATCGGAGATATATGATTACGAGAAAGATATACATGTAAAACAGTTGAGATGTTTGCACTTATTGGTGACATACATTAATATCCCCTCGGCTGACCTTTAGAGAAAAATCATGTCATGCTATGAGGACACCCAAAAGCAGTATAATTAAAATGTAACATTTTGTTTTTGATTTAAAACGCGTAGGACAAGAGCTATGTGGATTGTTCCATTAATATGATAGCATCAATTTCCACTCAGTTGATCTCTAATGAGTTTTCTGTCATTTTCAAACAGAGCTGTAATTGAAAGCTGGTCATGCAAGACATTGCAAAGGAAGCATTCTGTCACATTACAAGCTTCAAGACAATCACTGAAATATTGCCATCTTTTTTAATACCTGGTAATTGAATTTTAGTTGCTTGTAGGATATATGCTATAAAATAAAGTAAAAATAAAAATATTAAATTTTATATTTAATAAGCAATGAAATATAAATTAAGAACTAAGAAACATTTTAATCATTGTATAGTATTCAGTAGTTTTATATTATATATTTAAAAATATATTTTATATTTAATAATCAATAAAATCTATATTAAAAACTAAAATATTTTAATAGTTGTATCTGTGGTATTCAGTAGTTTCAAAAATTACATAAATTAAAAAGTATTATGTTTTTACAACTATATTTGTAACTTTTTTACATTATATTTTATTATTTAAAAATGTATTTTATATTTAAAAAGCAATTAAATATATATTAAAGACATATTTTAGTGGCTGTATCTGTGGTATTCAGTAGTTTAAAAATTACATAAATTATCGAATATTATGTTTTTACAACCATATATGTGACCCTGGACCACAAAACCAGTCATAAGGTTATTGATGTATAGTTTGTTAGGATAGGACAATATTTGACCGAGATACATCTATTTGAAAATCTGGAATCTGAGGGTGCAAAAAAATCAAAATACTGAGAAAATCACCTTTAAAGTTGTCCAAATTAAGTTCTTAACAATGCATATTACTAATCAAAAATTACATTTTGATATGTTTACAGTAGGAATTTTACAAAAAATCTTCATGGAACACGATCTTTACTTAATTTCCTAATGATTTTTGACATAAAAGAAAAATCTATAATTTTGAACCATATAAATATATTATGAACCATACACATATTATTATATTATATTATATTATGTTATATTATATTATGTTTTATATTTAAAAAGCAATAAAATATATATTAAAAAAATATATATTTTAAAGGTTGTAGTATTACGTAGTTTAAAAAACATAAATTATCAAATATTATGTTTTTACAACTTTATTTGTAACTTTTTAATATTATGTTATATTACATTATATTATTTAAAAATATATTTTATATTTAAAAAGAAATAAAATGTATATTAAAAAAACTAAAATAAAATATTTTAATGGTTGTATCTGTAGTATTCAATAGTTTTCAATAGTAAATTAAAATAAATGATCAAATACTGTTTTTACAACTTTATTTGTGACTTTTATAATATTATATTTTTATTTTATTATATATTTATATATTTATATTTATTATATGTTTTTAATTGTTGTATCTGTAGTATTTAGTAGTTGCAACAATTACATAAATGATCAGATATTGTTTTTACTTGTTTATTTGTAACTTTTTAATATATTATATTATATTGTTCAAAAATATAATATTTTATACTTAAAAAGCAATAAAATATATATTAAAAAACAAAATATTTTAATGGTTGTATCTGTAGTATTCAAAACCATCAAATATTGTGTTTTTACAATTTTTATTTGTAACTTTTTAATATTATATTATATTATTAAAACTATTACATTTTATATGTAAAAAGCAATAAAATATTTATTACAAAACTAAAATAAAATATTTTAATTTTTTATCTGTATTGAATAGTTTCAAAAATTACATAATTTATCAAATTTGTTTTTAAAAACTTTATTTGTAACATTTTTATTATATTTATTATATTATATGTAGTATTCAGTAGTGTAAAAGAATAACCTAAATGAACATGTTAATGTTAAAATATTCACAACTCTATTTGCAACTTTTTATATTATATTATTTGTAAATATTAATGTTTATATTTAAAAAGCAAATGTGTGTGTATGTATATATATATATATACATACAGTACAGACCAAAAGTTTGGACACACCTTCTCATTCAAAGAGTTTTCTTTATTTTCATGACTATGAAAATTGTAGATTCACACTGAAGGCATCAAAACTATGAATTAACACATGTGGAATTATATACATAACAAAAAAGTGTGAAACAACTGAAAATATGTCACATTCTAGGTTCTTCAAAGTAGCCACCTTTTGCTTTGATTACTGCTTTGCACACTCTTGGCATTCTCTTGATGAGCTTCAAGAGGTAGTCACCTGAAATGGTTTTCACTTCACAGGTGTGCCCTGTCAGGTTTACTAAGTGGGATTTCTTGCCTTATAAATGGGGTTGGGACCATCAGTTGTGTTGTGCAGAAGTCAGGTGGATACACAGCTGATAGTCCTACGGAATAGACTGTTAGAATTTGTATTATGGCAAGAAAAATTCAGCTAAGCAACTGTGAATCAGGCCTTCATGGTAGAATATCTGCTAGGAAACCACTGCTAAGGACAGGCAGCAAGCAGAAGAGACTTGTTTGGGCTAAAGAAAACAAGTAATGGACATTAGACCAGTGGAAGAGAAGGTGTGTCCAAACTTTTGGTCTGTACTGTGTGTGTGTATATATATATTAATGGGTGTATCTATAGTATTCAGTAGTTTAAATACATAGTTTCATTCAATGGTTCATTAATTACATAAATATCAAATATTATGTTTTTACAACTTTATTTGTAACTTAATGACAAGACTGTGGGCGAACAATTCCTTTATGCGTAGTTTCACATCACACTCTATACCTGATCTAAAATGCAAATAGCCTGCTTTCTCCTGTTGCAACATGTCTATACTTCTAAAGAGCAAACTGCCTCACGATAGCAGCTCATTCAGCAAGATGCAATTAAGCCAGAAAAAAAACACACTTAATTGGAAAGTTTCGATTAAATGCAGACAGCAGTCACATATTAAAACCTCTAACACTAGAGAGTTGTATCTACATATATATAGAAAGAGACAGAAAGAGACATATAGAACCAGTGGGGGGTATTGAAGATATTTCATTTGCATTATTACAGATGTAGCCCTCCAACCCAACCCCCATAACCCTGATTTGTGCCTTTGAAGTCTGCACTGGAAGAACATAAAGAGCCCATGGAAAATCTGTATACATATCCTGTTACATCCTGTTAATATTAGGTAGTATTATATATAGGGTAGCCGTTAATATCAGGTTTATTGTGTAGGTGTGAATGCACTCAGTAGTTTCCAGGAAACAGAAGTATTAAATAACAGCAAAACAAACAAACTTGTAGCAACAAGCACACCTGTTACGAGAGTCTATTTAACCAGAATTGATTAAATATACAGCGCCAGCCCACAATAAACATTTTCTGATGTGTATTAAACCCCTTTCTGTCAATTTGTCTTCACTTTGTAGTGTGAGATGGATATGAAATATTGATGGACTAAGCATCATGGAAGCACTCCGGAGTGCTGGAGAAAGGTCTAGCCCTTTCATCGCCGCAGCACAAAGGGAGCTATCATTTAGTGAAGTCTTTGTTGTACCCACCAAATCAATATTCGCTGACATTTTTAGTAAGGGCTGGGCCTATGGGGGGGTGTAGAACCAAGCAGTGCTGGAACAAAGGCAATGCTTTTGAAACTATGACAGGCATTGCATGGCCATTAGCTCCTCTCTGAATCCTGCCGAGAGGTGGAGGAAGAGGGGGTGGCCGCCATGGAGAGACTGTCATTTCAGGTCGTTCTGTTTCATCAATATTCAACACTCAGTGACACTAACACCGTCCAGGATGCAACTCAGTGTACAGGAGAGGTCCCAATAATTAAACACCAACGAAACCATCTCCATATATTTGAAACTACAATACAATATTGTCAGTAACAATTGTAAAATGCAAAAATACAATTTAATCCAATCAAAGTGGTTATTTTGTGATATGTCTGGTGTAATGTTACGGGACACTGATAATTTATTTCATTCCTCCAGGAGTCTCAACCGCAAATTAAAATGCAATCATTCATATGATGAATTCTAATGTAGGAAATGCATGAATGCTCTCAGTTATGTAAATAATATTTACATAATTACTGGCCATGAATACCAAATTATGATATTCAGGCATAAGGATATTAATTATGGCCAATTGAAAAACTAATATTCATTTTGGGTCAGTAATGAATAAATGGCAATTTATTAACAAAACAAAAAGATTAAACAATTATTCTTTGAATAAAAAATAAATAAGCAATTCTTACGATAGTATTTAAACATTATCTATGTATCTCATAATACTATTGAATACTATTAAAACATTACTATCTATATATTATATACATATAGATTGATCGACATGGATAAATGACAGACATAAAATTGATAGATCGAGAGAGAGAGAGAGAGAGAGAGAGAGAGAGATAGAGAGAGAGAGAGAGAGAGAGAGAGCGAGCGAGCACACTGAATGTGACTGTGGATTACAATATCGATTGATGCTGGAGCGAGAAAGTTTATCATTATCATGCACAGAGTGTCTCAGGTGAATGACGAGATCGAA
Organism: Garra rufa; assembly: GCF_049309525.1. Lineage (NCBI taxonomy): Eukaryota > Metazoa > Chordata > Actinopteri > Cypriniformes > Cyprinidae > Garra > Garra rufa. The sequence continues at coordinate 26,860,289 of NC_133371.1, read as the reverse complement.
GCCAGCCGAAGGAGTTCGCCACCAGGCTTCCCTCGAGGCAAACTCTCCTGTAAAAGGTATAAAATAATGAGGGGTAGCGAGGGGGCAATATTAATGATTGAAAAACTGTTCCTGTCAGAGCCCTCACTGGTTCAGTGGAACTTTACAGGGGTTTTTATTAACATGTTGTGTGCTGTCTGTGTCAGAGGCTGTCTGCTGAACGGACAGGCTAGCCGTGGGCTACTCATGTGTGAGGCTGCTGCATTTCTCACTTTTTGACCTCCACACAAGGCTGACAATTCACTCTCAGCAATGACAAGAAACTGCCTCGGGCTCTTCCTCAATCCAGACATAAAAACATACATGAACCAGACTCGTTTTATATTTATGGGATTCTGAGATGTTTATCGGTGCATTCAGAGAGACCTGTAGCTCTCCCTCAAACACAAACAGACTGTATACAACTCTGTTTCTGCCACAGAGTAATAAATAAATAACAAAAAGCTGAGAGATAAAATAGAGATATGAGATATGAAATCACACTCTTGAGATGTAAAGCCACAAATATGAGAAGTAAATTTAAATTGTGAGATTGGAAATGACATTGTAAGATATAAAGTCTTGATTGTGAGATATAAAGAAATAAGTAAGAAATCTAAGATTGCAAGATAACACTGCAAAAAAAAAAAAAGATATAAAGTCAATACTGCAAAATATATAGTCATGTTGTGACATATGAAATGAAAATTTAATCATTTTGTAGAATAAAGCCACATTTGTGAGATTTAATACCTAAATTGTAAGATACAGTGTCGCATTTACAAGAAACAAAGCCACAGTTGCAAAATATGAAGTTATATTTGAAAAAGCTGATTATACAATATGAAGTCTTTGTGAGATATAAAGTCACATTGTAAGAAATAAAGTCGCAATTATACAATTTCACACTGTGAGATTTAATGCCAAAATTGTAAAATATAAAGTTGCATTTATAAGAAATAAACCCATATTGCAAGATATAAAGCCACTTTATGGAGTATAAAGTCACAATTGTGAGATATAACCCCATAATTATGAGACATAAAGTCGCATTTGTGAGATATGAAGTCACATTGTGTGATATAAAGTTACAATTACAGAAATAAAGCTGCAATTGCAATATATGATCTCATGTTGCCAAATATAAAGTCATGTTGTGAGATACAAAGTCATAATTGTGGGATATAAAATCATATCTGCAAAATATAAAGCCACAATGTGAGATAAAAATTTGTGTTTACAAGAAATAAAGATGCAGCTGCATGATATGAAGTCATATTGCAACATATAAAGTCACAATGTGGGACATCAAGTCATATTTAAAAGATATATTCTCATATATACAATAAATTAAGCCACAATTGCAAAATATGCAGTCATATTGCAAAACATAAAGTAATATTGTGAGATATAAAGTCACACTGTGAGATTTAATGCCAAAATAAGATATGAAGTTGCATTTACAAGGAATAAAGCCATAGTTGCTAAATATAAAGTCATATTGCAAGGTATGAAGGCACATAATGGAGTATAAAGTCATAATACAAGCCATTAATAATCAGACATGAAGTCGCAATTGTGAGATATGAAATCACATTGTGTGATATAAAGTCAGTTACAAGAAATAAAGATGAACTCATATTGCGAGATGTGAGATAAAAAGGCATAATTGTGGGATATAAAGTCACAACAGCAAAAAATAAAATCACAGTGCGAGATAAAAATTTACATTCACAAGAAATAAAGATGCAACTGCATGATATTGCAACAAATAAAGTCACAAAATAGTAAAATATAAAGTTGCATTTACAAGAAATAAAGCCATAATTGCAAAATATTAAGTCATATTGCAAGATACAAAGCCACATTATGAAGTATAAAGTCATAATTGTGAGATATAACCCCATAATTATGAGACATAAAGTTGCATGTGTGATATATATAGTCACATTGTGTGCTATAAGTCACAATTACAAGAAATAAAGCTGCAATAGCAATATATGATCACATGTTGTGAAATAATTCATAGTCATAATTGTGGGATATAAAGTCACAACTGCAAAATATACACAACTGCACTATCCGAGATAAAAATTTGTGTTCACAACAAATAAAGATGCAACTATGAAGTTATATTGCAACACATAAAGTCACTTTGTTAGATATCAAATCAGATTTAAAAGATATTTTCGCATATACTAGAAATAAAGCCACAATTGCAAGATATGAAGTCGTATTGCAAGATATAAAGTCACATTATGGAGTATAAAGTCACAATTGTGAGATATGAAGTCACATTGTGTGATATAAAGTCACAATTACAAGACATAAAGTTGCAGTTGCAAGATATTAACTCATATTGTAAGATATAAAGTCATAATTGTAGGATATACAGTCACAACTGCAAAATATAGTCACAATGTGAGATAAAAATTTGCATTAAAAGTAAAAGATATATTTGCATATACAAAATTAAAGCCACAATTTTAAGATATAAAGTCATTTTGCAAAATATAAAAAGATATAAAGTTGTATTTACAAGAAATAAAGCTGATTACACAATATAAAGTCATATTGCAAGATATGAAGTCACATTGTGAGAAATAGTTACAATTGTAGGATTTAGCTCCAAGTGTGAGATATAAAGTTGCATTTACAAGAAATAAAATCACATTATGGAGTATAAAGTCATCATTGTGAGATTTGCTTGAAAGTGCACAACTGTGAGACATAACCCCATAATTGTCAGACACAAAATCGCAATTGTGAGATATAAAGTCACTATTACAAGAAATAAAGCTGCAATTGCAAGATATGAGCTCATATTGCAAGATATAAAGTCATAATTGTGAGATATAAATTTGCAATTGCGAGACATAAAGTGACAAACATTCCCCAAAAGAGAAATTTCAAAAGAAGTATGGGTTGAAAATGCACCAACACCTTTATGTATTTGTTTTCTGTTCCTCCCTGCAGTCATTGAAACACTGATATTTAATCGCACCTGATGTCTCTAAGCAAGTGCACATACCTATTCATTTACAGAGGCAAGAGTATTCTTCTTGTGCATGGCAGTTGAAGGCTCCAATATTTCACTCGTGCCAGTGAAACCTGGGAGATAATCAATATGACATGCCAAACAATAGAACACAATGATTGGAGTTTAATACCCTCAACTCGAGAATCGCTAATGTTCCTGTTGTAGAAAATCGATCCTTCTAACACCACAGCAATTCGAACTTAAACGCGCGCTGTTGGAGGATTAAAGCACCATCGATGGGAGTCTCAATAAAAACAAAAAGTAATAAGATAAAGATTGAATATTTTTAGGGGGACCAGAGTAACGAGGGCATTTCCCTCCTGTAAAAACAAATGCTCAGCTCCTGTTTATCAAGAGACTGTGAAACGTCCAGAAAGGGTATTATGATATGTGCCTGAGGGATTGATACGGAGATAGACGGATGATCTGTCATTTTAAGAGAGGATACCGTAATACAATCTATTTACTTTGTCTTTCGTTCTTGATAAAGCTACAGATCTTATTATAAGCTCACGTAAAGCATAAATCAGACTAAAAATAAGCCTTTTGCACTACCGCAGTCTTTAAAGCTAAAAGATGATGTGTTCAGACATGTCTTTGGGAGTAAGGGAAGCTTTTAAAGAGGGGCTCGATCGGGAGGGCTACAGATAATTAATTAAACACAACCAGGGGGAAGCTGATGACAGCCATATTGCTCTTCTTCTATAATAGGGTGTTGAATTCCCTGCCCCTGAGGCTCGCTGCCGCTCAAGAACCTTTTTCCAATATCAGGGAGGTGATAAATATTCAATGACGCGGAGACTTGTGGGCAACAATTGGATCCGTTTCTCTCCGCGTTTGAAGGAGGAGGAGGATGGGGTCGCTGGCGGAGTGACATAATGCAGTGATTCTGTGTGAAAGCTGAAGTCAAGACTTTTATCAACGCCCCCTGGGATATTCACTCTGATCTCCAAACCCAGAGACGCCAATGACCAATCCCCCAGATGTCAGTAACTAAACCCCAAAGCTCACAGTGCCTACCCTTCACATGTAGATGCTAAAAACACTAGTATTATTGACAGACTGACCAGGGAAAAAGGTGCACTCGGTGTCTTTTTGCTTTTTTTCTTCATTCCACTGTTTCTGGACACTACATATCCACAAAATTGATATTTTTGGACTCCGTGGCAAATCATTTTATCTGTGCATTGTTGGTGGTTAGCGCAACAGATGTAATTTGCTAAACATTTAATACTTTACATTTTAAACTAGATAGTAATGTCTTGTAAATTAGCTGATTTTCGTCACAGTTACACTGTTTTAAAATGAAAATACCTAATCTGTGTAATTCGAGTAGTGTAATTTGTATGATTAGTGAGAAGAAACATTATAATAGAGTTTTCCGCTCTATGTGCTAAGAGAATATTACAAATTGTGCCAAAAGCCAAGGGCTTTATCTTAGTTATGATTAAATGTGATAAATGTGTCAATGGACTGCCCTAACAATCTCAGTTTCTGGGCGTCTTTTTTTTTTTCTTTTAGATTTATTTTTTGGCATTTTTGCCTTTATTGTGATAGGACAGATCAGAAATGACAGGAAGCCAAGTGGGAGAGAGATAGGGGCGAGATTAGGAAAGGTCCTAGAGTCAATATTCAAACACGGGACGCCCAGAGCACAACAGCGCTGTATATCAATTTCTGGACGTCAATTTCTAAAATCTTTTTTACGGTCATGCTGGTTGGGATTTTTCAATCAGTCAATACCGTGACACGTCTTTATTTGTAAGTTAAAAGAGTTCACCCAAAAATTTAAATCACCTCACGATTTATTCACCCTTAAGCGATCCTAGATATACAGTGCTTTGCGAAAGTATTCATACCCCTTCATTTTTTTTTTTTTTTATGTTTCGTTATGTTGCAGCCTGCTTTAAATTACTTTTTATCCACATCAGTCTACACTCCATACAGCATAATGGCAAAGCAAAAAAGAGGTTTCACCAACTTTGCAAATTTAAAAAAATAAAACACTGAAATATGTACATTGCCTAAGTATTCATACCCTTAGCTCAATAGTTGTAGCACCTTTACAGCCTCAAGTCTTTTTGGGTATGATGTGACAAGTTTTGCACATCTGCATTTGACAATTATCTACCATTCTCAACCCAGTCTTATAAAAATATGTACTTCTGGGTACTTTTTAGCAGCACCATTTTTACGTACCTTACTGCACGTTTGACGGCAGTTTAAAAAAGAAATGTCCACTGAGTGGTGCTTAAACACAGGTTCAATACTTGAACCCCTGCCATGTATTTATTTATTTATTTATACACGTATATAGATACGTATTGCTGTGTTTTTATTACGTTGCTTTAAGTACGTATTGCGGCGGTCCAGAGTTCAAATATCCACCATATATGCCAAACCCAAACTTAAACTTACCAAATGCAAAACCGACATAAAAACGACAGTTACACATGATTTGAGCTGGAGCTCTTCACCTCTCAAGTACATCTCCGTACTGGATGAGCTACCAAACAAACCTACCGTCTATGAAAACCCGTAGATATGAAGCTGGATGTGTCATGCTATAACATTCAAAAGCATCAGTTTTCAAATTTCCCAGCAGTTTCGGAGTTTTACTGCCTCTAGTGTTCTTTTTTTTTTTTTTTTTTTGGAAACTGCAGTGATATGTACTTATGTTGCGTATTTCACATCTCACGAAAAAGTGCACCCAGGTACATTTTTGTCATGAGACCAGGTAGGCCATTCTTCTCCTCTCCTTTTCACCTCTCGAGCTCTCTCAGGTTGGGTGGGGGCACACGCACATTTTCAGGTTTCTCTAGAAATGTTTGATTAGTTTCAAGCCCACGTTGTGGGTGGGCCACTCAAAGACATTCACAGAGTTGTCCATAAGCCACTCTTGCTGTGTCCTTAGGGTCATTGTCCTGTTGGGACCCTTGGTAACCCTTCTGCCCAGTCTGAGGTTCTGAATGCTCTGAACTAGGTTTTCATTAAGGCTATTTCTGGAGTGTTCCAGTGATGTTTGTCTGTGTATGATAATGGAGCTCAAGAGTGACCATCATTTTCTTGGTCACCAGTCTAACCAAGGCCCTTCTCCATCAATTGCTAAGAGTTGATTTTTCTTATCAGAATTGATAAATAATCTCAGAATTGCGAGAATAAAGTGAGAATTTTGAAATATAAACTCAAATGTATTCTTTTTTTTCATGGCTTCCTTAGACCGCTACTTGAAAACTGTATTTTTTTGTGATCAGATAAGCTCCGCCAACAATTTTTTTTTTTTATCACTGTTTGCAAACACCGAATTGGTCTATTTATTCAGGAAATGTCCTTGTGAGTGAAGTGTTCACTGATTCATTTAAAAATGTAGCAAGTCAATGTCTTTATGATTAAGTCAATGAAATCCTCACACAGCCGATTTGTTTAAAAATGCTAATTAAAAAACTGAATACCATGCACAGGGCTTCACTTTCAATTACTTTAACTGTACAAAAAGGTTATGCTGCTTGATATCGCAAACTGGCATTTATCACCATATGAGACCACAAAACCAGTCTTAAGTAGCATGGGTATATTTGTAGCAATAGCCAAAAATACATTGTATGGATGAAAATGATAGATTTTTGTTTATGCCAAAAATCATTAGGATATTAAGTAAAGATCATGTTCCATGAAGCTATTTTGTAAATGTTCTACCATACATATATCATGATTTAAATTTGACTAGTAGTATGCATTGCTAAAAAAAGGCAATTTTCCAATTTTTTTTAAATAGTTTTTTAAATAGTATCTCGACCAAATATTGTCATATCCTAACAAACCATACATCAATGGAAAGCTTATTTATTCAGCTGGATATGTACCCTTATGACTGGTTTTGTGGTCCATATGTGCTCACATATTCTTTTCATTTATTATCATAATTAGAAGCACACTGGTTTGTAAAGCAAATACAAAGTGCACCTTTAACATTAATTTAGGAAACAAAGTGACATAAGTAGATAAAAGTAAAATTCTCTGGAAAATTCACTTGCTGTCAATATAATGGGTTAAATGATGTGTGTCTGGCCTTTTGCTGACTTAAGTCATTGGCTGACAGACTGATCAATAGAACAGATTAGTTCCCACTGTCAGCTATCACCTTTCCTTGGTGTAGGGTATTTGAGCTCGGACTAGTGGTTTTGGGAAGCAGTGGTAAATGAAGGAGGATGTGAAAGAGAGGACCATAGAAAGAAATAGTGAGAAACAGCATGTAAATTAGAGATAATTGGACTAATTTGAAAGATTTGAAGCCAATTTCAATTAAGAATTCTAAGAAAACAATAAACATAGAAGACTGAAATAAAAATGAAGTCATTTTAAAGACTAAAAATTATTATAAACATAACTGGTTGAGTGGAGAGGGGGAAAAACATTAATTTTGGTTACTTGACAAAAGCATATCTGGTGTTGTCACATGAACAAAGACAGAATATGAAACGCTTATAGCTCCCGTCCCAGACTGCTATTGTCTAACCGCGTCCCCTCAGTCAGCCAGTGTCCCAGACTCTGACCCTAATTAAGTCATCAGACACAGGCACTTGACCAGGGGTCGCCTTCTCCTCTGCAGTCTGGATCTATGAGGCTCAGTCTGAATGCTAAAAACACTTAGAAAGCAGCTCTGATAACCTGCTCCTCTCATCACCGTCCCCGTCAGCGGCTCTGGTCGTGCTCGATTACAATAATCTTTGGGTTCACTGACTGTATTACTTATGCTCTGAGCTTTAATAAAACATTTCATACGTACTGAGAATGAAAACTCAGCTTAATTATGGCTTCAGCTTGACAAGGCTCTGACCCTTTCATTAAGTTCAGGGGCATAATCAAATTATCAAACATAAAGCTGTTTCTGATAAAAGATGAGGGAATTGTTGCTTTTATAAAAACAAAGCAGTGTAATTTTAACAGCCAGTCAGTGATATTTTTAAATGTTTTATGCTCTTATGCTCACCAAGGCTGCATTTATTTACATAACAGATGCACATGATCTACAAAAGGAGACAATATCAATAAAAGAGCAATATTATGTAAGTCCCAGTTAGCCTAACACACTAGATGTCACTTTTTTTAAATAATAATAATTAAAAAAACAAGTAAATAGAATAGAAAAAGAATAGAGAGTGCTAGTGATAGAAGGTTAACTTTTTTTTTTTAATAAATAGAAGAAAACAAGTAGAATATAAATAGAATACAGTATGGAAGCCCGTTTCTGCCACTGAATATTAATTAAAAAAAGGTTATTACGACTTATCTCACAATTCTGACTTTTTTCTCAGAATTGCGTAATACAAACTCGCAATTACAACTTTTTTTCTCAGAATTGCAAGTTTATTCTGACTTTACTCGCAATTCTGAGTTTATATCACACAATTTTGACTTAACTCGCAATTTCATGTTTGTATCACACAATTCTGACTTCATTTCTTCATTTCAATTGCGATAAACTTGCAATGAGAAATAAAGTCAGAATTGCATGATATGAACTCGCAGTTGCAAGTTATAGTCTGTATTTTGAGATATAAACTTGCAATTCTGAATTGTGTGATATAAACTTGCTATTCTGAGAAATAAAGTTGAAATTGCGTGATATAAACTCGTATTTGCAAGTTCTAAAGTCAAAATTGCGTGATATAAACTCACAATTGTGAGTTATAAAGTCAGAATTGAAAGATAAACTCAAAGTTCTGAGAAATAAAGTCAGAATTGCGTGATATAAACTCACAATTCTGAGAAATAAAGTCGCAATTGCATGATATAACCTCGCAATTGTGAGTTATAAAGTCAGAATTGCAAAATATAAACTCAGAGTTCGGAGAAATAAAGTCAGAATTGCATGATATAAACTTACAATTGCGAGTTATAATGTCAGAATTGCAAGATAAACTCAAGTTCTGAGAAATAAAGTCAGAATTGCGTGATATAAACTCACAATTCTGAGTTGTAAGGTCAGAATTGCAAGATAAACTCAAAGTTCTGAGAAATAAAGTCAGAATTGCGTGATATAAACTCACAATTCTGAGTTATAAGGTCAGAATTGCAAAATAAACTCGAAGTTCTGAGAAATAAAGTCAGAATTGCAAGATAAACTCAAATTTCTAAGAAATACTGTCAGAATTGGGTGATATAAACTCACAATTTTGGGTTATAATGTCAGAATTGCATGATATAAGAAACATTTATTATTATTATCAGAGTTAAAAATAATGGTTGTGCTGCTTAATATTAAAAAAAAAAAAGCTTTCGTGGCATTATAAACGTCTTTTCATTTGATCAGTTTATTGTGTTCATAATATTTGCTTTAACAATAATAAACAAACAAGCTAATAAATCAATAAACTACAGAGATATTAGGCCAAATGTTAAAATGATCTTTCCTTAAACCAAGCTACCATAATATTGTACTTCAACACAAAATAATACGGCCTATGCAATATTGGATCAATTTATCCTAGCATTGCTGACAAGCATTTTTTTCCATCTAATTTCAGTTGATCTGGAGAGTGATCGAACGGAGGGGTGAAAAACAGCGGGTTCTTTGCACACTATAATCCTATTAACAAAGATCACTTACACATTGTAAAGCAGCAAGTCAATAGGAACAAGGACATGTGTAATCGCATTGCTGGAGAAAAAGAGAGATTGCCCTGAAGATACCTAAAGCGGTGTTTATTTCATGCTATTGATGCTATGGGTGGAGGCTTTTGACACACACATAAGGCGGTGTCAAGGAGCTGTATGGCTACTATGTCGAACATTTAATCACATCCACTTGACAGCAATTTACAGTATTGAAACTGTGTCAAAATCACAAAGAAACAGCGTAATTACTGCACACCTGCACCATTATTTGTCACTCAAGACTGTAACTCTGCGCCCATTAACACCAGTTTAGCCTGTATATCAGAATATTAGGCATTCTGTGTTTCTTATTATGTTTAGGAATGTATATTAGATTTACCCTTAAACAACATCCGCCCTTTGACCTGCATCATATTGATTTTTTTTCCTGTGGCTTCTGTTTCCATGGTTACAGTGCTAACCCTTGGGAATGACCTTTTAACCGACAGGCACTATTGGGTAGTCTTCGGTTTGTAGGACAAACACTCGCACACACTGGCTCAGGTGTCAAAATAGGCAATGCATTTAATTACTGGCTGATTTATCTCCATCCGAACGGTGGATAATGGTACCGGTGACTAATGACTCCATCAGCCTGTCGTCCATAACACTAGCCATCTGCATATAATGTGACAAACAACTTATAGTTTTACCAGGACAGGTCAGCGCTATGACCTCTATTGATTTTTTTCATTGATTTGAGAGTGAGATAAAATATAAATGCTTTGTTAATAAAACAATATTTGATACAAATATGTGTTAGACTGACATGGAAGAGAAGAAATTGTTGAATAAAGATGTCATTTTTGTTTTCTTTGCGGACAAAAAGTAGAATTGCGAGTTTATATTGTGAGTTAAGTCAGAATTGTGAGATATAACTCACAAATATGACCTTTTTTCTCAGAAGTTTATAATGTGAGGTAAGTTAGAATTACATAATATAAACTCACAATTCAGATTATTTTCTTAGAATTGTGATATAAACCTGAATTGTGAGTTATAAAGTCAAAATTGCAAGAAGAAATTTTTTTTTTCAGAATTGCGAGACAAACTCACAATTCTGATTTTTTTCTAAAAATCGTGAGTTTATATTGTGAGCTAAGTCCGAATTGCGTGATACAAACTCGCAATTGTGACTTTTTTTCTCAGAATTGTGATATAAACCCTTGTGATGTGAGTTATAAAGTAAGAATTGCGAGACATGAACCAGGGTTGGGGTCAATTCAGGAATGAACTCAACAATTCCAATTCAAAGAAGGAAATGGAATTGGAATTGGAATTCAACAACAATTACAGGAAACAGAGTTGGAATTGAATTGGAATTACAGGAAGTGGAATTCAATTCAGGGAAATTCCACTGAATTCCGTTTATTGCTGTTTCTGAGCATTTATTTGTGATTACATTTAGACATTTATTACATAAATTTATTACATTTATTACATAAATTTGAACTTTATTTATGATGCTTTACAAATACCATGTATTAAATAGAGTTGATCAAATGCAAGTAAAATGAGAACTGTACATTATGAATTAATAATTGAATGACAGTGGTGATAAGTTTCTGGATGTACTATACATTGGATGATTACCACATATATTATGTCTCAACTCACAAAAAATGAGTCATGTTCATTCATGTATTTCATTCACTTTTTATTGCATCGAATTATCATCATTTTCTGAAATTTGGCATGTGAAATGATCACGCTTAACATACTGAACATACAGTACTTTGTATTTCTTTTATATGTTTGTTTATGTGATTTACAATATTTAATGTACTATAAACTATTAAGCAAATCAAGTCAAATTATTTTATTTAGCAACTCAAGTGGAATTTAGTGGAATTTATTTGAATTCAATTCTGTTTCCTGGCATTCCAATTCAATTCCAATTCCATTTCCTGTCAGCTGCATGCAATTCCAATTCCGTTCCAGGAAGTGAATTGGAATTTACCATTCATTCTCAATTCAATTCATGAATGGCCCCAACCCTGACATGAACTCATAATTTAGTAGCAATAGTTTATATTGTGAGTTATAAACTCTCAAATCTGGCCTTTTTTCTCAGAATTGCATGATATAAACTCACAGATGCGAGTTATAAAGTAAGAATTGTGAGACATGAACTCACAATTCTGACTTTTTCTCAGAATTGTGAGTTTATATCTCGCAAATTCTGACTGTTTTTCTCGGAATTGTGATATAAACTCGTAATTGTGAGTTATAAAGTCAGAATTGCAAGATACAAACTTGCAATTTCAAGTTATAAGGTAAGAATTGTGAGACATGAACTCACAATTCTGACTTTTTTCTCAGAATTGTACATTTACACTCACCGGCCACTTTATTAGGTACACCTTACTAGTACCGGGTTGGACCCCCTTTTGCCTTCAGAACTGCCTTAATCCTTCGTGGCATAGATTCAACAAGGTACTGGAAATATTCCTCAGAGATTTTGGTCCATATTGACATGATAGCATCACGCAGTTGCTGCAGATTTGTCAGCTGCACATCCATGATGCGAATCTCCCGTTCCACCACATCCCAAAGGTGCTCTATTGGATTGAGATCTGGTGACTGTGGAGGCCTTTTGAGTACAGTGAACTCATTGTCATGTTCAAGAAACCAGTCTGAGATGATTCGTGCTTTATGACATGGCGCGTTATCCTGCTGGAAGTAGCCATCAGAAGATGGGTACACTGTGGTCATAAAGAGGCTGTGGCGTTGACACAATGCTCAATTGGTACTAATGGGCCCAACGTGCGCCAAGAAAATATCCCCCACACCATTACACCACCACCAGCAGCCTGAACCGTTGACACAAGGCAGGATGGATCCATGCTTTCATGTTGTTGACGCCAAATTATGACCCTACCATCCGAATGTCGCAGCAGAAATCAGACTCATCAGACCAGGCAACGTTTTTCCAATCTTCTATTGTCCAATTTAGGTGAGCCTGTGCGAATTATAGCCTCAGTTTCCTGTTCTTAGCTGACAAGAGTGGTACCCGGTGTGGTCTTCTGCTGCTGTAGCCCATCCACCTTAAGGTTCGACGTGTTGTGCGTTCAGAGATGCTCTTCTGCATACCTGGGTTGTAACGAGTGGTTATTTGAGTTACTGTTGCCTTTCTATCAGCTCGAACCGGTCTGGCCATTCTCCTCTGACCTCTGGCATCAACAAGGCATTTACGACCACAGAACTGCCGCTTACTGGATATTTTCTCTTTTTCGGACCATTCTCTGTAAACCCTAGAGATGGTTGTGCGTGAAAATCCCAGTAGATCAGCAGTTTCTGAAATACTCATACCAGCCCGTCTGGCACCAACAACCATGCCACGTTCAAAGTCACTTAAATCACCTTTCTTCCCCATTCTCATGCTCGGTTTGAACTGCAGCAGATCGTCTTGACCATGTCTACATGCCTAAATGCATTGAGTTGCTGCCATGCGATTGGCTGATTAGAAATGTGCGTTAATGAGCAGTTGGACAGGTGTACCTAATAAAGTGGCCGGTGAGTGTATATATCGCAATTTGGGCTTTTTTCCCTTAGAATTGCGAGTTAATATTGCAAAGTAGCTTGTAGCTTCAAAAAATTACGTTGAACCATGGATTATTTTAACAATGCCCTTACTACTTTTCTGGGTGTTGAACATGTCAGTTACATTGCTGTCTATGCAGGGTCAGAAAGCTCTCACTTTTCATCAAAAATATCTTAATTTGTGTTCCAAAGATGAACAAAGGTTTTACGGGTTTGGAATGACATGAGGGTGATTAATTAAGGACAGAATTTTCAAATTTTGGGTCAACTATCCCTTTAAAGTTTTGTGTGGAATAATTTGTAGATTAGTTTACATTTAAGCAGGCGATTATTGTTCACTGCAATGTATCACAGACTTTCCACCAGCTTTTTTGTGTGTTAGATTATTAAATGGCTTTCCTGGATTCCAGAACCCAGAATGGAGGCTCCAAATGACTGTCAGAGCAAAGCCAAGACTCCTGCTGCTTTATGAAAGAACACCTGAGAGTAATGTACCGCAAACCACTGGAACAGTCAAGGAACTAGTATGAGACACCGCCTGCAGCTGTGCCTGTTGTTTATGAGGGGGAGAAGAAAAGAAAAAGAGAGAGAAGGAGAGGGTCCTATAATTAATCCGTCTGCCTGGCTGTGTTGTTTCAAGTGACAAGAATCTCAGTCAAGGGATGATGGGATATTATAAAGACATAGGACTGTTGATAAAAGCCGAAGACATGCGCTGTAGCAGGTGTCCTTGATTATTGTGTGCTTTTCCCCCAAAACCAGGGAGAAACCCCCTTAAAGCCGGGGGGTCGCTAGACTCTTTTTACTGGGGCACGAGACCCAGTGAAATACTGCTGTGCCCCACTGATAAACCCTTGGCTGATGGTGGAGATTATCATTTACTTGACTTGATGATCATTTTCTGTGAATATATTTGAGCAATCAGCAGATGTTTTCCATCAGCTGTTTAGAATCAAAACTAGAGATTCACAAATGAGACATTATTGATGTAATGGATCAAAAGGTTACAAAAACTGATCGTGATTGAGTGTGATTCATTTAGAGCACTTCACTCATGCACTGAACCTTTTGTAGCAGTTTATTGCAGCATAACATGATGCTTTATAAAAAAAATGTAGAATTTGTTTTCAAAAAGATTACTTTTTTTCCTCAGAATTGCACAATACAAACTCACAGTTTTGAATTGTGAGATGTAAACTTGCAATTGTGAGTTAACAAATACGATTTGCAAAACATGAACTCGCAATTGTGCCTTTTTCCTCAGAATTGTAATTTATATCTCAATTTGTGCCTTTTTTCCTCACAATTGCGATTTATATCAGGCAATTGTGCCTTTTCTTCTCAGAATTGCGAGTTTATATTGCAGGTTATTAAGTCAGAATTGAGTTATAAACTCACTAATCTGATATTTTTGTCAGAATTGTGAGTTTATATTGTGAGTTGAGTCAAAATTGTAAAATATAAACTCACAAATCGGACTTTTTTCTCAGAATTGCGAGTTTATATCTCACAATTGTGCCTTTTTCAGAATTGTAAGATAAAAACTCGCAATTGTGAGTAAAAAATAAGATTTGCAAAACATGAAATCACAATTCTGACTTCTTTCTCAGAATTACAAGTTTATATCTTGCATTTGTGCCTTTTTTTCCTCAGAATTGCAATTTATATCTCAAATAATGCCCTTTTTTATATATTGCAAGTTTTTAAGATAGATTTGAGATATAAACTCACAAATCTGACTTTTTTCTCAGAATTGCGTGATATAAACTAGCAATTGCAAGTTATAGTCAGAATTGTGAGACATGAACTCGCAATTTTGAGAAATAAAGTAAATTCTGAGAAATAAAGTCAGAATTGCAAGATATAAAGTTAAAATTCTATTTTTTTCTCAGAATTGCGAGTTCATTTCTTGCAATTGTGCGCTTTTTTTCGGAATTGCAAGTTTATATTGTGAGTTAAGTCAGAATTCCGAGATATAAACTCACAAATCTTAGCCTGGCGAGCCAGACTTACATCAAGATGTTTAGTCTGGAAACTCTCCATAGACGCGGCTTACTCCGAGGGGCGGGATAAACGGTTGTCTCTCAAAATCCCTATGCACGCAATAGGATAGCGCTTCAACCAATCAGAGCAACGAAGAAGGTGACGTAGTCAGTGCGTTTTCCCACCAGCGGAGCTAATTGGTATATTAAGCTTTTTCCGTATCCAGTCGGCAAAACTCCAAACACATCTTCCTTTTTTAAAAATGACTTAAGTGCCGTTCTTTGCTCGTTTCTTAAAGAAAAACTTAACTCCAAGTCCTCCAGAGTCGCTTCGAAAGACCGCTGTTCGACAGCTGCAGCCGCCATTCTTTGTTTTTCAAGTGGCAGCCGTCGCAACTCTGTCATCATATGTTAAGCCCGCCCCGCCTACTCTATACGCGTTGTGATTGGCCTGACCCAATTTGGGTTTTTGCAGCTAGAAGGTCTATTGAGAGTGTCTAGACCCACCTGGCTGCAAAATAATTTTTGCTGCCGCTAGGGTGCGTCTAGATTTCTAGGCTACACAAATCTGACTTTTTCTCAGAATTGCGGGTTTATATTGTGAGTTAAATTAGAACTGAAGATATAAACTCACAAACCTGACTTTTTTCTCAGAATTGACTTGACTTGATCTTTTTCTGTGATGATATTTGAGCAATCAGCAGATGTTTTGCATCAGCTGTTTGGAATTGAAACTAGATATTCACAAATGAGACAATATTGATCTCATGGATCAAAAGATTTTGAAAAACTGATCATGATTGACTTTGATTCATTCAGAGCACTTCACTCATGCACTAAACCTTTTGTAGCAGTTTCTCGCAACATAACATGATGCTTTATATTATTTGAGAAAGAAGTCGATATCCATCACAGAATATAGCTGGTGGTTATTTAACATTTCTATCGTAAAAATATAACTTTCCATCTTACCTCACTTTCTTTCAACATTAAACTGACATTACGTGCTCTGCTTCTGTGAACAGTAAACCCCGCCCACTTTGATTTGATTGGTCATCTCAGCCATTTTGACATTGACGAGTGCTGTTAGACAACTGAGGCAGAGGCCACAGTTTAGACAATAGGCGAACTTCTATTGACAGCCATTCAACAGTAGCTGTGCCTTTTAATTAAACACATTTCATCTGTCACTAATGTTGTGTAATAGTATAGAAGATTTTTTGATGCTCAATTGTTGTTTGGAGGCTCTTAAAAGCATAAAACGGGCTTAAATTTTGGCTTGCGACACCATATGTTGAGATTTTCGGGTGGTGAAAGTGAGTTGAAATGTGAACGCTAATGGCTAAGCTATCTCCAGATTAATACAGACATTCTTGATTAGCATGCACATATCCCCCACCCTGCTAATTATTGCTAAAAATGGAAAGTGGGATTTTAACCGATAGTTCTGCTGTCGAAAACGTTTGTTCTGGATCCAGCGATCTCAGCTGTGCTTCTCAATTATGCTAATGAGCTAAGGGAGTCTCTGATTCATACAGTATTTGGAGTTCCCTATAGCAAGCCCTGAATATATCTCATGTTTTTTCCAACTGCTAGTGTTGGTTACCTTCCAGTTTGACATGGAAAGGCTGAGTGAAGACATTAATTAATTTCGTCTTATGTCTGTGTCTATAGTGTCCATACAGGGGTGTCTTTCTATGCCATGGCTGCAGACTCCATGCAGCTCTTTCATTATTGTGCTCGATGGTGTCTAACCTCACATAATGAACTCCTTGTTGGTGCTAATGGTTACTATTATAAGAAACTGTCAAAAGTTCCACTTACAACAGCCCTCTATGACATTTACATCACAAACGTCTGGGAAATTAGCCACACTGGAGCAGACTCTATTTGGAGCTATTTGGAATGGCCTTGTGTCATGAATTCAATCCTGCACCTCTATTTGTTGTTTGGTTACATAAGCAGTGCTGTTTTATTCATTAAAGTTGCAATGTAACAGAAGTAGCATTAGATAGAATGAATAGATTTAAACTTTAATGTAACTATGAACCATCATTGCAATATTTCTGTGATGCTCAGTGCTTTCAGATGTCTTACATTGACTGCTCTACAGTAAAATATGCATAGACTGATTTGCTTGAGTGCCGAATCCTATTTAAACCCCCCCGTTCAATGGCCTCTTCACATGGCCTGAAATGCAAATGGGCTTAAATATGGCTGTGTTTTCCATTATTTGTTTGGGCACTACAGAAAATGCAAGTGGTTCCACTTACGCATCTGAGAGCCCTTCAGAACCCCTGTTTTATGTCCTGTATGTTCCCTCCTTGTGTCCAAACACCATTTGGGGTTCGTTGACAATTTCAAATGCATTCCTCCAAATTAGATTGGCACTCAGTCACATCACGCAGCAGGGAGGACCAAAGCACAAAAATCGGCATCGCAGTTTTGCTATGCTAGAATAAGGGGATTATCTTAAGAGCTTTTAATCTCCCACAGACACGAGTAAACATTCATTCTTGCATCGTTTCCTCATGCAATTAGTTTCCATCCTGTGAAAAAGAGAATCTTAATCGATTACAGTTGAATGGGGGTGTATGTTGCTCTTTTAGTTCAGCTTATCTGTGTGAAACTATTTTACACAGAGCAATTTATTATTCACAGTGGGATGGCGCTCTCGATATCATTACCATATAATAGTGGAATCCTGTTATGTGGAAGTGATTAACAGCAACGATTCTGTGGTAAATATTTATATCAATCATTGTAAAAAGGCGATGTGATGAAAAACAGAAACAATAGGGGAGTCCGTTTGATTCTCATGTTTATCTGCAACTAAGTCATTTCGGATTGTAATGAGTGTTGTTGTTGTTAAAGGGAACAAGTTGGTATGATTTTTTAGGGTCTTCATGAAATGTCTGCAAAATACTTCAATGCTGTTTCATACTGTTTTGTTGCATGTGGGTCATTCCATGTCAACTCAACCAGAGGTCCCTGACTCAAATTTTTGATTTTGATATATATTTAAATGTGATTTTGAAATATTGAATCTTATGAATAGACTACAGAGAGCAAGGTCATGTGCCTCAACTTGACCATTTCAGATATGTTCTATGAAATTGTTTTGATATAAGGAAACAAGATACATTTCTAATTTCATCATTATTTTTTCTTCAGACATTGTTCTTTAAATAAAATAAGTACAAAGTGACCAACATTTGGTTTTCAAAAATGGGTAATATTCAACAATCTGGACATGGACAACTACATCTCTAGTTTCAACATTATTTGTTCTTCAGACATTCCTCATAACAAATATAACAAGTATCATATTTTTATTTGGTTTTGACCACTGATAATGTGTAAATTTGAACAATTTATTCCTGGAGCCATATTAAAATTCTAATATCTTTGGAACTGAACCACATAGGGCCCTAAAATGAAGATGCCAAAAGAAAAGTTTGTTAAGCCCCAATATGTAAAAGGGCATTAAAATATCTTCAATGCTTATTGAGTTACATGCAAACTTTGGAGAAAAAAACATAAAGAGGTCATCGGATGCAAAACTCACTTTTACATGTTGTTTGAACATTAATGCATGTTGGCAGTTTGTGTACACAACCACCCTACAATGATAAAATCCACCCAGTGGTATTTTTGTAATCTTTAAAAGTAATATCCTCTTTTTAAAATAAGGTCATTGTCAACTTTTTGTCGGTGTGACGGCACACCGACAGAGGCCGCTTCCACAATAGTTGATTGACATGAGCGCCTTACCTTAGACCCGCCCTCACGATGCTAAAACAGTCCGACTCCGATCGCCATTGTGTGACTCAGGTGCAGGGGAAGACAAGAATGTCTCCCATTGAGCAAATGAGGTGGTCTGTTGTTGGATGTAGTAATGAACATAGCATTAGTCATTTACTCCTGACATCTGAGCCGCTGGAGATGCAGAGGATAACGTTACTTTCGTTTTTAAAAAGATAAGGGCTGATCCCAATCTGCATATGTTCATGCAAATCGTTCCTGATGCAGCTTCACCCACAGCAGAAGTGAGTATGAGGGTTTTTATGCATCTTTGCAAATGGCCTTTCTTAATAATGTGCTTGTTGGCAAGTTTCGCCGCTGAATGTGGCCAAAGTAAACATTACGGCTCATAATCCCACATGAGAGAGGCGGGGCGAGCAGAGCTCATTTGCATTTAAAGGGACCTTGCAATAAAATTAATTTTTTGCAGAGCTGATTTTGACAAGGTAAAATGTTTTTTTTTTTATACTACTATTGAGAATTTTTAATAAAAAAGTATATTATAGACTTTTCATTAAGACCCTAAAGAATCATATGAACTTGGAAAATGGGATTCTGATGACCCGTTTAAGAAGTGCTGTTTCCCCATTTTTGATTGGTCACCATTGGTACATAATGCAAAAAGATTGCTGAAGTCAACAGAAATAAAATGATAAAAATAGCCATTTTGACCCCTCTCTATAAAATAGGTCCCAAATTGCACCCTAAACTCTCACACAGTCTTCTCACACAGAATCCACACTTCCGTGACGTAATGCCGCTGCGACTGTTGGGTAGATGTCTGCTGCGAAGCTCGCAGAAGTGTGGATCGAAGGTGCATAACGGCCGCAAAGGGGGCGAGCACCCTTCTGAACGCTAAAATGACGAATTGGACACCCTACGGCACTGGTCTCAAACTCAATTCCTAGAGGGCCACAGCTCTGCACAGTTTAGCTCCAATCCTAATCAAACACACCTGATCCAGCTTATCAAGGTCTTCAGGATTACTAGAAATTTCCAAGCAGGTGTGAGTTGGAGCTGGTTGGATCTAAACTCTGCAGAGCTGCGGCCCACCAGGAATTGAGTTTGAGACCTCTGCCCTACGGTCTCATGGTCTTAACATTGTGGATTACTCAGTAAATATTCATCCACGACATTTAATATTTTGGCTTTCATCACTATACATGTTTATCTTTTTTCAGAAAAAAATAATAATAATAATAGCGAAATCTAAAAATTTGAGCTAGGGAAGTTTTAAAAAATTGGTTGATTTGACATGGAATGACCCATGTCTCTTTAAATGATAATGAGCTACTGCTTACTCTGCCCCTCTTTTCTGTTTTGTGTGTGTGTGTGTGTGTGTGTGTGTATTTGGTGGCATGTTACCATCAAAAACAAAACTAATCAACGTTCTCAGATGTCAGGAGAAAATGAAGACTTATTCATTTTACGTTCAGTTACAAAACACCTGCATTGCTTACGAGAGATTGTTATGAGAGAAAATAGCGGACAATGTGCAACTGCTTAAAGGGAAATATGCTAATACAGGACAGTCCGTCAGCAGTCGTGGGTGGGGCTTGTAAGTGATGATGGTGGTGAAGCAGTTGCATAAAACGCCCTTTCAAGTTCTAACAGAAAACAAAATATGCATTATTTTTATTAAAATATAAGGACTTTTATTTTATGTTTTATACTATTTGGCAGTTTGGAGATTCAACTGAGTCACTAAAGACCTGAATATGTTATAATGATTGGCAAAATATTCATGAATTTAAGGGTTAAACTGACTGTGTTACAATAGCGCTTTCAGGTCTACTGCAGTGTCTTATAGTAAAAAGTATAATAATGTAAAGTCAGAAGTAGCCTTGTGTATTTGGTTTAGCTTACCATGAACATGTATGAACAAGATCACACACACATACAAACCCTCATCCGTTCCATGTTCACACACTCACACCTGTCCAATCTGAAAAAGCTGGTTTGGCATAGCAACCACATGTCCTCTGAGCACCTGCAGTCTGTCCAACAAGGTCATTGGCAGCATATACATGGCTCCTATCTGAGGTTTGCCAGCAGCAGGACAAATGAGAGGAAAGTGTTTCTTGTTCCAATCCAGCTCTCCAGCAGAGGTGACAATGGCTAAAGCTGCATGCCAATCCTCTCTTTGCAAAGACACGCAATCACACAAATGTTTGATATCATGGAGGTTTCCTACAAGTCTGTTTCAAATAGGATTGCCTAAGGATTTGCGGTTTTTGGTCTGTGAGAAGCCAGGTTGATTACAGACCTCTAATAAAACAATTGTTTGCTGCAAAAAAAAAGATAAAGGTAGTAAAGTAAGTGCTTTTCACTAATGTAATTTGTGCAAGTGTTGCCAGTCATTAGCAACTGCAAATAAAACTTTGCATTAGCCATCATATTTATAAGTGGCAGTCATTTGATTGCGAGCACAGTAATTGCAAACAGGTGCACCAGCTAATTACAAATAAAAAACAAAAACTCTTCCTGAAAGCAACCACTTATATTAGAATCTTAATATTACCATAATCACACTTTGAGAGATCATTACAATTGTACTTTTTGTGGTTTAAGTGGATCAGCATAAGTGATGGTGACCTGATTAGAAGAGAACACTTGTGTGCATGCTAGTTTGTGCTGTTTTCATAGTCTGTGGCTCAGTAATATATTAAAATATTAAAATGGAAAAAAAAAATAGAAATAATAAAAATAGCTGTGAGCAGCAACTCATTTAATTCATAGATGGACAAGACCATTTACAGTCAACATTTTTTGGTAATTATTGAGTTATTGAGAGTTCAGAGAATCATGCTGCTCTTAGGCCTGTACTGGGGTTGGGCGAAAACCTAGGACTGGTTCGCATAAGTAATAATCGAGAATATTTAATGAACGATTTAATTGACAGCAGTGGTTCTTGAGGCAAAGCTCTTAATTATGAGGATATCTATCAAATGATACCAATACTGCGTGGATGTGTGAAATGCCACATGATTACAGAGGTGTAAAACTCATTAGCGCCACCTAGTAGTTTGGTCTTCAAGTGACCAAACTCCACTTTTTTTATTTTTATTGTGATCTTAGATTATGCTCTTACCTACCTGATCTCATGACGAAAACGTACCTGTGGGAACCTTTTCCGAAGATGCAAAATACGTACCAATAAGTACATATCACTGCAGTTTCCAACAAAAAATAACACTAGTGGTGGTAAAACAGAGAGCACTGAGCATTAGAGTTACAGCGCCACTCAACAGACATTTAAAAATCACAACTGCAGTGACACGTCGTTCCATGTGTACGTTCATCTGTTCTGGGAAAAAAATACTCTTTTAGCACCACTCAGTGGACATTGCATATTGAATATGTCATGAAACGTATATGACGCTATATATTTCACCTCTTGTGAAATGTTCCCACAGGTTTCTTACAGAGCTCTAGGGCCTTGAGTCGAACATGCCCACCAAGTTTCCAAATCAAGGACCAAACTCTGCATGTTTTTTTGATTTGTTTGTTTTTTACTGTGACCTCAGATTGAGCTCTTACGTCCATGTTCCAAGTTTAGCAAAAAATATCTCAAGAGTTATAGGCATTTTAGTAAAAGTGGCTCCACCCCTTACAAATGTTTTGACATTTTGTTGCAATGGTAAGTTGAAAGTTCAGCTTTTTTCAGCTAATTATTGATATTCACTCCCCAAAGAAACATTGATCGAATCTGAGGCATTAAGAAACGGCTTAGAAGTTATGAGCGATTTCGTACTTTTGATCGCTGTAGCGCCACTGTCAGGCTGATTGGAGCGAGCCTTGTTGGCATTGCAGATGGTGTAAATACTAATATCCTTCCAAGTTACAAGTCTCTATGACTTACGGTTTGGTCTGCTCGATCACTTTTAGGTGGAGAATGCTGATCCTTTGCCATTCTAACAATTACAACAGGGTTTCAGCACTATGTGCTTAAACACCTAATAATAAAATTATAATTGCATGCAATAAAGTCTTGTATTCATTTCCTCATTTATTTTTTTCAAATAGGAGGTAGTATTTAATATATGCTGTGCAGTAGCAGTAGGCTACTGTTCTATTCTGAACATAGCGTATAGCCTCTGTGCTGCAGTCCTGCCAATCATTATCAGTGTGCTGTGATTTGAAGGCAGGCTGCTGTTTATTATTCCTGGAGACTTGTGAGTTAAGAATGATCCTCTAAGAATATCACAGAATTTTGGCAGAAGGAATATTTTAAGGAATTATATGCTGATCCTCTTGAACACTCCAGAAGGCACTTGTGCATATAAAACGAAGGAATAGAGCTGATGACCCAATCAGAGGAGCCCTTTCTGATAATGAAAGAACTTTGTAGTGTTTCTACATATGGATGCAATCCAGAATGATCTAAATTCTCTACTGTGTCTAACCAGCCCATGCGAGTGATTTTGTGTGATTAACATTGAAACCACAATGCAGTGACAGTAGTAGTTTGTGGTCTGGCCATGATATAAATACCATATCATCATCTTTGCCAACTGTCAGTTTTTATTCCTTTAAACATGCATGATCTCATCATTCGTAGATTTATTTTTGCCTAAGAACAGTACTTTATTTACAATATTAGGGTTTTGGAATTATTAGTGTTGTCACTCATACTGACATTGACTGAAATTTGCCAAGTAGTAGAAATATTAGTTTTTTTTATATAATGATATATAAACATGCTTTTTCTGCTAAAAAAAGTAAATAAACTTTCATATTACCAGTGACAATACAGCTGAAGTCAAATGTTTACATATACCTTTCAGAATCTAAAAAAAATAATTTACCAAAATAAGAAGGTTCATACAAAATGCATGTTATTTTTCTTTAGTACTGATCTGAATAAGATATTTGACATAAAAGACGCTTACATATAGTCCACAAGAGAAAAAAATAGTTGAATTTATAAAAATGACCCTGTTCAAAAGTTTACATACTGTACACTTGATTCCTAATACTGTGTTGTTACCTGGAAGATCCATAGCTGTGTGTTTTTTTTTTTTTTTTTTTTGTAATAGTTGTTCATGAGTTCCTTGTTTGTCCTGAACAGTTAAACTGCCCGCTGTTCTTCAAAAAAAAAAGCCCTTCAGGTCCCACAGATGGTTTGTTTTCATAATTTTTTGTTATTGCTATCACTTTTTATTAATTTTACACGTTGCTGAATAAAAGTATTAATTTCGTTTTAAAAAAGAAAGAAAAACTTGACTTACCCCAAACTTTTGAATATTAGTGTATATTGTATTGTAACACAAAATTTCAGTTTTGAATAAAACAGAACACTGTTCTTTTTCATTTTTATTTATCAAAGAATCCTGAAAAAGTATCACATGGCCCAAAATATTAAGCAGCACAACTGTTTCCAACATTGATTATAAATCAGCATATTAGAATTTTGTCTTTGAACCCTTTCCAACAATAAATTTTGAGATCCATCTTTTCACACTGAGGACAAATGAGGGACTCATATGAAACTATTACAGAAGGTTCAAACGCTCACTGATGCTCCAGAAAGAAAAACGATGCATTAAGAGCTGGGGGTGAAAACTTTTGAATGGTATGAGGATGTGTACATTTTTCTTATTTTGCCTAAATATCATATTTTTTTCATTTAGTACTGCCCTTCAGAAACTACAGGAGATACTTACATCTTCCCAAGAAGACAAAATAAGTTAAATTTACCCTGATCTTTAAATTCAAAAAGTTTTCACCCCCCGGCTTGTGATGCATTGTGTTTCCTTCTCAAGCACCAGTGAGCGTATTCTGTAATAGTTTCATATGAGTCTCTCAGTTGTCCTCAGTGTGAAAAGATGGATCTCAAAATCATACAGTCATTGTTGGAAAGGGTTCAAACACACAAAAATGCTGAAAAACCAAAGAATCGGGCAGTTTAACTGTTCAGGAAAAGCAAGGAACTCAGGAACAACTATCACTAAACAAAAAAGAAAAAACAGCTGTGGATCATTCAGTTAACAACACAGTATTAAGAATCAAGTGTATGTAAATTTTTGAATGGGGTAATTTTTATTTTCTCTTGTGAACCATATGTTTTGAAATCAAAACCCTGAACAGGTTAAACTTAAGTGTTTCCTAAATACAACTACTATAACTAAAAAAGAAAAAGGACATAAAAGTTTTATTCAAAAGTGTTCTGAGGGCAGAAGGACATACTGCAGTTTCTATTAAGCTAAATGACACTTGCTTAGAGCGAGTAAAACTCCAATTTGCAGGAGAAACTATAAAAAAGAGGTCAGTGGTACTTAGCCGAAGATATTGCTGTTAACTAAAATGAATTTTTCCAGATCATGGACAAAAAGCCATTCTAGCTAATGTAGTCCATCTCTCAGATGGCCTGGCCACACCCAGCCAATAGTCCTTTCTCTTGTGACCCGGTATGTCCATAACCGCTGATTGATTGATCCCTTCAGGCAGGCCAACCAAAGCAACTAAAGATCCTCAGCTTCACGGTTTAGAAAAGCTGAAGTATAGAGTTGCACAGCTTTGAGCTTTAGGGTGATTGTATATGGAAGATTAGCTAGAGGTGGTGTCCTATTCTCACTAATATACTGACTTATGTAACATATAAAAATGATAAAAACAATAACATTTAGAATTACTTTGATGTTTTTCTGATTTAACTCACCGTGCTTTAATCTTTTAGTTCAAACAATTCTTTGTAGCTTTAATCTCACTTTATATTTTTTCCTATGTGACTTGTTTTTCTGGTTACTTTTTTTTTAAATAAACTAGACTTAACAGGGATAACTCTGTATTCAAAAGAGTAGGATCACAGGTATGGCTCTAATGTTTGTTTCTAGCTCTGACAAAAGTGGATGAATTGCAGTGGTTCCATTATGATACGCTGCATGATATGTTTACTTATGATGGTATTTTACTCTTGAACTGATTTGCTGGGTCAACTGATACAAACGTCTTACCTAATTAATCTAGAGGTAGTTGTGCAGCATGAATGGTCTTGCCCCTGCAGGTTTGAAATATTAGAATGGGAAAGAGGTATTGGGGTTTGGGTGGATGGAGGGTTAGGAGAGTCTATGGGGGATTACTTTTTGTTTCATAGCAGACTCTGTTAACAGCTATCATTCATCAAAGTTGATCTTAAAGAAGACTCGGAAACCTTGTACAACAAGATCATTGTATGCTAGTAAAGGCCTAAATGGAATAAAAGATCATACGTTCTGCTGTAAGTACTGCTGTGGATTTCATTGAATTAAAATACTATAAATTAAATAATTGAAATAAAATAAAATTACAATAAATGTACAGTCAAGCCCAAAATTATTCATACCCTTGGCAACTTCTGACTTAAAGTTACTTTTATTCAACCAGCAAGTTTTTTTTTGACCGGAAATGACACAGGCTTCTCCCAAAAGATAATAAGACGATGTACAAGAGGCATCATTGTGGAAAAAACAATTTTAAAGTTTTAGTGGCTACAGTGCAAAGTATTATTAAGAAATACAAGATGTTTGCACTATGAAAAATCTCAGAGAACATGGTCGGAAGCCAAAAGTGACACCTGTGCTGGCCAGGAGGATAGTGAGAGAGGTAAAAAAGAATATAAGGATCACCACCAAGGCCATCCTGATGAATCTGGGCTCTGCTGGTGGCAACATCTCAAGGCAGACAGTCCAACGGACACTGCACACCGCTGGGTTTAACGGACACAGACCAAGGAGGATACCACTTCTCCAGATAAGGCACACAAAAGCCCACTTGGCCTTTGCAAATGCTCATCTGGACAAAGAAGAAGACATCTGGTTTTTTGGTCATATGAAACAAAAATTTAATTGTTTGGCCACAATGATGTGGCCTTCATTTGGCGTAAAATAAGGAGAAGCCTTCAACCCTAAGAACACCATCCCGACTGTCAAACATGGTGGTGGGAACCTAATGTTTTGGGGGTGTTTTTCAGCCGGTGGACCAGGGAATCTAATCACAGTAAAGGGCACCATGAAAAAGGAGCAATACATCAAAATTCTCAACAACAACATCAGGCAGTCTGCAGAGAAACTGGCCTTGGGCACCAGTGGACATTTCAGCACGACAACGGCCCAAAACACACAGCAAAAGTGGTGAAGAAATGGTCCTGACTTAAATCCAATTGAGAATCTGTGGAGGGAGCTAAAGATCAGGGTGATGGCAAGGAGACCCTCTAACCTGAAAGAGTTAGTGGAGACATGCAAAAAGCTGGTCAGCAATTATAGGAAGCATTTGATTGCTGTAATAGCCAATAAAGGCTTTTCTATTGATTATTGAGAAGGGTATGAATAATTTTGGACATGCCACTTTTTGTTCAAATGTAAATAAAAGATGAGTAATATTTTTTTCCACAATGATGTCTCTTGTACATCATCGTACTATATCTTTTGGGAAAAGCCTGTGTCATTTCCGGTCAAAAAACAAAACAAAAAACTTGCTGGTTGAATAAAAGTAACTTTAAGTCAGAATTTGCCAGGGGTATGAATAATTTCAGGCATGACTGTATATACTTTTACTTTACATGTGGACTGAAATTTACCTTATTTATCTAAATTTACCTTATTTACAATTTATTCTCTCTTATTTATACAATTTATTCTCTCTCATCTTGAAAGCATAAGTGATACTGTATGTTTTGGAGCATCAAAACTGATACAGGATGTGTGCCTTTTGCCTGTTAACTAACATTGCAATGTAACAAACTGGTTTGACAATACTAGAATTCCATTAAACAACTGGAGCCTCAGGCAGTCTCTGTTAGCTGAAGATATTGGGGTTGCTGATCGTTTCCACCCAACCAGGCAGGACATTTGACATTTCCAGAAATGCAGTTTTGCTGTCTGATCTGATTCTGTTTAGGTTACACACCCCAGTGGAAACTCCTTTCATAGGGTCCCTCTTTCAATAAGAGGGTCTTAGATGAATTTCACATTGGCCTTTATAAAGGGCAGATTCTCAATAGCAGAGTGATGGTCACCAAAAGATGGTATATGAAATATATATTTGGAGGCTCTGTCTTTTTCAGAAAGATTTCAGAAAGGAATTTATTCCACATGGCCTATTTAATAGTCAAAGACGACACAATGCCTTTGGGATGATGACTTACACATTTCAGAATGATTTTTTGTACTACAAATATGAGGTATACTGGACCAGATTACAGAGAAAGTCCCTGGGATCCATACAATATTGACACCAGAACTCACTGCATATACAGTAAAGAAAAAAAAAAGATGTTTCCTATCACCTTGCCATGACCTCCTCAGCTGCTATAAGCAATTACAAAGCTACATTGAATTTCAAGGGGATTTTCTACAGATGATAAGTTAGAGTATATTACAGTATTTTGCACCAATAGTCAGTCAAGTTTCTGCAGTTTAGTGAATCTGGATGTTTATTTGAGGTGGTGAGCTGAGCAGAAAGTGCTAAATTTATTGTTTTGGATTTCGGCAACATCCAGACACAATTCCAGGAGGCATTATGATGTGGGTAGTAGAATTTATTCACACAAAATAACACAACCCTGCATGTGTGTGGAATATTAATTTAGGAGGTGCAATAACTTGCACAGTCCCATAGGACTAACCAGGACCAGCGAGTTTTCCTTCCTGACAGAAACGTACAAATAATATTTTGCCACAGGATTGTGAGCAAGACTGTTTTATTCCAGCAATTGATTGTTAGAATCAGTCCATTTAATAGTCCACTGACAGAATAATGTTTTAAAAAGAGCTTTGTGTGATCCATAATATCTAAAGCCAAAAACTTGACAGGCAGCTTCACTGCAGTGGTATTTTTAAATACAGTATAAATAATGTATTAAAACCAGTCCATCATTCAAGTCCCACACCATTGTGGCCGCAAGCAGTTTTTCCAAGCTTTTTGTCAAGCAGTGCTTCATTGTCAAAGCAGTAAACACTAGACTCACTAAACACTAATCGCTTTCCATCCCACTCACAACTGATTCTAGTTCACTTTTTAATGTTTTTATGCTTATCTGCATTGTTCACTTTGCATATGCAAATCTCATATAGCTATGTATGAGCATGTACAGTTGAAGTCAAAAGTTTACATACACCTTGCAGAATATGCAAAATGTAATTATTTTTAGCAAAATAAGAGGGATAATACAAAATGCTTGTTGTTTTTTATTTAGAACTGACCTGAATAAGATATTTCACATAAGATGATTATAGTTCACAAGAGAAAAAAATAGTTGAATTTATAAAAAAAATATGCTTGATTCTTAACACTGAAGTTGTTTGTATATGAGTGTGTGTCTTTGTGCCACAAAAGTCACCTCGTTTCATAAAATTTCCTGTCTTCATTTCTCATAAACCTCTGTTCGATAATTTCCATTTAAGCTTCTCAAAATAAACCAAATATAATTAAGCAAAAACACTTGTAAACATAAAAAGTTCCTACTGTTAACTTTTGCTTTCTGCCATACGGACGCACACAGCAGTTACCCAACCCACCGAGAAGGTGTTTTTTTTTTTTTTTTTTTTTTTAGTGATAGTTGTTCATGACTTCCTTGTTTGTCCTGAACAGTTAAACTGCCCGCTGTTCTTCAGAAAAATCCTTCAGGTCCAATAGATTTGGTTTTTCAGCATTTTTGTGTATTTGAACCCTTTCCAGCAATGACTGTATGATTTTGAGATCCATCTTTTCAAATGGAGGAACTCATATGCAACTATTACAGAAGGTTCAAATGCTCACTGATGCTTCAGAAGGAATTATGCATTAAGAGCTGGGGGTGAAAACTTTTTGAATTTGAAATTTTGGGTAAATTTCACTTATTTTGTCTACTGGGGAACATGTAAGTACCTTCTGTAACTTCTGAAGGGCAGTACTAAATGAAAACATATGACATTTAGGCAAAAAAAAAATGGATCTCAAAACCGTACACTCATTGTTGGAAAGGGTTCAAATACACAAGAATGCTGAAAAACCAAAGAATCTGTAATTATATAAACATTTATTATAATAATATTTTTTTACTGTTTATATACTCATTTCATTGATTTATTCATTTTAGTCATTTCTATTATTGTTTATTATATTAATTGTTGTTTATGATGTGTGGTTTCAAGGGATGTTTGTCTTCATGAATAATAGAGGGAATGTTTATGGAAATTCAAGGTTTATTGGACATTGTTGCGAAGCAATAATTTTCCATTACTATTGATTGTGTTATAATAACACTTGATATATCTGTGCTGTTCAGATGAGCTAAGAATATTTAATAAAAAATAAAACTGCTTCTTTTTTATCATCACTTCATCTCCTGCTTTTGCTCTTCACTGGCTTTACTCACTCAACTTCTTGGCTGATAGAATACTATTAATAGAGTTTTGAGTACCAGACAAGACTTGCTGTTAACAGTTTTTAGGTATTAGACAGTTTTGCTGGTTCTGTAACCAGACAAAATGGATATTTTCTGAGATGATCTGGCATCTGATCTGATATTTTTGACATTGATGCATGATCTAACACAAACTAAAGGCTTAATCTGAACAACTGTAATATATGCAGTCCGTCACTGTCAATATTAAGCCTTGATATGTTTGGTCACAAATTTTGTTGCAACAGCAATAAATAGTCTCTTTCAATAAACAAATGCTCTTGATTAGTTTATGACTTATTTTCAGGAAAAATAGGCAGTCATGTCTGGACAAACTGTTGCCATAGTAACAAAAACAAATCTGAACTTTTGATTGGACAAGTCTGTGGTTAGAGCCTGCGTGTGCCTAGCAACTATGAACTTTTGTTTAGTTAGCACAAACAAAAACACAACCGTCACCTGTTGACATAAAAAATGTCCTACACAGAGGTGTGGCTAATGCTGGGCTGTTACTGTACTTGCACTGCAAGTGCAGGTTATAAAGAATAAAGGTCAGTAAAATATCAAAATAATGAGTAGATTTGAATAACTGACTAAAATACACCTGAATTAAAATACAGAGAACTACGCTATATTTACATGTATTACAACACCATGATACAGTATTTCCTCATGACTGAGGAAACACTGAGTATTTTGCTAACACTTTGCAATCAGTTCTATGCGTTAACATTAGGTACCTACTAACATGCATGCCTATTTCTACAGCTATTTATTAATCATGATTAATGTTAATTTCTACATAAACTACTGCATCTTTCACATTTTAGGTTGCATAGGCTACATCAACATTAGTAAATGTTTTATGAAGAGCATGACTTAATGATTCATAAATTAATATTAATCACAGACTATAAAAAGTGATACCCAAGGCAAACTAATCCTTATGAATTCAACTTTACTGTAAAATGTTAGCAGGATTTTTTAGTTAGAATTTAATGGACTAAAGCAGACATATCACCACAGCAGATTCTGAAATTAAACCTGTTCTGTGTTTTCCTCAGAAGTGAGTCGAGCACTGGAGTGCAAAACAGTGTAGTTTGTGCAGTGGAGAGGTCCTGAAGTCATCTATTTATTAACAGGGCCGACTGGAGGAAATCCTCAGGGGCACAAGGCTCACTTTCACCAGGAGGGGAGAAACACTTAACACTGAAATAGACATCCACGCTCGGCATACATCCCGTAGGGTGTGTGCTTCTGTGTGGGTTGGGTAACTGCTGTGTGTGTCCGTATGGCAGAAAGCAGAAGTTAACAGTAGGAACTTTTTTTATGTTTACAAGCAGCTTTGCTTAATTATATTTGGTTTATTTTGAGAAGCTTAAATGGAAATTATCGAACAGAGGTTTATTATGAATCCTTCAGTGTTTGGTCATCTTAGACAGGACATTTTATGAAACGAGGTGACATTTGTAGCACAAAGACACACACTCATATACAAACTATAGAAAAAGCCAAAATTGTCTTATCACACTTGTGATATTTTTTTCAGTCAAAATGACCACTATGGGAAATGAAAAGGAAGTATGAAAAATATAGAGCAATTTTTTTTTTTTTTTTTTGGTGTACATGTTGGCCACAATGTAGATAATGTCTAAATATATATCCAAATGCAAAACCTACTCAGCACCATCTATATATATATATATATATATATATATATATATATATATATATATATATATATATATACGACATACGACATATAACGACATATAACACACATACGACAGTTAGCTCAAGCTAGAGATTACGGTTTATAAGTTGTGAAAATTGTTATTTTTCTTACACAAAAATATCGCTAAATTAAGAGCTACAACAGAGGACGATTTCCTTTCACTCTTTACCTTTACCAAACTAAACAGGTTTTCCTAGTGGATTATTCTCAATTACAGCCTGAGATGTTCTTCTGTTTTGTAAGCTCTAACTGAGGAGACTCTAAAACAAAGAGTAACAGAGACAGAACTAAACAGCTAACACAGAGCTTTCAAAGATGCTAGCTGAGGAGCTTAGTTTTCACACATTGACTCTAAACAGGTTTGTGTGTGTGTGTGTGTGTGTGTAAACACTACATATTTTTCTTAACTCACATTAATGCTTAGTCTGAACTACACTGTAATTGGATCTCAATGGGATATCGATTTCAGCATGCAAGCAACTGGGCTTAATTTGTTACTGGGACAATCAAGTCTAAATGGTTCACACATTTTACCAAATTTAGCATTGCACTCAAAGGCCTTCTTCCACAGTTCAATGAAAAATGGTGTGCTTTAAGTACAGCACATCCAATCAACAGCACATAAGAATTAAATCAGACTTACTCACCAACAAAGTGCCCTTGAAAATGAAGCAACAGCCTGACTTTCCTTCTTTTTTTATCTGTCTGTTCATGAATGAATTCACTGACATTTGAAAACACGCAGCAACCTCTGGTTTTAACCCTTTTCAAAGTTTCTCCCACATTCATAGACACAAAGTAAGTGTTAGTATTTGGTCAATTAAGCATTGTAGGAAATTACTGAAATTACATTTAAAGATATTCACGAGCATTTGTGGTTAAAAAGTATCTCTTTTTTTTTCGGTAGACAAGGCCCTTATTCCTCGGCTGTGATCGTGTGGAGCTCTTTGAAGCTGCATTGAAACTGCAATTTGGACCTTGAACACATTGTTGCCTATTGAAGAAAAATCCTGGAAAGTTTTCCTCAGAAACCTTAATTTCTTTTCGACCGAAAGAAGAAATACATGGGGGTAAGTAAATTATCATTCACCATTTTTCATTCTGGAAGAGCAATAAGGTGACAAGAGTGGACCGAAGTGAATAGAGGGGACAAATGTACAAGTTTATTTTACTAAAATGTTTACTCACCATATACAAATTATTGTGATATACATACAATACACACTAATGAACATTCAGGAAAAATGACTAAACAGATGTAAATGTGGGCTGTAACTGAAAGAGCATGTAATAATGTATGCCATTTCATCATGTTTTTATTGGCTCAGGGTCACATTCAGATGTGGCCTGCATAAAATCATCACTGGAAGCTTTCTTCCAAGCTGAGCATTTTTTAATATATTAAATGCCAAGTTCTGTTATGAAACTCTAGATGTTGCAGGCTGATGGGGCACTAATGCAAACTGATGATATTCACAGAGTTAAACTACATGGCACAAGCTGATTGGTTCGTTGCATATGCAGCTTGCTGCTTTACATTTAAATGGCTGGTTAGCATTCACTAGAGCATTCTGCAGCACGCATTCAGAGGTCCTCTGAAACCCTCCACCTCCCCAGCTCCACCTTTATAGATCTGCTACGGGTTATTATAGCAGCAGTATGTCTTAAATTCAACTTGATCTCATGACAAAAACATACCTGTGAGAACTTTTTCGCAAGATGCGAAATGTGTATGTTTTGTGATATATTTGATGTGAAATGTCCACTGAGTGGCGCTAAAAGAGTGTTTGTTTGTTTGTTTTTCCCAGAACAGATGAGCGTACATATGGTATGTTTTACGTTATGTTGGTTTTGTACGTGTAACCAGTTCTGACTTGAGTTAAAACAAGTTTAGGACAGAAAAATGTATCATTATCTAAAAAGAATTAATAATTCAATGCATTTTGCACTACAGTGCCCCATCTGGAGACACTTGGTTCCACCGGCTCCTAATTGTAGAGACACAACTGGCCACTTATTACATTCCATGTGTCTAAAATGAGCAAAAATGTTTCAGGCAATGAGAAAGAGCAAAATGTCATTCAGTGAGTCATTGGAAAGGATGAAGTTCCTCTGGAAGTGACCAATTTTCTTGTAACTGCATTGATGGAAGCTGTTTCACATGGCTTGAGGAATGCACACTGAGTTTACAGTAAGCTGATTTCCCAAATTCAAATCCCATATGGGAGTTCACAATTACCGTGGTGGGACTGGGCAGCTTAGAGAGTGACAATCCAGCTGACACATTGCATATGTCAATATGTAACAGTCAGAACACCATATCCAAATATAACTAAAAAAGCTGTTCCCAAAAGGCTTATTGAAATCTTTCATTTATATTCCCTCGCCGTTTTATTTAGTTATTTCTACCTCATTTTCTTCTGAGAAAAAGGAATAATTAGATTTAGGCGGGAAAAAACTGTTGCCATGTGTTTATTGCTAAACAGCAGCATCTATTAGCTTTTTCTTCTGTCTTGACTTTGAGTCCACATTTGTTATTACACTCTTTTGGATCCTATTACTGTTTCTACTCCAGGGTAACCAAATAAATTACGTGTACAAGAAAAGCGGAGAGCGTCACACTTTCATTTAAGA
Source organism: Garra rufa (assembly GCF_049309525.1). Taxonomy (NCBI): domain Eukaryota; kingdom Metazoa; phylum Chordata; class Actinopteri; order Cypriniformes; family Cyprinidae; genus Garra; species Garra rufa. The sequence goes on along the minus strand of NC_133371.1, from coordinate 26,825,514 downwards.
CCCCTTCCGCCGATGTGACAAGGCCCATCGGTTTTAAGACCTATCTGCTGTCCAGCTCAGGCCTAGCAGCCTCAGCGAAGAGTGTTCAGGGTAACGTGGTGACAAATGACATTTCATAAAGCGTTATATCAACCTAGCCTGCTGTCTGGGGATACTCTTGGCTTCCCTGGAGAGAAAGCCATCGTTTATTATTTTATAACACAATCTAACCTCAATTAATGCTATGTCTCAAAAGGGTGTTTGTGAGTCTCCCTCATTTATATAATCCAACAGAACATCTTTTTTATGAGTTTAAATCACGTATCTCAGTTGTACTACTTCCGATCCTGAAGCCTGTCAGTGTCTTGACAGTTGGAAGAATTTCGCAGTAAAGTCATAATGGTGAAGACAATAATTTTTTGACAAGCTGTTATTTATGCGTGTGTAGGTGGAAAGCCTCTCTGGTGTTCAATCTAGATTTTAGAGTGAGTGAGAGAGAAAGAGAGACAAATATATATGAATTTTTGCATTACCTATTTTTTGCTGTCTGCAAATACAATTGTCTACGCATTGTAGACTCAAGCTATTTTCACATGAAAATTATAAACATGAATGAGCTAAAGATCACGAGTTACTTACAATAAATCTAGCTTCATGAGATTTTTCAATTAAACATTATAGCAGGAAAAGTGCTTGCAGATGCTTTTCAGCTCGGAAAGTTTGATGTCTTTTATGTGCAACTGTAATCTTGCAACTTGCTAGAGTTGCAGTTTGGATTTAATTCAGTTTAAGTGCTTCACATTTCATTCTCGGGACATTGAACATGGCACCTCAAAGATGTAGATTTAAACCAGCTTTTAAATAATTCAAAATTTCTCTCTGAGATCTATTTTAATGTGAGCTGACAGCACATAGAAAAGGTATATATACACACTAGCATTCAAAAGTTTGAGGTTAGCAACATTTCTTAATGTTTTTGAACATTTCTTATGACCAAGACTGCATTTATTTGATTAGGAATAGAGTAAAACTGTAATATTGTGAAATATTATTACAATGTAAAATAACAGTTTTCTGTTTTAATATATTTTAAAATTTACAGTTGCGCTGCTTAATATTTTTGTGGAAATCATTAAAAAATAGTTATTTGATGAATAGAAATAAAAAAGAATTTGTTTGCAAAAAGATATCTTTTAGAACTTTTAAAGTCATAAATGTCTTTATTGTCGATAAAACTATTAATTTCTCGAAACATCCACTGACGCCAAACTTTTTATCAATTTATCTGATCTCATGACAAAAACATACCTTGTGGAAACTTGGTGAAAAACGTACCAATAATTACACATCACTGCAGTTTCCAAATTCAGCTTTTCATCACAGGAATAAATTCTATTTTAAAGTATGTTAAAATAAATAAAAAAAACATTATTTTATATTGTAAAAATATTTTGCTATATTACAGTTTTTTCTGTATTTTTAATTAAATAAATGCAGCCTTGATGAGCATTATAAGAGACTTCTTTAAAGACTATTACAAGTCTTACTGACCCCATACTTTTGAACGGTAGTGTATATAGCACCATGGACATTTAAAGTCAGAACTGTGGTGACACGTACACAACTAACGTCACATAAAACGTATTATATGTTCATTCATCTGTTCTCACACTCTTTTTGCCCCACTCAGTGGAGATTTCACATTAAATATGTCACAAAACGTACATGGCGGTATGTATTTCGCATCTTGCAATAAAGTTCCCAGAGGTACATTGTCGTCATGAGACCAGGTTGCAATATTGATAAAACTAGGCCGTTTGGCCCCAGAAAATATTTCTCTTGCAATGTATTAGTTTGCTGCACTGTGTGGTGTTTTTAGGCATTTCAAAACATCTGTGTTCAAAACAGACAAGTGAGCCGGGTGAAGTCTCAGCTGAAAGTAGCAAACTATGCCTGCCGTAAATGACAGATGAACCATTATGCTTCATCTAGACATTTACTGTGCCTTTCTGCACAATCTTCTTTTTTCAGTCTGATACAAGCTGATCTCTTGACACAAAGTGATGACACAAATTTTCATCATTAGGCCACATCATGGATTTTCCTATGAATATCCATGAATTAAAAGCTTTTAAAGTGCTACCGTGACACACTTTAAAATACAGAGTGCACAGCTTCATGCATCCCCAAGTCCATTTAGACCATTTATTGAAACAAAGCTATAAGAATGAAGTCTTATTAACATTCAGAAAGATTCGCAAGAAATAAAGAGATGCAAGATAGAAATGACTTCGACCATTTGACCATTTGAAATCTGGATTTAGAGCCAATTTACGGATATCTTGAACCAGCGCAAACCATCTTTTGACATTAAAATAGTACTGTCAGGATTTACTAAAGACAAACAGCGAAGAATTAGCGCTGAAAAGGCATAGTCACCGTTAATTTTGCGCCTGACCTTATTGAATATGCATTTGTAGGAGTTTTCTTATAGACACAGAATTTATGGGAGGAGAGTATTAAAATGAATTACGCTTTGCGCTCGTCAAATTACTGGTATTTGTACCATTATTTAATGCCTAAAAAAACATTACTTATAGCTTGACTTAATTTGCTCTGCTCTTGGTAGATTACGCTGGTCATTATACAATTAATCTGTCTGCATTTGTGTTCTTTCATGTGCGCATTGTCAATAAATCACACACAGAATTTTCCCCTCCCATCAGCACTTTTATAGAATTGCGCTCTAACGCTAATTGGGCCTGTTTGGAACATTTGGCCCAAATACCTGAGAAAAAGAATCAATGATTTGAAGATCCACCAATTTTTTTACTCTAGAATACATAAAACAGAACATAAAATGGCATTTCATTTTAATTTGCTCATCTGACCTTTCGACTGACAGGTGATCTGACCAATCCTGAGACAGAATCTGCTATTTTTGTTCGACAAACAAACCAGACAGGAGAGTAGATTAACGTCGGTGGACTTGAACTTGAAAAATGCTGTTTGTTGATATATTTCCCAGTTGAAACATGATACCTTCTGATGTTCCTTCATGTTTATTTCATGCTATAACTTGTAGTGTATCGTATAGTGAACTGAGCCAATACAACGATCTGTCACAACACATTAAAGAGCCACAACACGGTTTGAATTTCTTATAAAATTACCAAATTTAAAAGCTGAGACTGTTTCATAGCCAAAGTAACCTGCCCTGTCTTGTCTGTCAGCGTGTTATCAGTGTCCCCTTTGCTCCACAATGTATTTTTTTACTGCATGAGAACATGATGATGTTGGACATAGCAACACTAATGAAGAAGGGTGGGTTTTTGCGAAGGTTCAATTGCGTACATGCAAAAAATTGCTTAGTTTTATGACTTTGTTTCATGTGTGCCATCTTTGAATTGCTCTGGAAAATTACATTTAAATCTATCCATTGTTAAAGCCATGTTAAGTAAATGTTCATGTGTTGTTTGGACATTTGCCCACCTAAATTTCAATAACAGCCCCTTGCTGGGGCTCTTCAATAAGTCACTTTAAGTTAAGGATTAATGTTGATGTGAAATTTCAAGGGAACACGTTACCCTTTAGTAATGATGTTTCAGTATGAGATTATCCTGCTTTTCCTTGTTTGCAAACACAATGGTTAGACCAGATTGAGTCCGCGGTGTATTGTGAAACCAGTCAGGTATTAAAAAATGGCACGTTTAAGAAACGACCTGATCTGAGCACAATGTATTCAGCTGTTCTCACAGAATGACGGTGAGAGCGTATATGGAGATGTGCAGCTGTCTTGCGTTGACAGTATTACCGGCACATTACTGCAGCCTCCCTCTGGCTAGATCAGGTGTCTGCTGCTCAGGATGTGGTGAGACAATTCATCCTCAGATTGATTCACTTCCTATTGAATTGCTCTCCAAACCTGAGGTGTAATTTAAGCTGTCCTTGTGAGTCATACTGCTTTGCTTCACTTGAAAAGATGAGGTTATGTTTTCATGTTGTCTTTTTTCTCACCGTGCCTAACATAAGGTGAAAGCAGATATTATTTGTCTGCAGTGACACAATTTTTCTATGGAAAAAAGATTGCATCAACAGCAACATCAATGCACTGCATATGTAGTAACAAGAAAAGTAATATCATGCAGAATGAATTTGCCACTCTCGAATTATTTTCAAGGATATGCATGTTGGCTTTTGTTCAAATCCATATCAGTTTCAGTAAATGAGAAAGCTAATAAATGTACCTCCTTAAGGCCAGGAATTGTCAGGCAGAGTGTGTGTGTGGTGTTAATTTGAGCTGAAGGCATTTGAACTAGAGGAAAGTCAAATGATGTGTCCTGCCTGTGAGCCGCTCTCTGTCGATGAACATCGCCCTGGGCTGCTGTTTTAACTCCCGGCGATTCTAGATTACCACTGGGAGACATCTGCTTCAGTGCCTTAAAAACACACATCAAAATCAATGCAGCATTGTGCAAAATAAAGCAACATTAATATTAAAGACCATCTAGGATGGGATCTGTCACTGAGGAAGAATTATTTTCTGAAGTGAGAAAAACATCAACACAGCATGTTTTCTGCTTGATGGCAAATATATTCATGTATTAATCAAAGGGAAACGTAAAGTGTTTCAGTCCCCCAGCTCTTGTCATTTCTGTTTTTTCTTTCAATAATATAGTCACACAGTTGACATTTATTTTTAAGATTTACCATCTTTAAGAAACACACTCCTTTAAATAAAATTCATGTAACCTGCACTTGCATTTATGCATTAAGCCCTGTAATTGTAGCCCCTTTCACACATTAATACCAGTTATTTCTGTAAAATTGCCGGAATTACTGGTAAATACAAAAATGCGCTGTTTACACAGCCAATAACATTTCATCTTTTACCGGTAAAGCACCATTCACATATCAGTTTCAAAACACCGGTCAATTCTGTGACATCATTTGTAAACACAGAGGGATAAATACAGTCAGTGTTTTCATTTTTGTTTCAAAAGTTCAGTAGCCCCGAGACATTGTATTAGACGACTACAGTGTTGCCAGGTTTTCACAACAAAACCCACCCACAATCAAAACTAGCCCAAAAATAGCCCAGTCGCATTTCGAAGGGGTCCCCCGGTAAAAATTCTGCATTCCGGGGGATAAAGTATACATTTTATGGTGGGGTTCCCCAGGTAAAATTTGCATTCCAATAAATAATTCCAACCTTGCTAAATTCCAATCACATTATTGGGGTTTCAACTCACGAACATGAAAAACAACCCGCAGCAGCAGTGTTAAGGTAGCCCAATTCCGTAGGAAAACCATGGACTTGGCAACACAGCTGAATTACACAGTGTGGCGTAAATGCGTCATCTGCATCAGAATGTTCTGATTGGCCCAGAGTAGAGTCTTATGTCAGCGCATTCTGAATTTGTACGTGTTTATGCCGTTAATCTCGTTCTGTAATTTTCTGGTAATGTTACAACTTCTCATACAGGTAAATTGCAAGAACGAATTTACGATTTTTTTTAAAAGGTTCTGTTCATACATGATTTCTTAATGGTAATTTACCAGTAATTTACCGGTAAATACTGTATGTGTGAAAGGGGCTTTAAATTACAGCCTATTTGTTTTAGCCTAGTTTATTTTATACAGCAATAGCTTCTAAATTAGTTGTGCTTACTTGGTTAAAGAAATAGATCATCTACAAATGAAAATTAGCTTAAAATGTCTTCACCATCAGGCCATCCAATATGTAGATGAGTTTCTTAATTAGAACAGATTCTGAGAAATGTTTGCATTACATCGCTTGCTCACAAATGGATTCTCTGCAGTGAATGGGTGCCGTCAGAATGAGTCCAAACAGCTGGTAAAGATATCACAATGTCAAGCAATGTAATGCTAAATTTCTCCAATTTCATCTGTTTTGTTTTTTACATCTTGGATGGCCTGAGTTAGAGTGAATTTTCAACAAATGTTCAATTTTGGATGAACTATTCCTTTAAAGCAGCTTAATGTCTCACTTGGGACAAAGAGGATTCACCCAAAAATTTAAATTCTGTCATTAATTACTCACTCTCATGTCGTTCCAATCCCATGAGACCTTTGTTTGTGTTTGGAACACAATTTTTTGATTAAATCCAAGAGCTTTCTGACCATGCATAGACAGCAAACCCATTAAAAATATCTTAATTTGTGTTTCGAAGATGAACGAAGGCCTTACGAGGACAGAATTTTCATTTTTGGGTGAACTATCCCTGTAATAGATACAAACAGAATATTTGCAAATTTATCTGGCAAATGTAATTAATTATTTAATTTGTATTTCAATTTTTCTATTTGTACAATTATTTGCAATTATTGTGAAATTGTAAAAAACAAAAGTAAAAGTCACACAATTATAATTTTTCTTCTCTGATAAAAAAGCAATGAGGCCCTTTTATAAAACAAGAATGAATTTCTGTATAACTGTAAACTACTCATAAGTTACTTCTTAAGTAAACAGTTAGACTTACACAGAAATTCGTTCTGCTCATGTTTCATGAATGGACCATCAATCATTTTGAAGTGTTTTCTGACTGTCCAGCACTGACACGCTGACAGAAACAGTACAGCTTATGTAAAGTTTTGAGATTGACCAACAGCACTTCAACATACTGAGTATTTGAAGGCTGTCCTCACAGCTCTAGGCCAGCGTTACATCTTCATGCTTTTCATTTCACTTCCTCTTTTTTTCAAGTTCTTCATTCTTCCATTGCCAAATCCTCTCGCTTCCATGCCAAACTGAATTCCAAAATGCTACACAAAGAAAGAAAATGGTAACCCAGGTAACAACACCCTTCAAAGGCAATGCATTTTTCAAAAACATCTCATCTCTATTCAGAGAGATTCAGACCGGGAGGCGTGAGCATGCATTGCTCTTTGATCTCTCTGGGTCCTTTGCCTTTCATAACTGCCTTACAAGCTCATGGAAGAGCCATGACGCTCTTCGCTAATTTGACCTGAACATGCTGCACTGTAACCTTACCTCAACATTCCTGGAAATGAATCATCACTGTCCAAACTTCCAAGTACAATTATTTACATTTCATCACCTGATCACAGAATCAGCCAAACAAGCTATTTATTTATTTATTTATTTATTTATACAACAGTTCTTTTTGTTTCTCTAATCTGATTGGCTTGAGAGGAGTGTGATATTCTAGTGATAGCAGAACCCCAACCGTTTTCCATTTGTATCGCTTGCGGTATTTTTCACGGCAAATGGCAAAATCCTTTTTTTAGGTGAGAATGTACTTGTTTAGACTTCAAATATGCAGTTTGTTCTTAAAGATAACGTCTATTTGAAAATTTGCTTTAATGTTTTCGGAGATGTGCGCTCCAGGGCATCAGCACCCATTCAGCGTTCATGAATCTGCCGAGCGCAGCTTTGCCTCGGCTTGATCTTTTGGAATTTGCCACTGGCTCTGATGGCTCTGTTGTGGTTAATTCATTTTGGGTAAATTCAACAGACTGTTTTTGGTCTCATTAATCTATTATCCGTTCCAGAGCAAATAGTTTTGGCTGAGGGCATGTTATATTTTATGTAAATGTAATGCTGTATATCAGAGTTCTGCCTTTGTACTTTTGACTGAATTGCCTAGCAACGTTTATGATGGCTGTTGTTGTTTATTAAATATTATTATTCAACACTGTAAAAATGTATTTGTTGAATCAACTTAAAATAATTTGTTACTTGGCTGCCTTATAATTTTAAGTTTAGTCAACTTAAAATGTTAAGTTGTACTAAGTGACAACTTAGATATTTGAATTGATTCAACTTAAAAATTTTAAGGCAGCAGGGTAACAAATTATTTTACGTTTACTCAACAAATAGTGTTTTTTTGTTTTGATTTTTACAGTGAAGAAATGTATTCAATAAATATCTTGAATCTTTTTTTAAATGTCAATTTTAGTTACTATTTTAGTTAATATGTGTTACAATATTTGTTTATGCTAGCTGAAAAATGTTTTTCAAAATATATTTCAAAAATATTTTTAATTGTTAACTAATGCAGTTAACTAATGTTAACAAATTTAAACTTAATGTAAAGTGTTTAAAGTATACAATACTAAATTGGGACTCTGGACTACAAAACCAGTCATAAAGGTCTTTTTTTAATTTACCTGAATGAATAAGCTTTCCATTGATGTATGGTTTGTTAGGATAGGACAATATTTGGCTGAGATACAACTATTTGAAAAATCTGGAATCTGAGGATGCAAAAAAATCTAAATATTGAGAAAATCGCTTAAAGTTTAAAGCTTAAAGTCCAAATGAAGTTCTTAGCAATGTATATTACTAATCAAAAATTAAGTTTTGATATATCTACGGATCTTTACTTAATATCCTAATGATTTTTGGCATAAAAAGAAAAAGTTATAATTGTGACCTATACAGTTTATTTTTTGTCTATTTCTACAAATATACCTGCTACTTAAGACACTTAAGATATTGTAAAACCTATTGTGTTAACATTTCTGTTTTTTCCCCTTAAGCAATTAGCAAGTGTCCAAGTAAAATGGTAAAACTTTTAAGCACTGATGTGATTCACCAATTCCCCAGTGTAAATTGAATTTCTTTATGTTATCTTAACTGCGCAGTGAATGTTCTCCTAAAATGAGCAAACAAATGAGAAAACTGGTGCGGGGGGGGGGGGGGGGGGGGGTTTAATTGCAGCTAAAGCACTTAGTGATAATTATGGCACAACAAGTCAATCAGAGAAAAACAAACATGCCTCAAGGTTTGTTCAGAGGAAGAACAGCAGGGCTTGCTGGGGTTGCAGGGGGCTCCGGGCCTCTAGAGATCTCGACTAATTAAACAGACTTTTGTGGTGATGGTTGGGAGGGAATGCTAAAGGTTGCAGGATAGCAGGGGGAGTTCTCAGCAAACATGAGCAGATTTTGTAGGGGGTAGAAGGGGGAGAACGTTGCCTTCTGTGGCAGCGGGAAACGGTGGATCATGCCCACACTGGTGTGCACAATTTGCAGCAATTTCCTGCTGCTGTTTGTACAAAGCTTGAGGCTGTGTTTAAAGGGTTAGGATGGAAAAGCAATCCTGACTCCTGCCTGGGCACTCATTGTGTGCCCATGCCAACACAACCTCTTCATTTCAACATAGAATAACGCTTAAACTATGTAGATGTCAGTTACTTCATAAAATATTTTTTTTTTCTTTCTGCAGACTTTTTTTTTTTAGTAACAGAAGACAAAAGAGTACAGTAGCATTAGCATTAATAAATGCTTTAAACACATTTTGTTCATTGTTAGTACATGTTAACAAATGAGACCTTACTGTAAAATTTTACCAAAATAAGAAAAAACTAAAAAAAAAATTTGGTCATTTTCCCCAATTTTTATAATAAAATAATAAAACATACATGTATACATTTTATTTAGTACTGACCTGAATAAGACATATAGGCCCGGTTTCACAGACAGGGCTTAGACTAAGCCAGGATTAGGCCACAGTTCAATTAGGACATTTAAGTAATTTTAATAAACATGCTTAGAAAAAAACATTACTGGTGTGCATCTTGAGACAAAAGAAAGGCACTGATATATTTTAAGATCAATCAGTGCAATTTTGTTTCAGTTGAAACAGCTCAGACTTACATTTTAGTCTAGGACTAGGCTTAAGCCTTGTCTGTGAAACCGGGGGATAGTCTACAAGAGAAAATAATAGTTGAATTTATAAAAATGACCCTGTTCAAAAGTTATGAATGATCCACAGCTTTTTCTTTTTTTTTTTTTTTGTTCAGTGATAGTTGTTCATGAGTTCCCTTGTTTGTCCTGAACAGTTAAACTGCCTGCTGTTCCTCAGAAAAATCCCTCATGTCCCGAAAATTCCTGGTTTTTCAGCATTTTTGGAGGTTCGGAAGGTTCAAACGCTTACTGATGCTCCAGAAGGAAAATCTATACATCAAAAGCCAGGGGTGTAAACTTTTGAACAAAATGAAGATTTGTACATTTTTCTTATTTCACCTAAATATCTGTTTTGTTTTAATTTATTACTGCCCTTCAGAAACTACAGAAGATACTTACCTGTTCCCCAGAAGACAAATTATGACCCTGATCTTCAAATTCCAAATGTTTTCACCCCCTGTCTCTTAATGCATTGTGTTTTCTTCTGAAGCATCAGTAAGCGTTTGAACCTTCTGTAATAGTTGTATATGAGTCCCTTAGTTGTCCTCGGTGTGAAAAGATGGATCTCAAAATCATACAGTCATTGTTGGGAAGGGTTCAAAAACACAAAAATGCTGAAAAACCCAACAATTTGAAGAACAGCAGGCAGTTTAACTGTTCAGGACAAACAAGGAACTCATCAACAACTATCATTAAACAATTCCCTTTTAATTGCATTCTAACGATTACATTTATCAGTGACCCACATGATAAACTTTCACTACTTGATAAAGACAGTGTAGCACAGTAGCACTGAGAAGCGGTCAGGCTAGTTTGTGAACACATCACACAGAAGCCGCTCTAATCAATAATGAGCTTATGACAGTGATGGACTGCCTGAATCTCCAGAGAAACAGGAGACAAAAGTGTTCACTGCTCACAGTGCTGTGCCTACCCTTGCGCCAAGGTCGTCTACTTTTTCACGATGACTGGAAACAAATGTCTGGATAAGGCATTTTTTATTACAGTACCTTCTAAATACCCTTGACCTGAAAAGACACGTGAGACTATATGGAAGACGTTTGGTGTAGCTTATTAATGTAATCTTTAGTTATTACTCCCTTTTGCAACATTTGCTGCAGATTTTTAGTAGCCGAGTGGTTTAGCAAGGGCAAAAGCGATCATGATACATTGTCAGTATTTATAGTAGAGAGTTTTTGTCCAATCTCCAGGCCTAAATTGAGGCTTTTGAACAGGAACCGCATTATGGGATAAATATATTGCATGGGTTTGACACTTGACCCTTAATGAAAACAAAACAAGCAAAAAGGGAAGTTTAACTCACCATGGGGCTGTAGCACTGAAATTTATTTCCTTTTATTGGCCATAAAAACAAATTGGCTCCCTATCTATTATTTTAGCGAATGGAGACTTCTCTTCCCTGCTTCATTTCAGCTACACACTAAAAAACTCTTGTAGCCTTCACAGTGTCACTTCTTTAAAACGGCTGCATCTTTGATATTCTGTTGTGCACATCAGAGAAGACAATGCCGAACGTATTAAAATGTCAACTCGAAATGAGTTGCAAAGAACGCTCCTAAATGCTTTTAACCTCAAGATGTGTTCGACTCAGATTATGCCTGAGGAGAATTGAATAAACATGAACTTCATTTCTCTGAAGCAAAAATCAAAAAGTGCAATCACCTTGAAAAGTGAACATAAAATGTTTCAGTATGACTTACTGTCAACATAAGAAATTCAAATTCTGCACACATTGGTTGACTTCCTTTTTAAGGTCTTGAAGAAAACATGACATTGGACTACTAATGTTGGCGGTATCCCAGCTGCATAACAATATGAGTGACTGAGTAACAAGACATTATGCATTACAAACAGCTACCAAAAAACTGCCCAAACAACTTCCCTGTAAAATCAATAACTTGTTTTTAAGTGCTTTTCTCACAATACCGAGGATCTACTAGCTATTGTTGCATTCACAATGCCACGTTTAGTTCAGCAAGCAATGCAATTCCACACAACAATTACCTTAATGGTTGCTGTGAGTTAACATTATGGTGCAAAGCTCATTTGTATTCAGAGGCATGGATGATTTTAGAATGTTTCCTTTAAATTGGTAACATATGCTTCAAATGCTCTGACTCTAGACATGATACATTATTCTGCCAGAGCGCTTAGCATACTTCTCATTGCATGGGGAAGGGCACAGGCTAATATAACCCAAACTGGTTTTTAACAAGCCCTCTATTTCCAGCTGTGTTTCCTCAGCATGAATCCCTTAGAAAATGCTTTAAGTGCTTTACTTTTTCACTAAAACAATTAGAAAACAAAGTCTTGGTTTGGTATCTAAAATACTATACTATAAGTTTTTTTAATCAAGCTGAAATGTTATTTGCCCTCTCTAAACCAAACTATAAGACTCATTAACATGTATCTGGTGTGCAAATTTAAAAGTGACATTCTGTCAGAATTCAAATCTGTTAAAGAATTAGGTATAAAAAAGACAATTTAACACTGCCTTAAAGGCATAGTTCACCCCCCCAAAAATAAAATTCTTTCATTATATACTCACCCTCATGTTGTTTCAAACCCTTAAGATCTTTGTTCATCTTCAGAACACAAATTAAGATATTTTTGATGAATCCAAGAGCTTTCTGACCCTACATAGACAGTAATGCAACTGGAATGTTCACTGGCCCTTTCTTTGTGCACAAAAAGTATTTTAGTAGCTTCATAAAATTAAAGTAGACATATTAACAATGTTCTTACTATTCTATTCTACCATTCTGGGCCTTAAATGTGGTAATTCCATTGCTGTGTCAGATTTCATCAAAAATATCTTAATTTGTGTTCGGAAGATGGACGAAGGTATTACATGTTTGTTTAAATGTGATTTTTTTTTTAAGTTTTTGTATTATTTTATATATTTATATTTTATATATATTGTTAAAATGAACTGAATTGTATACAAATAATTTACACTGAATTCATTTTATATAATAAAAAAAGTTACAATTACAAAATTATATTTCTTATTCAAATTTAATTCGTTTGTGAAATATAAACATTTAAATGGTGGCTGTCATTAAAACTTGACTGGTTTATTTAAACATTTATTTAAACATTTTTTATGGGTGGAGCCTATTTGGTGACAGAAAATGAAGATTTTCAAGTAGCAGTCTATGGAAGCTGTGGAATAAAAGAATAAAAAATGTACATTTGAGTTTATATTTTACATTTCTGACTTTATTCTCGCAATTCCGAGAGTATAATTTGCTATTGCTGAGTTAAATTGAGTTATAAAGTCCAAAATACAAGATATAAACTTGCATTTGCGAGAAAAAAAGTCAGAATTGTGAGATAAAATAGGTAAATGTAAAATGTTATAGGTTTAAATAGTATTTCATGTTATGAATTGCATATATGGTTGTTATGTAGATATTGTTTATTGTTTAAATCAAATTTATGGTAATCATAGTTTCATCCATTAATCTGTCCGATTAAACATCTGTGTTTAGCTTCAAATGGCATCTTAGATGACAGTATTCTATAAAAATTTGTATTCCGATTATGACACAAGGCACATGGATTTAACCCTATTCCATCCACTTGTTACCAAGTGTTTTTCTGCCACCACAATGCGCGTGCAGCTGCAAGATAAGTAACTGTGACGTCTACTCCAAATTGGTCTATTGACGTCTTCCCACAGTTTAAACACTTATTGAGCGATTACATGAGACAGGATATGGATTTCAGTAAGTTACTCTTTCTTTCAACATACCTTCGGATGATCATTTGTGTTTATTTCATGCTAAAAATGGTATTAAAGCAAACAATATAATCAGTTCATGTTTATTTCATGCTGCCGCTTCTCTTGAACAGAGGTGGCACTGTAAAAAGTTTTCTCCAGTTTCAACTTAAAAACTTAAGTTTAGCAGCTGCCTTAAAATTTTAAGTTAAATCAACTTAAGTCAGTTCACCTCACAAGTTAAATCTACTTATTTTTATTGTAATAAGTTAAAATGACTTGTAGTTTTAAGCAGATTTAACTTAAAATTTTAAGGCAGCTGCTGAACTTAGTTTTTTAAGTTGAATCTGGTGAAAACTTTTTACAGTGTACAGTGATCTGTCACTCCACATTAAACAGGGCAGAATTTTAAATCCGAGACTTTGTTTCATATCAAAGTAGCAAAGCACAAAGCTTATTGCAATTTATTGGATGTTAGGCGTGCTAAAAACAGGCTATACTAATCAATTCTCGGGATTTAAGAATCAATATTGTTTCGTAAAATTGAGAAATCAATATTTTTTTACCCAGTCCTAATAACAAATGTGGTACTGATATATCATGCCTCCATAATAATAAACTTTAAACATTAAAACATTGTTTAAAGAAGTAGTTCACTTTCAGAACAAAAATTTACAGATAATGTACTCACCCCCTTGTCATCCAAGAAGTTCATGTCTTTCTTTCTTCAGTCGTAAGGAAATTATGTTTTTTGAGGAAAACATTTCAGGATTTCTCTCCATATAATGGACTTCTATGGTGCCCCCGAGTTTGAACTTCCAAAATGCAGCTTCAAAGGGCTCTAAATGATCCCAGCCGAGGAAAGCAAAACAATGGGTTATTTTCTAAAAAAAAATTACAATTAATATACTTTTAACCTCAAATGCTCATCTTGTCTAGCTCAGCAAGATAAGCATTTGAAATTAAAAAGTATATAAGTTGTAAATGTTTTTAGAAAATAACTGTTCGTTTCGCTAGATAAGACCCTTCTTCCTCGGCTGGGATCATTTAGAGTCCTTTGAAGCTGCATTTAAACTGCATTTTGGAAGTTCAAACTCTGGGGCACCATAGAAGTCCATTAAATGGAGAGAAATGCTGATTTTTTTTCCTCAAAAAACACCATTTCTTTATGACTGAAGAAAGAAAGACATGAACATCTTGGATGACAAGGGAGTACATTGTCTGTAAATTTTTGTTCTGAAGGTGAACTACTCCTTTAAACATTATATTGTGTATTTAGAACAGTGAGAATGTTCTAAATACACTGTTTTATAATCTGCAATATAAAATGTACAACACTAATGAAGTGTCTCTGTAGTGCCTGTTGAATTTATAGACTGGGAGTACATTGTAAAATTATGAGAAATACAGTGCTTGTTTCACAAACAATACATACAAATCAACACACCATCAATACCAAGACCTGAAGCTCAGTATACTTCCAGTTTTGTTCCCATAGGCTGATTTTATGGCTTACATTATTAAACTCTCATGCACACACAGGCCAGGAAAGCATGAGTTGAATCTGGCACGTGCCTGCTCCGTACCCATCACCCACACCTCAGCAGATTATGAATCCCAGCCCAATGAGCCTCAGCAGAGATCAGAGGTGGCCACACACAGAGGTCGACCTCAGAATCCTCTCATCACACAGTTTTTTATTAAAGCTATATTTCAAAAAGCAGAACGTGGTGAACGCACGCACAGCTCCAGCAAGCCACACTCTGGCAAGCGGCTCCTGATTAACAGAGACACCGTATGGGAATGAAGAGCCATCCTTGGACAAACTTGAAAACAAACTCTGTCAGAGTTCTAAATAATGCACAAAAGCTTCGAGGACCGTCTAGCCTGCAAGGAGTCGTAAATACAACACACATGGTGCGAAGCCTTGATAAAATATGCATTCGCTCCAAGTTGTAGACAGCAGGAATTTGCACCAAAGCTCAAAGCTGGAACATGGGTGACAAAGGACATTATGTTCAAAATGGCTATGCGCTTGATGTGTGTTCAGCCTAGCAAGTATACACTCTCACATACTTCGAGACTTTGGCAGAGGTGGGTCAAAAGACCATAATGTATTGCTTTTCCATAGGCTTCACCTCACTTCAAATTGCTGCTGTACTCCAGGAAAAACAGATCTGACAGAGAGACGGTAGAGAGTGAGATTGAGGTTTATTAGGTATAATTTTCTGCTTCATCTTTACCTCTAGCTTCACTTATTGCTCCCACTCTGATCTTATGGAGCCACAGCCATGAAAATTACCCTGAGGCTTAAAAAAAACATAGAAATATGAAATATAGTTTTTCTCTGTGCATGTTTAGTTTGTAGGGAAATATTTTACTCAGGCTATTGGCGACAAACTTACAAAAAGCCATCTCCCCGTTCTAGCGTGTAAATAAGTAATAGAAAGCTGAACAAAAGCATGAAATACTCCGAATATAAATACTGCTTTCTCTCGTATGCTGGGGGAGGCCAAACCAGGAGATAATTAAAAGGGCATAAATCATGTTGATAAGGATGATGTAATTAAACACTAACACATTTCACTCAGAGTCTCTTATGTTGAGAATGCACAACACTCTTTGCTGGGAAAGAGTGTGGGTTGAAAGATAGTCTCAGATTTGAGCAAATGCTTGAATGTGTGGAAAAGACCTTTATTTAGTACAGAGCCCCCAGGAGACATTTGCAGAAATAAAAAAATAAAAAATGACAGACTTGTGTGATTACGAGAAACATTTCGCATGCTCACAAGACACTTTCGCATACGTGCGAGAAACTTTTTGCAACGAAAAACAAAAACAAAAACAAAAGCATGGATGAACATTCATTAATTGAGATCTGTTTTAAACTTGGCTTTCAATACAAAGACATTGTTTCTGTTCTTTAATTCAGACAGATATATAATCACTGAGCGGCATAAGAACAGCTTTTTCCCTCAGGCTATATTCCACCTGAACAATACATACACTCTTAAAAATAAAGGTTCTTTATTGGCATCTTTGATTCTATGAAGAAACTTTAGCATCCATGGAACCTCTCCATTGCATAAAAGGTTCTTTATGGAGGAAAAAATGTTCTTTAGATTATTGAAGTGTTCTTATCATTAGGAAGAAATGTTCTTTACGGAACCCAACATGGTTCTTCTGTGGCATTACTGAAAAAAAAAAAAAAAAAACCTTTTATTTTTAAGAGTGTAGCATCTCAGGACTGTACTGTATCTAAAATACACCATCATTTTTGCTCATAAAGGTAAGAGTAATACATCATTTAGAACTGCAAAATGTCTACTTTTACTTGTGTTCACTCACAATATCTTTGTATAGCTAAAGAAAACAAACATGCGAAACTCAGTGAATATTTGCCTCACAGACATGTTAAATATATCTATAGAATGCTTTAAATTACTACTTTAAAACGAAAGAACTCATGTAATAAAATCATGTTATATTGCCTAAAGTTAATGTGAAAATTCTTCCTAAAAAAAGTCTGTGGCATCCAACCTGTCTTCACATTTAACATGAAAAACAGCAATAAAAACATAGGCTTCAACTCAGTTAACTGGCTGATTTATGAGAAAAATAAAATGTTGGCAATGTAATAGGCTTGTTGGCTTTTCTGAGTTAGGCAAAATGTTGTTACTATTATGACTTATTCACAAGATGTTTTATTGATGCTTTTTTTACTCTGATTGATTGATTTCATGAGACATAGTGTTTATTAATTTAAAAAAAAAATGCATTCAAATGTTTTTCATGTTTATTTTGTGCTGCAAATATTAAAAAGGAAAAGATCATTGATTCACATGCCACTTGATCTGAGGCGAATATAGTTATCTCACTACAAATTAAAGAGTGTAAAAACACATTTATTGTTTGTATTTTATCATAAAATTGGCAGAATTTATAGGCTGAGACTTGTGTGCTACAAATAATGAATGGACTTAAATGTTAAATATTATTTCCAAGCATTTATACCGCAAATAAAACAGCTTGCGAATACTCTTGTAATGTTATGTACTTGAAAAATCAACAAGTTAACCGAGTTGGAGCCCATAATGATTTGGGGGCCCGTACAATTTTTTTGCACATACAGTGAGGTCAATAAGTATTTGATCACCCTGTGATTTTGCGAGTTCTCTTACTTAGAAATCATGGAGGGGTCTACAATTTTCAGCATAGGTGCATTTCCACTGTGAAAATCACATCCGGAAATCACATTGTATGATTTTTTTAACAATTTATTTGTGAATTACTGTGTCAAATAAGTATTTGATCACTTGCTTATCAGCCAGATTTCTGACCCTCAAAGACCTGTTATTTTGCTTTTAAATAGTCCAGCTACACTCTGCTCATGATTCTAAATTAGCAGCACCTGTTTGAGGTCGTTAGCTGTCATAAAGACACCTGTGCACCCCACAATCATCCAAAGTCTAAGTAGCAACATGGGCAAAACCAAAGAGTTGTCAAAAGACACAAGAGACAAAATTGTAGACCTTCACAAAGCTGAAAAGGGCTATGGGGCAATTGCCAAGCAGCTTGGTGAAAAAAGAACAACTGTTGGAGCAATTGTCAGAAAATGGAAGAGGCTAATGATGACTGTCAGTGTCCCTCGGACTGGGGCCCCACGGAAGATCTCTCCTCGTGGGGTATCAATGATGCTATGAATGGTGAAGAATCAGCCCAGAACTACAAGGGAGGAGCTGGTCAATGCCATGAAGAGAGCTGGGACAATCGTTTCCAAGGCTACTATCAGTAATACACTAAGACGTCATGGTTTAAAATCTTGCATCGTACGGAAGGTTCCCCTGCTTAAGTCAGCCCATGTCCAGGCCCATCTGAAGTCTGCCAGGGACCATCTGGATGATCCAGAGGAATCATAGGAGAAAGTCCTGTGGTCAGATGAGACCAAAATAGAACTTTTTGGTCTTTACTCCATTCGCCGTGTTGAGGAAGAAGAATGATGAGTATCATCCCAATAATACCATACCTACAGTGAAGCATGGGGCTGGAAGCATCATGCTCTGGGGGTGCTTTTCTGCACAGGGGACAGGACGACTGCACTGTATTAAGTGTTTGCCATGTTTGTCTGCCAGCCAGTTGTGCTGCCTATCAGTCCCTTATTAGATGACATGGGGCTCACAAAACCACATGCCTTTTTGGTACCGCCATTCCAAGTATACCAAAAAGGCATGGAATACTTATGATCTAATTACAGTTCCTCTCGGAGTAGCTTCAGGGCTTACTGTCAGCCATTGTTCTTGCTCATCTGAGGGTCTTTACAACTGTGCATGTGCAAATCTTGTAAATGAATGCAGGCCGCTGTCTCATCCCTGCCCAGTGAACTCTGAATCCCTGAGTCTGTGTGTCTGGGCTCTGGGCTGGTGATGAGTTACAGAGGTATAAATCCCTTGTTATTTGGCACACAGAAAGGACTGCTCCATTGGAGGGTTTGTCACTGCAACTGCACCCCAAGACAGCATGTGTGCATTCTTCGAAGGCCTGAAATCCCTGTGGCATGTGGTTCTGGGGCGTCATCCAGAGCTCCACCACCAGCTGAGCAGATTTAACTTGACAGTTTGCCTTGTATGACTGTACTCCGTCTCCCAATGGCTGAACCTGAACAAAAATAAATAGTGGTCTAAAAAACAAAAAAAAAATAGAGGAAGCCTCTTCTGGTAGAAAAATAAAAGGAATAAAAGCCTATGTTGACAGATCGAGGGTTGGCATAAATGATATATGGGAATTTGAGCTCTATATCTGGCATGAATTATATACCTCTCAAGTCTCACCATATCAACATGGAGGAAGTGAGATATCTGTGTTGTTTTATAGCCCCGATGTCGAGCCTTTGTGATTAGTATCCTTTCAAGGTGTTGAAGGATTGTTATGGCATGAAAAGGAGGAGAAAACAATGTTTAAACATGTTTCAGAAATACGTTTTTTTTTCCATTGATGCTACCTTTTATTCTTAGTAAACATTGAATATGTAATTAGTCCTTTTGCAGGTGATGTTAATTCAAAATATTTGGAGACCACACGCACTTACACAAGAAAAGTGGTGATGAAAAACAATCTCCATTGAACAACTTCATCAAACAATATTTTAATAAAGGGTTTCTTCATCATAGTGTTGATATCTACTAACATGTCAAGACAAGGTTCTAGTGCACAGAGTTTCTCGCTTCTTCTCGAGTTGTTTCACATGCTCCTGCTAAGCCAAAATTAGCTTCATTCATTTGCAATATTTATTCATCCCTGTTTGTAAATTCAGATGGATCTAAAAATAAGTTATGTGTAATTATTCACATCTGTTTTGAACTAACTTGCAGTCTTAATACCCTCGTGTAATGAATTAAAGGGATAGATCATCCAAAAATGAAAATTCTGTAATTTACTCACCCTCAAAGAAAGAAACTTAGGCATGTTTTGAACTGGGTGAGTAAATAATGACAGATGTTTGTGTGTGTGTGTGTGTGTGTGTGTGTGTGTGTGTGTGTGTGTGTGTGTACCTGGTATTCATCACGTTGTGGGGACCAAATGTCCCCACAAGGATAGGAATACCAGTAGATTTTGACCTTGTGGGGACATTTCTCAGGTCCCCATGAGGAAACAGGCTTATAAATCATGCACAATGAGTTTTTTTTGATGAAGTAAAAGTGTGCACAATCTCCTGTGAGGGCTAGGTTTAGGTGTAGGGTAGGTGTAGGGCGATAGAAAGTACGGTTTGTACAGTATAAAAACCATTACGCCTATGGAATGTCCCCATAAAACATGTAAACCCAACGTGTGTGTGTGTGTCTGTGTGTGTGTGTGTGTGTGTGTGTGTGTGTGTGTGTGTGTGTGTGTGTGTGTGTGTGTGTGTGTGTGAAATAGCCCTTAAGATATATTAGTTGATCTTAAAACATATGAATGTCTGTAATTTGTAGGGTCTGCAAAGCTTTTGTAAGCTGTCCCACACACATGCGAACACACATAATCGATCTCCGACTGCCACTGAGATAATCTGTGTCTTAGGTCATTCGATACGGTCTGATCTATTACCTATCAAAGGCCATCCAGCCGTTCCTACAGAGGCAGTATTAAATACAAACCCAAACCTCATTGATCTCCTCTCACGAGGCCCATGAAAACAATGAGTGTGAGGAGTAATGTTTCACAGAGGAAATGTTTGGAGTAGATATCTCTGAAAAGGTGGCAATGTAACCTTTAAATAAAAACATGGCTCAGATAAGCACAGAATAAAGCTTTTGGGCTTTGAAAGAATACAGTACATTGTAGTCTATCTATCTGTTGGTGCGGTAGAGATAGGATTGTTCGCAGGTCTTTAGATTATTTTGCAGGCCAAATGTTGTGCATGGCCTGGATTTTCAGTGCTACAACAGTTTAGACAGATAAAAGACTTCTTTTTGTTAGTGTAAGAACATAATAATATAATGTGATTGATACAGTTGAGGTCAAAAGTTTACATACACCTTGCAGAATCTGCAAAATTAGAAGGATCATACAAAATGCATGTTATTTTTTTATTTAGTACTGACCAGAATAAGATATTTCACATAAAATATGTTTTTCATATAGTCCACAAGAGAAAATAATAGTTAAATTTATAAAAATGACCCCGTTCTAAAGTTTACATACAGTTGATTCTTAATACGGTGTTGTTACTTGAATGATGCACAGCAGAAATCCTTCAGGTCTCACAAAATTGTTTGGTTTTTCAGCATTTTTGTGTATTTGAGCCATTTCCAACAATGACTGTATGATTTTGAGATCCATCTTTTCACACTAAGGACAACTGAGGGACTCATATGCAGCTATTACAGAAGGTTCAAACACTCACTGATGCTTCAGAAGGAAACACGATGCATTATGGGTGAATACTTTTTGAATTTGAAGATTAGGGTAAATTTAACTTATTTTGTCTTCTGGGAAACATGTAAGTATCTTTTGTAGCTTCTGAAGAGCAGTATTAAATGAAACAAAAATATTTAAATAAAGATATTTAGAAAAGATATTCAGGCAAAATAAGAAAAATGTTCAAAAGTTTACACCCATGGCTCTTAATGCATTGTGTTTCTTTCTGAATCAGTAAGTGTTTGAACCTTCTGTAGTAGTAGTTGCACTGAGTCCCTCAGTTGTCCTCAGTGTAAAAAGATGGATCTCAAAATCATACAGTCATTGTTAGAAAGGGTTCAAATACACAAAAATGCTGAAAAAACAAAGAGTTTGGGGGACCTGAAGGATTCTTTTTGAAGAACAGCGGGCAGTTTAACTGTTCAGGACAAACAAGGTACTCACGAGCAATTATCATTCAGGTATAAACACAGCATTAAGATTCAAGCATATGTAAACTTTTTAAATCTGATTTAGGTCAGTACTAAATAAAAAATAACATGAATTTTGTATGATCCCTCATATTTTGGTAAAATAATTAACATTTTGCAGATTCTGCAAGGTGTATGTAAACTTTTGACTTCAACTGTATATATAAGACACATATAAGAGTGTGATATTCTATTGATAACAGAACTCCAACCATTTCATCATTTGTATTACCCTGCTTGCAGCTTTTCTCACGAGACCACTATAATTTTATAAATAATGCTGTTATTTTGTTTCACAGAATGTAGTTTTAAGAGTTTTTTTAGACTTGTACTTGTTTAGACTTCAAATATGCAGTTTGTTAATAGAATCATTTCTATTTAAAAATTTGCTTCAGTGCTTTTAGAGATGTGAGCTCCAGGGCGTCAGCGGCCATTCAGTGCTCATGAACCCGCCGAAAGCAACCTTACTTCGGGTCAGATCTTCTGATATTTGCCACTGGTTCTGATGTCTCTACAGTGATTAAACATGAGATATAATTTGTTTTGGGTAAATCTAACAGGCAGTCTTTGGTCTCATTAATCTGTTATTTGTTCCAGAGAAAATAGTTTTGGCTCAGGGAAAAATCTCATCACACTATATTTTTATGTAAATGTAATGCTGTATATCAGAGCGCTGCCTTTACTTTTGACTGAAATTGCTCAGAATAATATTTGAATAAATAGAGTGAAATAAAATAATAATTCAACTGAAATAAAGCAATGCAATTATGTAACATATAAAACCAACTATAATAACCAAGCTATCATGACATGGTAACAAAATTTTGCTTTATGCTCAATTTGAGGCCCCCCGCTTTCATTAAGATGTTCTGCACTGAATGGCCAAGTCAGAGCCTCTCTTGAATAAAATATACAGTCTCTGTACGAAATAAAGCTCAGACCGCCACAGTACAGCTAAGAGATTCCCACTCCTCTTTGTCTGCCATGCCGCTCACAGTAAAGATAAATGTGCGGCTGGCTGACTGTTAACACAGCAGGCAGGT
The DNA here is from genome assembly GCF_049309525.1 of Garra rufa. NCBI lineage: Eukaryota > Metazoa > Chordata > Actinopteri > Cypriniformes > Cyprinidae > Garra > Garra rufa. The sequence goes on along the minus strand of NC_133371.1, from coordinate 26,802,712 downwards.
AGACTTCCCCTGAGTTACTGCTTTCATCCAGCACACTTCCAGAGCACTATGAAAGTTGATGATGCTGAGCAATTTCAGCTCTGACAGAGTTGCTGTAGAAATGCTGCCAACAGAAAGGCAATACATTTAGCAGCATGCATTACAGGTGCATTTTCATTTGAGAGGCAATTACTCTCTGCAGTAAAATAGCTTTCTCACAAAGACAGCTCCACCGCTGGAGGGCTGGTGATTTGTTGCGGCAGGCTACTTGGCAGGAAGTACAGGACTGATGCTGGTTTTCTGAACCATTGTTTAAAAAAAGTGTAAATTTGTAAGCAAATTACTCCACCCTGTCCCATTTGTCCCATCTGAACAGGGATTGGGGTCACGTGTGCTACTCTTACAATTCAAACATGTCATTGCATGCATGGAATGTGCTAGTAAAACAAATAAGGTTGACATCAAACTCCACAGGCTCCACCAAGCAATCTTTGGTTAATTACTTCTCTTAGACGAAACCTCAAAATATTAATTTCTACCTGCATGCTTCTTTTGAAGAAGCAGCTGTTCACACAAATTTAAGTTGAGGATGATTTTCCAACTTTCACTTGCCAGAGATTTTTATTAAAATTAATAGAAATATAACTTTTTGTCTAAGAGTATCATGACATTATGACATTAAATGACATTAAAGAGATAGTTCACCCAAAAATAATAAAAAAAATGACCCCAAGATTTACTCACCCTCAAGCCATCCTAGGTGTACGTGGCTTTCTTCATTCAGACGAATACAACCTTTTAGAGTTTTATTCAAAAATGTCCTGGCTCTTCCAAGCTTTATAATGGCAGTGAATAGTTGTTGAGATTTTGAAGTCCAATAAAGCGGAACAGCCATTCACTGCCATATACACCTAGGATGGCTTGAGGGTGAGTAAATCATGGGGTAGTTTTCATTTTTGGGTGAACTATCCCTGCTGAAAAAAACAGGCTGGTCATAGCTGGTCAACAGGCTGCTTTTAGAGGGGTTTTAGCCACTTTCTTAGCTGGTCAGGCTGTTAGACCAGCTGGAACAACCAGCCTAGGCTGGTTTTAGCTGTTATTTTCTCAGCAGGGATCCCTTTAAGCAAAGAGAAAAACAGTTCTTATATTTTGCAAGTATAAACACTGTTGCTGAGAATGTGCAAAGGTGCATAGTTGAAAAAAGCATTATATGAAAGAAATGCTGCCTTTAAATACTTTTCTCTCTCTACCAATGTATGTTGTAGTTTTCACTCACAGCCAGATCATATTTGCTTCATGTTCTGGTGCTGAAAGTATTCCACACCTAAAAATCTTTGTTTAATCCTCAACAGTCCACATCTGATAGAACCGGTCGCGAATATGCCAAAAAAAACACATAGCTATATTGCTATCTGTAGGCAACCAGTTAAGCGTAAACCAATCTTGCACATGGCCCTTGTGATTGAAATCTGTATTTTCTATTACCTCTCTGTAAACAGATGGGAGATAAGAAATGCCAGCAGCTTTGAAAAAGCCACCTCCCTGGTTCCTTCCAGTATAGGATGAAGTACAGAACGGGGTTCTCTGTAGTGGTACGGGAATGATTACCCCCAATCTGTCTCAGAGCCGCAAAGCTTCCCCATGGACTACCATGACAGCTCGGCTCGGAGGACAAAATGAGCATTTTTCACTGAGGAAATTGCCGGGGTTGGTGCGATACGGTTTTGCGCTAATTGACTGATGATGTGTTTCCACAGTTCTTTATGAAAGTTAATTGAAATGAAAGCAGGACTGTGAACCTTCGACCTTGAAGCATGCTTCATAATAGTGAGGCATGACCAGGTAGACAGATTCTAATTACAACACACACAAAACAGAAAGGCACTTGAATAAAAAAAAAATGCAGACATATATTCTCCATGCACTTAATTTCCACATTGTTTGAGCAGCCATCTTTATTCTTTCATTCTCCAAGAGTTTTATTAAATATCTACATGGTTGCTGCTGATTACAGCTTACCCTGGGACACCCAAGACATGTCATACGCAAAGGTAGACATTTCATAAATCATTTAATTATGATTCCATTAGTGAATTAATCTGCCAGCTGCATGCCGCGATAAGACAGTTCACCAGAGGGTGTCCGGAGAATTTACTCATGCCTATCTGTATCTAAAATGGCCTGTCTGTCACACTGCTGTGGGGTTCGGAAGGCTGTTTCTGAAAATGACTTGCCTTATGAATGTTCACCTTACGCCGCTGTGACAGCGGGCAGATTGCTCTCCGTTGCATGCTGCCAAAGCCATGCGACTAAAACGCTCATCACAATACTCCTATATGGAGGAATTGGAAAGGCATGAAATCAAGGTCAGGTAACATCCAGCTAGTTGTTTACCTACAGATTCTTCAATCCAGCTCTTTATGGAGGGGTGAAAAGGATTTTTGAATCATTTTAGATTTAGTTTTTTATCTGTACCGGGCTTGACTGGCAAGATTGCAGTAGAGGAAGGTTATAAATAGCAGATAAAGCTCGTATAAAATGTGCCGGTGACATGAATTCCAGAGTAGACGACTGACTCGGATGAAAGACAGAAACATATTGCAAGCCAGGACTAAAAAAGGGGAAGGAGTATCTCCAAAATGCAGCCTGCCAGTGAATGGAATGGCCATAAATTTGTAGGTTTTGAGCTGAGTTCATATCCTGTCTTGTCTTTCATTGTAAACTTTGAGATATGTTTGCACATCATTGTGTTGCCAGCACACAAACTGCCACTTACACACAACTCTCACAAAAGTTTACACAACTGGCTCTTAATGCATAATTTTTCCTTCTGCCGCATCAGTGAGCGTTTGAACCTTCTGTAATAGTTGCATATGAGTCCCTCAGTTGTCGTCAGTGTAAAAAAGATGGATCTAAAAATCATACAGTCATTGTTGGAAAGGTTTCAAATACACAAAAATGCTGAACACCCAAAGAATTTGTTGGACCTGAAGGATTTTTCTGAAGAACAGTGGGCAGTTTAACTTTTCAGGATCAACAAGGGACTCATGAACAATTTAAGATGTCAAAAACACAAGCAACCCAGCTTTGAGACTCCACAGCGATTGTACACCAAGCTAGTCCAAGCCTTTATGAGTATGACATGGGCAATTATCACACCAGACCCGAAAACCCATCTCTAACCATTCCACTGTACGAGGGATAGTACTGCCAGAGGCGGGCCTGGTCATGGAGCCATAAACAGATAATAACTTAATGGCAGACCAATTTGGAAGCAGCTGGAAGCAGGTCTGTAGAAGCAGCTGTTTTAACTCAGACATACACACATGGACACATAGCGTATGCATGCACTGGCACACTCACACAGCACCACAACAACCACAAGACATCTGATATCTGCTGCATGGCTTATTATATTTGCATTTTATACATGATTAGCGAATATGCCGGCTCTTATTCTCCTATTGTCTAAATGTGTGCAGACACACACTCACACACATTGCTCATAATCATTTAACCTCTGTGCATGCTCTGGAACATCTCATACAACAAAACATATACAGTGGTATGACCAGATAAAATAAACGTATCGTACATAAAAAAAGTGCTTTAAATAAAAGACAGAATGGATAGACAGATAGATTTCTATGAATCAGAATGCATGAAACAGTTGCAGAACCACTGCATTGTCACTGTCCAAAGAAACTGTTTTTTTTAAATAGAAATTCGATTGTATAATTAAAAAATTAAAGCAAAAACTAAATGATCTGACCTTAATTTCACATTCGAACGAAACAAAAAACAGCAAACAGGTTGAATGAAACCCAAATTCACTCTCTGACAGCAGGTGGCGCTTATGGGACAGCAGCGAGACATCACTTCCTTGGTTACCGCTGTAAACAAAGTAGCGCATTGCTTTTAAATGTCCACTGAAGTGCTTAAAACACGCAGCGTTATTCTGTGTTGACGTAATTTCAACTGAAACAAGAAGACAGGGCGGGACATATCCAGAAGTCCCATCCCCTCTTTTTAATTAGCCAATAGCATTGCATTTTTTTTATCACAGCTTGGGCCAGAGCCGCTGAGTTCTGTAAAGCCACATTTGACAGCATATGACAGTCTCAATCTCATCTATATTACTATAAAATATTCCATTCTGTGTAGAATTCAAATATATATATATTTTGTGGTCTGCACAGAGTTGCACATATGATCCACTCTATACTATGGTCTCTCTGGTTCAGAGCAGGCTGTGAGTGTCACACACTGTATGAATCCTTCCCTATATAGTGCACTGTGTGACATTCACTGTACAGAATATACTAATTATGTGAACTAATTATGTCTGTTTATAGTGCAAGGGCCGTGACGCTTCAGATTCTAAAAACCATTTGTTTGAACAGAAAGTTTGATGAGAAGCTGAAGTGTTTTTTTTATTATTATTTATTTATTTGATTTTGAATGTCATCAAAATCGTTGATCCATATTAGCAGAAGTTAGAGACCGTAAGTTTTGAATGCTTGTATCTTGTAAATGCGAATTTCGTCATTGTTTTGAAACACACTAGCTTATAGATAACCTTAAGGCTAACATATTCATACTACAAGCCAAAAAACTTTAAATACTACATTAATATGCTTTATATTGAGGTAAGATAAAAAGAAAATACCATCCAAACTTTTCTGAAGGCAGTCAGTTCCTCTCAGAGAAACATTCTTATAAACCCTTCGACCCCCAGATCTGTATTTAGAAAATTCTTCTTGTATTTCACATCATGAACAGTGAGGTGATCTGCCTGCTACAGTATTTTCTCATCTTTGCGTTCATTTTCAGCATCTCTGGCTTCTATTAATGGCTGTTTACAGTTGATTTATTTGCCTAGTTAATGAATTCGTTTTTGTGTTATAAATAGTTCTAAAAGTTTTCCAATCATTAGTCAGAAGTGTATGCAGTTAACAAGGATCTCCTCTCAATTAACAATGCTGTGTTGTATCAGTTAACCGTTTTTTTTTTTTTTTTTTAAATCATGGGTCATTCCTGGGATTCAGTAATATATCAGTCCCCAAAGTATTGTGGTGGTTCACCAAAATTAATTGTTTGAAGCTTTTCACAATACTTTTTACTCAACCCCATCACACTAACCATTCTATGCCCATAATAATAATGACTGCTCATATGTGACATTATTTACCAGAGATGACATTTCGGGTAAGGGGACAATATGAGAGAGAAACAAAACAAAAAATTGAAGGAAATGTATTCCTTCAAATGTGTTAAAGACTTCAACCCTGTCACACCTTGTCACATTAATATTTTTGGAAAAATATAGGGAAGACAATTAAGAATGACAGCATTTTTAGCTGATTACTATCTGACATGTTAATGACTAAAACAATAGAATTTTGGTTTTAGTTAAAATTCTACATTGAAATTTAGACCAAAAAGACCATAGACCACACAATTTGTGTATTTTAGCTTCAATCCTGTAAAAATGTGAAAGATATGATAAATGTTACGTTTGTTATCATTAAATTGATATCAGGGACACATCAGCTGTAGGTGGATGTTTGTTTTAAAACCAGTTTTGTCTAAAATCATTTTGTAAAAAAAACATTTTTTTTCCGTTAAGGGGTTGAGAAAATGAAAAATTGAAAATAATAAAAGGTTGTTAATGTCTGAGGTGGGAAAATATGATTTTTTTGGAGGTTTGACATGTGCCTAATTATATGGGGTATTTAGAAAATTAATCATATGTGACCTTGGGCCACAAAACCAGTCTTAAATAGCACATATTTGTAGCAATATCCAAAAATATATTGTATGGGTCAAAATTATCATTTCAAAATTATTATTTTTTTTATGCCAAAAATCATTAGGTAATTAAGTAACGATCATGTTCCATGAAGATATTTTGTAAATTTCGTACTTTAAATATATCAAAGCTTAATTTTTTATTAATAATATGCATTTTTCTCAATATTTAGATACTTTTTGCACCCTCAGATTTCAGATTTTCAAGTGGTTGTATTTCGGCCAAATATTTTCCTATCCTAAAAAAAAACATATGTCAATGGGAGCTTATTTATTCAGCTTTCATATTATGTATAGATCTCATTTTAAAAGAAATCCACCCCTATGACTGGTTTTGCGGTCCAGGGTCACATATGTTGTTGAAAAAAAAAAGCATATTCCAAGTTGAAATGTTACCGAATCCCAGGAATGACAGCGTTTGCATAATTCAAACTATTCAAAATATAGATAGATAGATAGATAGATAGATAGATAGATAGATAGATAGATAGATAGATAGATAGATAGATAGATAGATAGATAGATAGATAGATAGATAGATAGATAGATAGATAGATAGAAGGACAGAAAGATACAGATATACATATATAATATTTATGCAAGAAAAATGTATCATGACCGGAAATTTAGTCCGTGGTTCTTATCTACCTGTCTTCTTCTGTCTAGACTTTCTTCAAAACACAGCCTTAAATAAACAAGCTAATCTACTTAATTCCAAAATAATTACCTGCTGGATTAATTAAAAGGGAGTGAATCTCGACTGGGATATGAAACGAATATCCATGTCAACAATGTAAATTAAACCAGGCTATTTACATAAATCTAGGTTAACTCAATTTACATTCAAACTTTACAACACTGTGAATATCACTCATTACCTATGCCGTGCTTTTCCCTTTTGTGGTGCACTGTAAGGGTTAAAACACACATTTGCAAATGCCTCTTTGATTGGAGATTCAGAATCTAGCTATAGCCATATATCTGCCAGACCACCGGGGCGGAACTGAATTCATAACCCCATTGGACCCACAGTCCCATTCCTCATTAGTTCAGCCTAACTTCATGGGAATAAGACATCTCAATGAAGATCCATTTCATTCGGTTTAGAAAACTAACAGCTTGTGCATATGGTCTCACCGTTGCTTTGTCCAGAATCCATTAGCATTCTTAAACTGTAAATAAATCAATGCATTTGATATGTGGTAAAGCGGTGCATTAATATTTATATGTGTGGATCAGAGGACAGTTATGGTCACATAGCTTCAGGACACACATTGCCCTCTGCTGGTCGCTGCAGCACTCGTCTGCGGTCTGGGACGACATGTCTAAAGTCCTCATTAGAAAACCGTTGTGCACATTCCCGCGGCCACAAGCTAAGATACTGTAATTTTGTGGCTTGGACGGCTCTGCTCTCTCGCAGGAGTTCTCCGCTCCGCTTACTGATTTACTGTACTGATCTCATGAGCACAACTCAGACTCTTCATATTACTGCTGTCCACCCCAAACACAATACATCAATCAAACCCACACCTGTAATATTGCTCTTTTTAAAAACACTCACATTACTCAGGGAATATGAGAGTTGGCAGCTTGGAAACAAAATTCAACTCTTATCATTCCTGTATTGACTTGTAAGCCTATTTTAAGGTGGAGACAGCAGCATCCTGTGCAAAAATAAAAATCCTGTGGGTAATGGTTTGTGTCAAAACACAAGGAACCAACCATTTGTTTGAGTTAAACTAAGCAATACGTCTAAACACAGCTTGTTACACATACACATTTAAAGAAACACACATTCTTAATACCTGTTTAATGACTAGTGTGTCTGAAACGGCTCAGAAAGATAGAAACCAACCTCGCCAAAACAGTGTAAGATACTTCCATATCTAAATGATAATATTATAGGGTGAAAAGACACTGTTGTTACAGAAACCAGTGAAATAGATCCACTTATGGATCCCATTCTCTATTAGTCACACAGATAACCTTTCATAATAAAGACGAGTAATTAAACAGCACAGAAAGCAAATTATGCGGTCTATCTAACTTGATTGTGTTGTCTGAGTGAACCAATTTATTGCAACACTATACCTTTTGGAAAATGTACAAAGATTCCCAAGGAGAGAGAGAGAGAGCTTGTATTGTGCTCGTCCTCTATCAGGCATCTCAGTCCAAAAAACTCACAATAGCAACTTCATAACGGAGTAAAAACAGCCTCAGGCTGCATACCTCCACTAGCTCTTATTCACAGCTGTGAGAATTAGGCACATGATCCCTCATTTGCTCGTCCTATTGCACAGATTTGAAAGAAGTACATGGAAACTTAACTTTCAGTTTCCCTGAACAATACAAGGTCATTTGGACATGCTGGTTTTGGTTGTTACACTGCAGTACAGAAGCTGCATCTGAAGGCCTTTAGACAGGTCATTTAAAGAGATAGTTCATCCCAGGAAAATTCTGTCATTAATTACTCACCCTCATGTGGTTCCAAACTCATAAGACATTCGTTCATCTTCAGAACACAAATTAAGATATTTTTTGATGAAATCCGAGAGCTTTCTGACCCTCCATAACCAGCAACGCAACTACTATGCGGTACTGTTGTGAACATGCATCGAAGATTGACAGGAAAAGATTAAATTGTTTAATAAAGTCTTTTATTTTTCTTTGTGAACAAAAAGTACTCTTGTAGCTTCGTAAAATTAAACCACTGATGTTATTTTATTGATGTCCTTACTACCTTTCTGGGCCTTGAACGCAGTAGTTGCTGTCTCTGCAGGGTCAGAAAGATCTTGGATTTCATCAAGAATATTTTAATTTGTGGTCTGAAGATAAACAAAGGTCTTACGGGTTTAGAACGACATGAGGGTGAGAAATTATTGACAGATTTTTTTATTTTTGGGTAAACTATTCCTTTAAAGGTACAATTTAAGTCAAAAGTTTACATACACCTTGCAGAATCTGCAAAAATTATTTGAACAAAATAAGAGGGATCAACAAAATGCATGTTTTTTTTTTTTTTTTGGTACTGAGTTGGATAAGATATTTCACATAATAGACGTTTACATCCACAGTTCATAAGAGAAAATAGTTGAATTTATAAAAATGACCCAATTCAAAAGTTTACATCCCCTTGATTCTTAATACTGTGTTGTTGTTTTTTCTCAGTGATAGTTTATACTGCCTGCTGTTCTTCAGAAAAGTCCAGCATTTTTGTGTATTTGAACCCTTTTCAACAATGAAACAGCTTTGAGATCCATCTTTTCACACTGAGAACAACTAAAGGACTCATATGCAACTATTACAGAAGGTTCTGATGCTTCAGAAGGAAAAACGATGCATTAAGAGCCCTAATACTGAAAATCAGGGTAAATTTAACTTATTTTGTGTACTGGGGAACATGTAAGTACCTTGTGTAGCTTCTGAAGGGCAGTAAGTGGAAAAAAAATGATATGTAGGTTAAATTAAAATACACATCCTCATTCCATTCAAAAGTTTTCACCCACTGGCTCTTAATGCATTGTGTTTCCTTCTGAAGCACCATTGACAAATATTTATTTATTTGTTTTGTTTTGTCATTTGAAAGAACAAACAGTATTTACCAAATGGGGCAATTCTCTGAAAACCAGCATGGCAATATGACCAGATATACAGATAATTGGAGATTTCTGAAACATTAACAAAACATAAAAAAAAACACTTAAAGTTCTTATTTAATTTATTGTTTCTGTAATGTCATGATTGATAAATGTACATGTCACAGCAGTCTCCCACCAAAATGTTTTGGCTCATGCATGCCAATGTTTCAAAACCTCTGCTCTAAACTGTAAATGTGACTAATAGGAAACGTGTCCTTGTCTCAGCTGTGAATGTTCATGAGCTGCAGTCAGAATGCTGCAGTTTCTCTCCCGTGGGAATTCAAATAAAATCATCATTGTTGAAAGATTTCGGCATGAATGGCAAAGGCAATGATTTGCATTGAGTCATCTTAGCACTTTGCAGTGCAAATGTTTGCTTTCCTCAGGCCGGTCCAGCATTTACTGTACACATATCCTACAGTATGTATTCATACATACTCTATATATGTTTTAAAGTGCTAAACTGTTACCTCTCCATTTTCAGACAAGACATATTTCCAAGTTAGCTTGAAGTCGCTGACTGGGTTGTTTTAATATAGCCTGAGTCTGAGAGAGCGAGGCGGGTGTTGTAATGAAATAAGCCTGCAATTAATTACGATTATTGCTGGTATCATTTATATGACTCCAGTTATAAATCATTGAAGTTGTTTACCACAGAAACGCAACTTAAAAGGTTCTCAGCAAACGTGGTTCTTCCAGACCTCTTTCTAACAGCCAAGGAGGCAAGGACATGGATAAACAAACAACTCAGCGTTCTACATCAGAGCCCATGGCGTATGAAGAACACACTAAATTATTAAAAGCTCAGTTGATTAGACTGTTGTGCCACAGTCTTTGTGCTATTTTCATCCTAGGCTCAGGTCAAACACACCAGCTCTGATTTCACATACACAAGCACACACACAAGCATGTACAAACCGTCTCAAGCACTTCCGTGGAGCCCACTTGCACTTGCCCCAGGATGCAACCTTTCTAAAATCTCCATTTTGACCTGACAAGTTTAAACAAAGCAATTTCAGGCGCAGCTGCACCTGCCGTGTCCGCAAACGTCCTCTGCACTGTCTAGCGGGAAGACAATCATTTGTCTCGTTACACGGCTGAAATGAGCTCAGGATCTTTCTCGCTAGCTTGCAGTGCATGTGTGCTTGGATAGAAATTGGCGTAAAGAAAATATGTTGTGCAGATGGTGAAAAAGTGCACAAAAACGGTGCACACCATAATTGAGCTATTATATGCCGTTCACATGCTTCAAAAACATTGCATCCAGTGCAGCGCAAAGACATAAGCTGTAGTAGTTTAGACATACCAGAAACACAAAGTCTAAGAAAGCTCTATCTGAACAAATATTTTGAAGCAAATGCATTGAAATGGTACATTGAAATTCTGAGAGACCTCTGCATCGGCATTTGCGATCTTCATGAATATGGATGTTTCCCTATTTTCATTCACAAGGACACACCAGCTTAGAGCGTTAAACGGTTTGGCGCTTTTGAGCTCCTCACATGGGTGTGAGCAGGTTTTAACAGTGCTGAGGGACCGTTAAAGATAAGTGAGATTTGAGGACGGATTTGAATAATGGCTAATGTGAAGACCGCTGGAAGGGAAGAGACATGTGCATGGCCGTATACCAAACACACAGAGGAGGTTAACATAACAGAAGTACGCAAAGATCTTTAAAAAAAAACAATTAAATAATGTACACACAAAAATTTTAATATAGGTTAATAAAAAATTTAACTGTCCACTATAAAGAGAGAAAAAAAACACACCAAGGTCTTAGATCTTCATACGGTTTTGAAGAACTTTTATATAATTTTTAAGAAAAGTTTCAGTTTAATGACTAGTAGTAATAACATATTAACAGTACTACTAAATTTTCCTTATTCTCTATTTTTATCATTATTAATTTATAACATATAAGATTCATAACAATATACATGTATATATTCAGTTATATCTACATATTGCAATTTATATTTATATATTCCGAATTGTAACTACTTATTCAGTTTTAATTCTATATTTTCAGGATTTACATTTATATGTTACGATTTTTATATTTATATTATGATTTCATTTATATATTCTGAATTATACAAAAAATATTCTGATTTACTTCTATTAATTCACAATTTACATTTATATATTCAGACTTAAAACTATATATTCTGATTTGCTTTTATATACTCCAAATTTACATTTATATATTTAGATTTAAAAAATCTATTCTAATTTACTTCTATATATTCACCATTTACTTTAATATATTCAGATTTATGAAAATATATTCTAATTTACTTATATGTATTCAGATTTGCATTTATATATATTTAGATTGATAAAATATATTCTGATTTACTTCTATATATTCACAATTTATATTAATATTTTCAGATTTATGAAAATATGTTCTGATTTACTTCTATATATTCACAATTTACATTTATATATTCAGATTTGCATTTATATATTCAGATTTATAACATATATTATGATTTACTTGTATATATTCACAGTTTACATTAATATTTTTAGTTTTATGAAAATATGTTCTGATTTACTTCTATATTCACAATTTACATATTCAGATTTACATTTACATATTCAGATTTACATTTATATATTCTGATTTATAAAAAATACATTATATTTTACTTCTTTATATTCACAATTTACATGAATATATTCAGATTTATAAAATATATTCTGATTTACTTCTATATATTCACAATTTACATATTCAGATTTACATATATATATATATATATATATATATATATATATATATATATATATATATATATATTGATTTATAAAAATATATTCTGATTTACTTCTATATATTCACAATTTACATTTATATAGTCACAGTTACATGTATATATTCAGATTTACATTTATATATTCAGATTTATAAAATATATTCACAATTTACATTTATATATTCAGATTTTATAGAATTATTTTCCGCTTTATATAATAGTATAACATTTATGTATTAGAATTATTTTTGTGTAGATATATATGTGTTCATTAATATTAATACACTCATAAATTACATTTTCAAAACACATATAATAAAAGATTGTTTATAAATTTCTTCAAAAACATTGCATTCAGTAAAGCACAAAACATACAGAGGTTTATACATACCAGTATAAAGTGCTCATCATAAAAGAGGTCTCCTGAAGACACTGTATGTATGAATGCCATTTGTAATGCATTTTTGAATAAATTAATACATCCAGGCAAAACAAAATGAGCGCCATGTCACTGACCCACATGCATTTGGTTGATTTGGGTATTTAAAATGTCATTTGGCTAACCTCCAAACTCAGTTTGTTACCATTCATGCATGCTAATTAAAACAGGCTAACATGGGTTTTAGCATTATGAGGGTTAATCCATTTGTCTCCCTATTTGAAAAGATCCATTATTATGATTTTTAAAAAGCGGATCGACTTTCCCTTCTCAGTTCCTGCTCTGGGCCTAAGGGGCCTGTTGCTAGGCAATAGTGGCTATCTCTGAGGTGACGTGATCTCCCGTGGGCCTGCTTCTCACTCATCACCTTCCACATAAAGACATATGCGCACACACACCCACAGAGACACACAGATATAAGCGAAGGCACACACAGACATAGAAAAAGAAATGAAAGAGAAAGTAAGCAGGCCAAAGATAACAAGGTGAAAACAGAGAGAGAGTGTGTGTGATTTAAACACATTCACGCTATCACATTGCTTCCTCTCGACTCGTATCCTTATCTCTAGCAGCCTGTTCTCGCTCACTCATTGCAGCGCTGAGAGGGGCTTCCACACACATAAGCCAGCGGACCCGGCACACCACAGGCCCTGGAGGACAGGCAGATGGCTGTAATGAGGAAGCCATGGGTGTAAGGGCGGGCATCTGGTTGTCTCCCCCCTCTCCCATCATCTCTTCTCCTCTCCAGAGCTGTGAACGGAGCACTTCAGGCATTCATCAGCCAGAAATTAGCCGAGACATGACGTGAGAAAAATTCATCATGAAAGCTTGAAACAGCAGGCCCCTCGGCGGGATTTAGGCTTCAAATTTATTCTGCACTTCTTAGGATTCTGCAGAGATGGTGAGAGTGTGTAAACCAGGGTGGCAGGTTAGGTACTGCCAGGGGAAGTTAGAATAAACTTTAGCAAGTTTTGGAAACTTTTAATGGCTCAAAAAGACTGAAATCCAAAACACAGTAAAAGACAATGTCATTTGAAGGTGACATATCATGAAAATCTGACTTTTTCTATTTTTAAGTGCTATAAAAGGGTCCCCAGTGCATCTACCAACCCAGAAAACATGGAAAAGGACAAACTTAGTTTTGGTACCACCCCTTGATCTACACGTTTCCACCCACTGTGTCGCCATTTTGTTTTCGCAGGCGACAACAGTGTTAAGCAGTTCTAACGCCATGGCAAAAGTTTGAGGAAAGCATGCTAACTGTTCTGTTGTTGGCTGCACAAGACGAGCACAGAACACTATTTAGAGTCCCAGCCTCAGCGAAGACAAGAAAGCAGTGGATTTATTGATTTATTTACTGTATATTTTGCTGCTGGCACACAGATCTAATACAAACATGCTATTTCTTTCCCAGCTGTTTACCTTTACAGACATAACTGACTGTTTTTGTAGCTCATGTGTGTTTTTAACATAAACTTGTGTGTATTTGACAGTTTAAGCGCAATAAGACATGAAAGACAACTTAGTTTAGTACTCACATGCCATGTGACAGCTGCTTTCTGCGAACAAGCTTCAGATGTGTGCGCTCAGAAAACTGTATATCAGGAGTTTAAACTAATATGGCTTTAAAACGCATGATTTCAGTGCAATAGACATGATAATCTAGGGATGCACAGATACGTATCGGCCGATCACTTGCGCATTTTGTCAGTAAAGCCGGTTCTGTAATCAGCGGTAAATGCCATCAGGTGCGTGATTTCACGTTGAGCCGTATATACTACACACAGCCGTTGTTCACTGACGAGCTGCGCACATCGGTAAACAACGACTGTGTGTAGTATATACGGCTCAACGTGAAATCACCCACCTGATGGCATTTACCGCTGATTACAGAACCGGCTTTACTGACAAAACGCGCAAGCATGATCGGCCGATTCGTATCGGTGCATCCCTATGATAATCAAAACCAAACAGATGTTTTATGGTAGAGTATCTGAAGTACAAGCTGTAAAGGCACAGTCCTATTCTGGAAAAGGGGGCAGGGAGCAGCAGCTTATTTGCATTTAAAGAGTCATGCATGAAAACAGCGTGTTTCTGCTTTCACTCAAAATAGGCATTTTCATTACTAAATGAGCTGCCTGCAAAGACAGAAGCCGGATGTCGACCACAGCATTTTTTCCAGAGGCTAGTTTATTTTTTTGAATTGTTTTCAATGGGAGCAGCACATTTTTAAAACGACAGGAGCATGAGGTGCTGATAAGGCTGCATGCTCTGCATTTTTTTTCTCAACATCAAGTGTTGAAGAATGTCTAAGGTCGAATGTCCACCATAGCATTTTTAGCCAACTAAAAGAGCCAGGTGCTGTGCTGAAAATGCCTTGCTATTAACGCTTGAAAGCTGATTTTTTTTTTTTTTCAGTTGAGAAGCTTTGATTGCTATGATACAGATACATATTTGCGAAAGTGTAACTAGTATCTGATTTTGCAGATTTGCAAATTTATTTATGAAGATAAATGTTGACACAATATAGTACTTGCTCTGGCCCTTGTTTTAAAGGGTTAAAATTTCTCAATGGAAGTGTAAAACAACACCCTTTTTACTTTGTCAATAACAGCTCTGTTCACAGCGACCCATTTTGGTGCATGGCCCTTTAAATGCTAATGAGCTCTGCTCACCCCGCCCCTCTCTTCCGTGGGGTGACAAGCCGTTCTCTGAGGGATGAGGAAAGGCGATTTGCAAAGATTTATAAAAACCCTTATACTCACTTCTTTTGTGGTTGAAGCTGGATCACGAATGATTTGTGCAAACATAGACGCATTTAAGCAACTCAGGGGGCGCATTCCCTTCAAAAACAAAAGTATTCCTCTGCATCTTCAGCAGCTCAGATGTCGGGTGTAAATGACGACTGCTATGTAAATATTACATTCAACAACAATACACCTTAATCGAGCCATTCTTGTCCACCCCTTCTCGGGCCTTGAAACAATAGTGGACTGTTCACAGCTCACTCTGTGGGTTTGTGCTAAAACGGCCGTCTCAATCAATGATCGTGGGAGGGGCCTGTGCAGAACTATGTCATTCTGCCAGGAATCCCAAAACAGCCTGATCTTAGAAAGTGATTATTATTATTGGGGATTTAAAAAAAAAAATCACTGGGTGGATTTTTATCATTATAGAGTGGTTTTGTGTCACAGAATGAAGTTTTAAGAGTTTTTTGCGCTCCAGGGCATCAGTGGGCATTAATCGCTCATGAATCCGCCAAGAGCAGCCTTACCTTAGTCAGATCTTCTGGAATTTGCAGCTGATTCTGATGTCTCTATAGTGGTTCAACATGAGATATAATTTGTTTTCAGTAAATTAAACGAGCAATCTTTGGTCTCATTAATCTATTATTTGTTCCAGAGCAAATAGTTTTGACTGGGGGCAAAATCTCATCACGTTATATTTTATGTAACATTAATGCTTTATATCAGAGTGCTGCCTTTCTACTTTTGACTAAATTGCCTAGCAACTTTAATCCTGGCTGTTGTTGTTGTTTAATAAATATTTTTATTTAATAAATAGTAGTAGTATTTAACTATAGTATTTAGTATTGGAAAACATTGTGTGTGTGTTTGTGATGGTGACCATTAAATGGCATCAACAGTTTTTATGAGTGAGTCAGCAATAATATTGAAAGAGACTGAAGAGGGTTGTAAACAAGGAAGATATTTTTACTTTCAACAACAGCTTGTAAGACGCAGCCAACAAATGCACTGAGCAGCACTGTCATTGGAAATCACCCTTAACAGATGAAAGGATAATACGACAAAGATACCGCTTTCCTCAGCGGATATTCAAACTAATGTTTTTTTGTGAATATGAGATTGAGCTGAAGAATAAATGCTGTATCAGATGCAGGTAATCACACTTACTCAGTCCATCTCTCTCATAATATTATACATATTACAGTTATTAATATTAGCTTTTAATACAGTAATAAAATAAGCTTTCAACAAAGCAACTCAATGTTCCATCGTTACTAGTTCTAAAATGACATTTTCGAATTAGTAACCGAGGCTTGGGCTCATCTGTTAAACTAAGATTTGAATCCATGGCAGAAGAAGTAGTTTGCACAAAAGAGTGTTTTTAAAAACAGTCAGACGTTTTTTCTTATGTACTTACACACTCGTGCTGTCAAACTGTTGTATAAATGCAATATCAGGATACTCTTACCCCAAATGTGTATACTTTGGTGTAATATTGTGTACATTTGGTTGATGATAATGTAATGTGATAATGTGTTTTTTTCTTATTCATATGAATTTGAGCTATAACTTAAAATCTGTGGTATCACCCTTCACCACAGAAGTCCCCTGTATTAGAGTACTGCATTGTTCCTTTCACATAGAGTTTCTGCCTTTGTAAAACATTCCATATCAGTCACTTATGAGCTTTAATGACAGTAAGCAGTCTATGTAGGCTGGAGGCTGCATACTGGGTTTTGGAACAGAGCTTTAGTGTGTGCCAATGTTTTAACAGGAATGTTTAAGACAAATAACAGTGAATGGTAGTCTGAGGGCTCAAGCCAGTTCCACTAGTGCCAGAGGGCCAGAAAAGACCAAGTGAATGTACAAACTGCATGAAACAGAGCCCCCATTCAGCGCTTAGCACGACATGACAGCCTATGTCTACTGAACATGGCTGTGCAAACACACACTCGCACAAGAAAACCTCCAGTTGGTTTTCAGCAAAGCCAGTAAAGTCCCCATCAGCAGAGTGTTTATCTGATCTCGGTTTAGAGGCCCCAAACAGGCCTGACTGTGGACCATCTCCACAGAGACGATGAGAGACATGAGCCTGGATCTTGTGTCCATCCTCAGAGTGGCTAATCCATCTATCATGTCCAGCGCTGATAACCTCCTCCATGTTTGGCCTCTCATGTCACCGCTGCTTTGTACACTTATCTGCACCATAATGTTGGGTTGTGGGGGATCAGAGAGTGTTAAGTATAGCCAGCATCAGGGCAAAATTGTCTTGTGTGGCGTATGTTGTCCTAGAATGGGTAAAATATATCTGTTCTATCTATTTATATCTGCAAAAATACATTTAAAAAGCACACATGCAATGACTTGAATACACCTTTCCTAGGATGAGTATGTTTTTCATTTCTGTATAATAATAAAAATTGTTAAAATTTTTAAATTATTTTATTTTATTTTATTGTAATTTTTTTGGGCTGGTGTCAGCTGTTCTGTTATCTAATGTTTTCACACTAAACCAAAAACAAATAAAAAAGAAAGAATTCATATTTTTATTTTCTGTATAATATATATATATATATATATATATATATATATATATATATATATATATATATATATATATATATATAATCTAATGAAAAAAAAAAACTAAACCGAAAACAATTAAAAAACAAAGAAAGAAAATAATAAGAAAGAAAGTAGGAAAAAGAAAGATAGAGAAAAATTTAAATAAAAATGAAGCTGAAATAAAATAAAAAATACAATACAATAAAATAAATAGATGAAAACATTATTTATTTATTTTTCCTGTTCTGTTATCTATGTTGTTTTCACATACTAAACAGAAAACAATTTTATAAAACAAGAAAGAAAAAGAAAAGAATGAAAGAAATTTTATTAAAATAAAATAAATGAATAAAATAAATAGAAACCTAAATGAAAACAAATAAATAAAAATTACACAAGTTTAAGTTGAAGTATTAAAATGCTACTAAAAAATAATAATGCCTTTCCTGTTTGTATTTTCTGTATAATAACAAAAATAGACTTTTTTACTTTATTTTATTTTATTTTATTAGTTTAGTTTATTATTATTTTTTTATTATTATTATTCTTATTATTATTTTGTGGGGCATAAAATTATGGTGTTCTGTTATCTATGTTGTTTTCACCGAAAAGAAAGAAAGAAAGAAAGTTTTCAATTAAAATAAAGCTAGAAAAGGCAATAAAATAAAATTAAAACAAATAAATAAATTAAAATTATACACGTTAAAGTGTTAAAATACTTATAAATAATAATAATAATAATAATAAATGACAAAAGTACATAAAATTAACACTAACT